>NW_028270155.1:77201320-77521547 GCF_037043375.1 Chiloscyllium plagiosum
TAACATATTTAACCATGAAGTTTCATAGTTTGCAACAATTAATAGAGTTACATCAGCAAATCAGGCACCTTTCTTTTTTTCCACCGGCGAAAAGCTGCTACAGAAATGCTCACTGTTAAGAATGTAACAAAGTACCAGCAAACTCAAGGAGCCAAAGCAATTGTCATTGATTACTGTAGAAACTTGGTTCTTGGCTCCAGAAAGTATAAATTAATGAATGTTAAACCCTAACTTTCCATAGGAAACAAGAGACAGCTGAAGACTGACTAACATACGCTGATCTTGAACTGGTCCATTCAAAGCAAGCTAAAATTCCTAAGCCACAGGATGAAAGAATAATATATGCAGAGGTATATCCAATTTTCTATTCACATATATGGATATAGTTATTATTTTCTTAATTACAACCATTTGGTTTTTTGGATAACGTTGGAAAATTCTCAGCTTTTTGTGAAACTTGAAGCAATAATGAACTATTTTCAATGTTGTTTTACAGACCAAAGAATGCATGAGTAAAAGCCAACTGACCTATGTTGCTCTGCATTTGAGTGGCCCCAAGTTAACATTGAAACCAGAACACAAAGATTCAACTCCATTGTATGCGGTGCTGAAAATCAGCAGCTAAATTAAAACATGCACAGACAAAATCAAGTGATGTTGGTATTCTGAGTGTTTTCTATCCTTTTCTGTCTGGTGTATTCCTTTTCCTGATTTTCATTACTTTTAAAAGTTAGTTGTTGACTTTGTTTTTTCCTTTAATATTTCACAAACCAAGTCTGTTTTGACTTCAAACTTGTTTAACATGTATCATTCAAGATCGCAACTAGCTTCATTCAAAATATTAACAAACCCATCATTCTCTTGAACTCTCCATTATATTTCACATAAAAAAAGTATTACTGTTTTCTAATAGCTTTTGAAAAACACATACACCACCAGATTTTTCTCACCATTTCACTGTTATTTACATTATGAAAATACTTGATATTTTCATTTCCTTCCATCCTTTCTTTCAGTGTAGCATGAAACATTATATATACAAATCTCACAAGGAATCTTCACAGTTTTGACTGTGTCACGTAAATATGTCAGTTTTTCATTGTTTTGTTTTTCTAAATTTGTTCACATTTCATTGTTTTTTTAAAAATTTGAATTGGTTGTTCAATCCACTATCATTTAATAATTAGCTGTAATTTCATTTACCATGTTCTGCAAAAGTATTTACGCCTTTCTTTTTTTCTGTCGTGAAGCTAAATAGCCCAAAGTAATAACTTTTTCCACTGAATGTGGGTGTCAATGGCTTGGTCAGCATTTATTGCCTATTCTTAATTGCGCTTTAATTAAGTGGCTCAGAAGGATAGTTCAGAGAGCCATTAAAAGTCAACTACATGACTTTGGGTTGTTGAATCACAGGATAGCACATTTCATTCTGTAATTGGCATTAATAATCCCAATATTTTTTACAAAAGTCATGAGTGTTGCATGGTCTCACACTTCTGGATTTTAAAATTGGATTCAATTTTTCCCTTCTGCCATGGAGAAATTTTAACCCAGGTTCTCAGAACATTGGTCTGGGCCATCGAAATGAACATTATGCCAATGCCTCCTCAATTTTATTAATTGGCAATATTTTCTACTCAAGCATAACTCTTCAAGTGCAGGTAACAAATAATAGTACTCTATGCACGCAATGTTTATGCCAATGTTTCAACCTTGATAACCCACTTGTCTGGCTGCCAACACTTTCCAACAAAGCAACTTCCTACCAATATAGGAATCAACAGGAATCAAGGACCAAACTCTCTGCTGGTTGCAGTCATACCTGGCACATAAGAAGATGGTTGTGGTTGATGGAGGTCAGTCATGTCGTCCCCAGGACATCTCTGCAGGAGTTCCTCAGTGTAGTGTCCTAGGCTCGACCATGAATGAATATGAATATCCTTTATTGTCATGTACATTCAAAATAAAATACAGTGAAATGTGTGCAGCATAGCCCGTATATAGCGCCATTTACAGAATAAAGGAGAAAGTGAGGACTGCAGATGTTGGAGATCAGAGTTGAAGAGTGTAATGCTGGAAAAGCACAGCCAGTTAGGCAGCATCTGAGGAGCAGGAGAGTCGACACTTCGGGCATGCCCTAACATCAACTCTACTGCTCTCCGGATGCTGCCTGACTGGCTGAGCTTTTCCAGCACCACAGTCTTTGATTCGTAGAATAAAGTAAGGAAAGATAACTTAAAGGGAGTCCAACTTTCCTTGTTCACTGCTTTGCCACCACCAGACTCTCACTTCGAGCTTTCCATCCCACGTGATGCTGCAGAGAATGATCTGCTTCAGTCTATACCAGTCCGTGCCATGCCACTGTCCGGCGCCTTCTCCACATTGAAAATGAGAACCCCAATCATTAAATTCCAGGCCAACCGCTCAACGCAGCCTTCAAAACCACTGTCACCACTCCGGAGCTCATTGATACCGCCTCAAGTTGAAGATCTCCCTTGGACCCAATGAAATCCCAGATATGCAGCCTTACCGTTGATCTGAGGATGCGACTGATGTGCTGTTTTGGGACGTGGCCCTTTGGCCACTCGGGGAAGCAGGATCTCCGGATCTCACTCTGACCCATGTCCAATGTCTTTCCAGCCTGCACTGACTTTGCTGTCACTGCCGGGCACAACGTGCATGTTCAGCTCCCGCCTTGTCCCAGGAAATGACTCCTTTCTTCAGGTTAGTTTTGGCGGGTATGAACAACAAAGGGGTTGAGGGAGAGCGAAAGAAAGAAGGAAAAGGGAGTGAATTTGCATTTGCAGAATTGTATTTGCAGATGCATTCTAGTTTGTTCACACAATCTGGTGGCAGTCAATACTTTTTATAATCCACGTGATATTTTATGAATTTCTACGTTGGAACCAGTCTGATTCAAGATTAGAACATATACAGACTCTAACAATGCATTGACTGAGCTGCGATATCACCTCTTTTTTAAATAAAACCTTAAGTTATCTCGGGAATACGACTTGAAATAAATTCTGGTATTCGCATTTTAATGAATGAAACCTGCAACCCATTCTAAAAGATGAAAGACTTAACAACAATCTATGTTCAATATATCGCATTATTGTATGACTCTCTAATTTTTGCCGTAAATTCTGTGTCCTATGATACCACTCCATTAGCCCATGACAAAGGAGCAGTCCTCCGAAAACTTGTACTTCCAAATAAACCTGTAGGACTGTCACCTGGTGTCGTGTGATTTTTAACTTTGTCCACCCCAGCCCAACACTCGCACCTACACATTGTGAAATTAGAAGGTAGAGCAGTTTCTGCTAAAAAAGGAGTTAATTCAGGACAATTTGGAAATAATTTACCTCAGTTTAAATCTTTAACAAGAGCTTTGAAAGTGAGATTTGAAGCTGAGAGTGTCTAAATATGTTAGTGTGAATAATTAAGAGAGAGGCGATTGAACTCTCATGACCAGGAATTGAAATAAGCCATTAAGTCATACCTATGTAGCATTGTAAAGTAATGGGATGACATTTATAACATGTGCTTCCAAATAGTTTAAAATGCATTATTCATGAAAAGCTTGGATTATTTCATTTTCTCATCATATTTAATAGAAGAATAATGGATCCCTACAGTCTGGGAGCAAGTCCACACTGATCCCCCAAAGACCTTTCCACCCAAACTCACTCCTCTTCCCTATCCCAGTAACCTTGCATATCCCATGGCGAACCCACCGAGCCTGCACATTCCTGGACATATGGGCAATTTAGAATGGCCAATCCATCTAACATGCACATCTTTGGACTGTGGGAGTAATCTGGAATACTGGAGGAAGCTCACATAGACACAAGGGGAATGTGCAAACTCCACACAGACAGGCACCCAAGAGTGGAATCGAACACCTGTCCCTGGTGCTGTGAGGCAGCTCTGAGCCACCATGACATGGTTGTGTATAATTGTTTGCGTAATAAACTATTTTAAAATATTTTTGATAAGATGAATTAGCATCGTTTTGTGCATGCATTTCAGTGAAAAGAATACCTCATAAAAAAAGCTTGAACAAAAGCTTGAACTCCATAGGGATAGAG
This sequence comes from Chiloscyllium plagiosum, assembly GCF_037043375.1. Lineage (NCBI taxonomy): Eukaryota > Metazoa > Chordata > Chondrichthyes > Orectolobiformes > Hemiscylliidae > Chiloscyllium > Chiloscyllium plagiosum. Next base: position 77,205,412 of record NW_028270155.1, read on the forward strand.
TTTGTACGATGTAGGAGAAGAAAGCATGATGGCTCAGTGGTAAGCACTGCTGCCTCAGAGAGCCAGGTTTGATTCCAGCCTCAGGTAACAGTCTGCGTGGAGTTTGCACATTTCTCTATGTCCATCAGGAAGTTTGGTGGCCATCTCTTTGGAGAGTCTGTGCAGACTTGATGGGGCAAATGGCCTCTTTCTGCACTGTAGAAATTCTATGATTCTATGGCCAACAAATCTGCTTGACATTCAATGGTATCATGGTTGATGACCTAATCCACTCTCCTGTCTTTTCACCATCGGTCATGATTCCCATCTGATTAAAAGACATTTGATCTTAGCCTTAAATATCCTGAGAGGTCCAATCTCAGCTGTGGTCTGTGGTAAAGAAATTCCACTAATGCACTGTCCCCAAGCGAATAAACTCTGTCATCCTGGCCCACTGCTCGAGTCCGCGATTATGCCCTCTGGTTCTGAACTCTACACATGGATAGACCACGTTTCCTCATCACTGTTGTATGGATTTAAGAAGTTTGCCTCTCATTCCTCTGAACTCAAATGAGAACAGGCCCAACCTAATCAACCTCTCCTCATAAGAAATTCCTCCATGTCATTATCAACACAGTGAACTTTTTTCAGCCTGCCTCCAATGTCAGTGCATATTTCCTCAGATAGTGATCAACATTGTTCACAGTTAGCTCGGTGTGGTCTATCTGGTTTTAGCAAGACATCCCTATGTTTGTATTCCATTCACTTTGAAATAAAGGGCAACATTCCATATGATAGGGGAGTTAGTGATGTCATAGTAATGTCACTGGATTAGTAATCGAGACATGGCTTCATATCCCACCATGAAATGGCGAAATTTGCATTCAGTAAAATTTGGAAATAAAAACTAGCCAAATGATAACCTTGACAATTGTTGTAAAACCTCCATAAGACCATAAGATCAAAAGATACAGAGGCAGAATTACGCAATTCAGCCTTGTTGTGCCATTCAATTGTGGCCGATATGTTTCTGAAACCCTTTTTCCTACTTTCTCCTCATAACCTTGGATCCTCTTACCAACCAAGAACACATCTATTGCTCTTTTAAATATCCTCAATGACTTGGTCTCCATAGCACTCTGCAGCAATGAGTTCCATAGATTAACCACAATCTGCTGAAGAAATTCCTCCTCATCTTAATTCTGAAGAGTCATCCCTTCAATCCAGGCTGCACCCTCGGGTACTAGTCTCTCCCACGAGTGGAGACAAGTTCTCCACATCCACTCTATCTAGGCCTCTCAGTATTCTGTAAAGGTCAATGAGATCCTCTTCAGCTTTGTAAATTTCAATCAAATATAACACATAACATAATGAATATAACACCGAATATAACAATTGTATCATATGACAAGCCATTCATCCCTGGGATAATTCTTGTAAACCTCTCTGAAACCCCTCCAACACCAGCATATCCTTCCTTAGATCTGCTCACAATTTTCCAACTGTGGTCTGACCAAACCTCATACAGTGTCAGCAATACATCTCTGCTTTTGTATTCTAGCTTTCTTGAAATGAATGCAAACATTGCAGTTGACTTCCTAACCACCAACTAAAACGGAATGTTAACCTTAAGAGGATCTTGAGCTAGGTCTCTCAAATTCACTTATGCTTCAGATTTCTGAAGCATTTCCCCATCTTCCTACCAAAGTGCATAATCTCACACTTTCCCACATTGTATTCCATCTGCTACTTCTTTCCCCACTTGCCTCGTATGTTCAAGTCCTTCATCCGGCACCCCACATTCTCAGCATTACCTGTCCTTACACCTATCTTTGTTCCACCTGCAAACTTACCAGCAATTCATTCACTTCCTTGTCCAGATCATTAATGGATAACATGACTAGTTGTGGTCCCAACAATGATAATTGTGGAGGTCTACTAGTCACGGGCTGCTGTTCTGAAAAAGACTCCTTTATCCCCACTCTCTGCCTTCTGGCAGTCATTCAATCCTCTATCCATGCCAGTGCCTTTCCATGAACAGAAAGAGCTCTTAATAAGCATCGTCCTGTGCAGTACCTTGTCAAAGGCCTCTGGAAACCCATATAGATCATGACCACTGGTTCTCCTTTGTCTAACTTGCCTATTATCACCATGTCAGGCAGGAACTCCCTTGATGAAGCCGGGCTGACTCCATCCCATTTTACCATGCACTTCCAAGTATTCCTCAATCTCATATTTAATAATGCTCTCTAATATCTTACCACCAACCAAGGTCAGGATAACCAGCCTATAGTTTCACTTGCTTCTTAAACAGGGGTGTTACATTAGTCATTTTCCAGTTCATTGGGACTGTCTCTGGCTTAAGTGATCCCTGAAAATTCGATACCAATGCCTCTATATCTCCTCAGTTATTTCCTTCAGAACTCTGGGGTGTAGTCCATCTGGTCTACATGATTTATCCACCTTCAAAGCTTTAAGCTTCCCCAATACCTTCTCCTAAGTGATGGCCATTACACTCATTTATGCTGCCTCACTCTCTTCATATTCTGGTGTGCTACTGGTGTCCTCCCCTCTGAAGACAGAGACAAAGTACCTATTCAATTTCTCCCTTATTTCTTTGCCACCCAATCCTAATTCTCCAGCCTCATTTTCCAGGAGTCCAATGCATTTGCCATTATCTTACTTGTTAGTTACCAAAAAAACTTGCAATTTTCTTTTATAAAATGGTAGGGAGAATGCAGGTAAATGTGTGAGAGGGACCATGCACATGTATGGGGTGGGGGTGTGTGTTTGCTGAAGGATGTGGAGAGGGAGAGTTCAGGGTGAGCAAGTTAGTGATGTTGATGGGTTGAGAGGAGTATTTTGGGGTTGAGCAAGAGTATCAAAGTAGACCGATCAAAAGAACAAGGAATAGTGTGTGGAGTGGGGTAAGGTCGATGAGATAGTAAAACATGATGTAGGAGAGAGGGAAGATGGAAGGGGAGGGGAAGGAGTGAAAGAAGTTGGGAAAGAGTAGAGAGAGAGAGGAGTAGGTGAAACAAAGAGGGAAAGAGTGGTGGAGGGGTAGGAAATGTGAGGGCAAGGATAGAAGTATGTGGCGAAGGAGTCAGAGGGAGGGACAGCAGTTAGAAAGGACAAAGGTGAGGAGAGTAGTGAGGGATGGGCCAAGGGAGAGGGTAATGGGAGAAAGGGAAGGAGAGGTGTTGAGAGAGAGAGAAAGAGAGAGAGAAGTGAGAAAAGGGAGAAAAGAGAGAGACAAGAGAAGGCATAGGTAGAGATAAGAATTGGAAGGAGATAAAGGTGAGGTAGAGGGATAGAGCTGGGGGAATGAAGAGAAAGGCAGAGCGCAGATGAAGAACTGTGACAGGGAGGACAGTGATGGTAGAAAGAGCAGAGGAGATGGATAAGATGAGGAAGAGAAAGGGGGCAAGTGAGGATTAGACGGGTGTGGTAGTGAGGGGGTGACAAAAATAGAGAGAGAAAGTGGTGGTAGTGACTAGTGACAGAGAGAGGGTGTGGGAGTGAACAGGAAGACATAACTACAACTGGAAGTGGAAAAGGAGCAAGAGTGAGAGAAGGAGAAGAAGAGAGAGATAGGAGGATTCGATGAGCAAGGGTGAGGATAACATTGCATGGGAAGGCGAGGCAGAGAGGAAGAGAAGTGGTGAAGGTACGGTGAGAGACAGAGAGAACAAGTTTTGGGTAGGATTGGGGGAGATAGAAAGAGTGAGGTGGTTGAGAGAAAGCAAGGGAAACGGGAAGAGGCATGATGAGGGTGAGGTAGAGATTGATGGAAGGGCAGAGGATGTAGAAGTGGGGAAAGTGGCAGGTGACAAAAAAACTGAGTGAGGCAGAGAGAGAGACCAATGGATGAGGAGAGGAATATTGCTAAGAAAGTGAATGCACATTCAGTGGAGAGGGAGAGAGCGTGGTAAGAGAGCAGGGGAGAGGAATGGGGAGGGTGGGAGAGAGAGAGAGAGAGAGACAGAGAGAGAGAGAGAGAGAGAGAGAGAGAGACAGATACCCGGGTTCAATTCCCACCTCAGGTGACTGTCACTGTGGAGTTTGCACATTCTCCCCGTGTCTGCGTGGGTCTCCTCTGGGTGCTATGGTTTCCTCCACAATCCAAAAATGTGCAGGTCAGCTGAATTGGCCACGCTAAATTGCCCATAGTGTTAGGTGAAGGGGTATATGTAGGGGAATGGGTCTGGGTGGGTTGCGCTTCGGTGGGTCGGTGTGGATTGTTAGAACATAGAACATAGAACATAGAACAATACAGCACAGAACAGGCCCTTCAGCCCATGATGTTGTGCCGAACATTTGTCCTAGCTTAAGCACCCATCCATGTACCTATCCAATTGCCGCTTAAAGGTCACCAAAGATTCTGACTCTACCACTCCCAAAGGCAGCGCATTCCATGCCCCCACCACTCTCTGGGTAAAGAACCCACCCCTGACATCTCCCCTATACCTTCCACCCTTCACCTTAAATTTATGTCCCCTTGTAACACTCTGTTGTACCCGGGGAAAAAGTTTCTGACTGTCCACTCTATCTATTCCTCTGATCATCTTATAAACCTCTATCAAGTCACCCCTCATCCTTCTCCGTTCCAATGAGAAAAGGCCTAGCACTCTCAACCTATCCTCGTACGACCTATTCTCCATTCCAGGCAACATCCTGGTAAATCTTCTCTGCACCCTCTCCAAAGCTTCCACATCTTTCCTAAAGTGAGGCGACCAGAACTACACACAGTACTCCAAATGTAGCCTAACCAAAGTCCTGTACAGTTGCAACATCACTTCACGACTCTTGAATTCAATCCCTCTGCTAATGAACGCTAATACACCATAGGCCTTCTTACAAGCTCTATCCACCTGAGTGGCAACTTTCAAAGATCTATGAACATAGACCCCAAGATCCCTCTGTTCCTCCACCTCACTAAGAACCCTACCATTAACCCTGTATTCCGCATTCTTATTTGTCTTTCCAAAATGGACAACCTCACACTTGGCAGGGTTGAACTCCATCTGCCACTCTTCAGCCCAGCTCTGCATCATTTCTAAGTCTCTTTGCAGCCGACAACAGCCCTCCTCACTGTCCACAACTCCACCAATCTTCGTATCATCTGCAAATTTACTGATCCACCCTTCGACTCCCTCATCCAAGTCATGAATAGAAATTACAAACAGCAGAGGACCCAGAACTGATCCCTGCAGAACTCCACTTGTAACTGGGCTCCAGGCTGAATATTTGCCATCTACCACCACTCTCTGACTTTGACTGCTTAGCCAGTTTTCTATCCAATTGGCCAAATTTCCCTCTATCCCATGCCTCCTGACTTTCCGCTTAAGCCTACCATGGGGAACCTTATCAAATGCCTTACTAAAATCCATGTATACTACATCCACTGCTCTACCCTCATCCACATGCTTGGTCACCTCCTCAAAGAATTCAATAAGACTTGTAAGGCAAGACCTCCCCTTCACAAATCCGCGCTGGCTGTCCCTAATCAAGCAGTGTCTTTCCAGATACTCATAAATCCTATCCCTCGGTACCCTTTCCATTGTTGGGCCGAACGGCCTGTTTCCACACTGTAAGTAATCTAAGAACAAATGAGAGTGTAGCTCAGGTGAGAGACATTGACTTTCAGGGAGACAGAGGGTGATATTGAAGGTGTGAGAGAGGGAAAGAAAGAGGAGTAGAGAAGGAAGAGTGTGGAGAGGATGTGAGACACAGAAGGTGGATGTTGGAAGGAATGAGAGTTAGAGAGAGTAACAGAATGTGGAGTTAAGGGATGGAGAAAAGAGGGGTAAGTGGCGAGAGAGAGTGAAGGGTAGAGGATGGGAAAAAATGTAAGGGAGAGAAGGGGACAGATGAGTATTGGTAGAGGAACAGAGGATTGTGGGTTAGAGGGCTAGGAAGGGCAATGAGACAGAGGATCAGGGAGTAGGTGTCTGAGGGGATGAGGGAGGGGGAGAGCTCGAAGGAGTGGAAGGGACAGAGAGCTGGGCAGAAGGGAGGAGAGTGAGTGTGCCAAAGAGAGTGTGAGTGAGAAGATGAAGCTGGGGAATGAACACAGGCGGGTGACAGAGACGTAATGGTTAGGGTGAGGAATGGGGAAAGAACAAAGGTGCTGGAGAGGATAAGGAGTCAATGGAGAGACTGTGGGAGTGGAATATTTGGGGGAATGAGGCATTGATGATGGTGGCTGAGAGGGATGAGGACACTGATAGGACAAGGGAGAAGGGAAGAGCGAGGGTGAAAAAGATAGGTCGAACTAAGACATAGGACAATATAGTGCTCTGGATAGAATGAGGGCTAGGGAGAGGGAGAGGAATTGAAAATGGGAGAGTGTGGGTAAAGGAAGAGGAGAGGGCAGACAAGGGTGAGGTAGCAGGAAGAGAAGGGGGAGAGATGGAGTGGGGCGAGGTTGAGAGTTCAGGACAGGCCAAGGATAAAAGTTAAAAAGCGATACAGGGTGAGGGAGATTGAGAGAAAAGAGGTGATAAAGAAAAGTAAAGAGCAATGGAGAGAGGAGAGTGAGAGAGATGCTGAATGATATGGTCAGGAAGAGAAATGGAGGGAAAGAGGTGCAGGAAAGGCAAAGGAGGGTAGAGTTATACAGGGGCAGAGAATGGTCACAGGATGGAGTGGAAGACAGGTGAAAGGCTGAGTTAGTACAAAGAGGCAGATGAGGAGGATTGGAGGTGTGGAAAGTTGAGGAGACTATGTGTGGTAGATGACTTTTCCTATGTTTGTTTGATACAATATGCATTTTGTTTTATTGAATCTCTTTATTTCTAGGTTTTGCTTTAGTTTTCTCTTCAGAAACAAAGCACCCATCATTTTGCGAAGGAGAACGGGAGAGAGAGAGAGAGAGAGAGAGAGAGAAATCCCTGTCCACTTCATATTGTGAGGGTAACCTCACAGATGTTAAGGCACATGTAGATCAATCTTTGAAATGTCACAACATTCAAGACTATGTACAAAGTGCTGGTCAGTGGGATGCATTAGACTGAATGTCAGTGCAAACCTAATGCCTAAAGGGCCTCCTCTGTGTTGTATGACTCCATGACCATGACTGAACAAAACCTCAGTGAACTGATTCTCTGTCAACTATGGCCAGCCATGCCACTGGGTGGTGTGAATTCAGAGGTAATTGCCACATTTATAATGAATTGAAATACGTTGAGATCTGCACCACTGAAGTCACTCTATAATGGATTGCAGCACCTATCACTTCCCGTCACTAGCCTTCTCTTCCCATCACTATCTCACACTCCCCATCATCACCTCCTTCGGTTCACCACTGTTGTCCTTTTCTGATCCCCTTCTTCCTCTCCCCACCACCATCTCCCTTTTCCCATCACTGTCACTCACACTCCCAATCAATGACACCCTGCTGCCATTACTGTCGGTCTCCCTTCATCACTGATCTTCCACCCTTCCCCAACTCCCTGCGCACCGTCCCATTCTCCCATCAATATTGCTCTCTCCCTAACACAGTCCCACTAACCAAAAGTATTGCTATCTTCTCAATACCCTCTCCAAAACAAGGGGGTGAAGCGTAAAGGTGTGTGAAGGTAGTGAGAACTTCGGGTGGCAGTTAGAAAGCAAAGGGGGCAGAGTGATGGGGTGTGGAAGCGTGATAGTGAGCACAAGGATGGGCAGAGGTGAAGGATGGATAGAAGGAGTTGGCAACGGACAGGAAGAGAAACAGAGATGTATTGAGGTGCTCGCTAAGAGACGGTAAGTGCTTGCAGTATATGGTTGCTCCAGTTTCTCATCTTTGTTTGATGTGATGTGCCTTTTCCTCTAACATAATCAGAAGTTATTGCCACTTTCATAATGCATCAAAATAAGCTGACATTTGCATTAGTGATGCTGCTCTGCATCTGCCTCTCCCATTAGCATTCCCACGACCCCTCTCTCCATCTCCATCCTCTTCTCCTCATCACCAACCCATCGCTTATTACCTCCCTCCTCTCCGTATCTCCATCACTGCCTTCCTCTCCTTATCACTTGCGGTCTCTCCCAAACTATCCCCCTTCTCCCGTCACCACTTCCCTCTTCCCAACACCATCCTCCTCTTCTTCAATCCTATTCCATTTGTCCATGACCAGTGGCTTTGGGACTCCATCTTTGTCTACCTCTTATTGTCATGCAATCTCCCCACTGCTATGCCCTTATCATTGTGTCCTCTTGATCCATTACTATCATGCCTTTCCCCATCTGAGCTCATTTCACCCAGTTTCATTGTCAATCTGACCCTGTCCCCATTCTCCTCTCCCTATTCCTATTGCCTCCTCCCCCTGTCATCGACCTGCCCCCAGATCATTTCCCTCCCTCATAAATGTTGGACGTTCCTCCATTACAGATCTTCTCTCCCTTCCTCAATCACCTACTCTTCTTCCCAACAAAATTTTCCCTCTGTCCCCTAACACTGTCACACTTTCATTATTCACACTGCATTGCACTACCGTTTATTTCCTTTGCCCATTGGCATCCAGCTCACCCACATCACTATTCTCTCCCCATTATTCATTCATGAAAACTGAGCCCTCTCCCCCCGTCGCCATCACCCTCTGTCTCCAACACCATCCCTGTCTGCCACCTGTTACTATTGTGCTCTCCCCATTGTCATCACTCTCATCCCCAGCACTGTTACTTGATTCCCATTAACGTTACTGCCCTCTCTCTCCCAAATACCCTGCCTATATCCACCATCCTGTCAACAATTATGCAACATCTTCAACAGTTTCAAAGCTCTGTCCCCACAAATCCCTCAAATCCAAACTGCCCCTCAGCTATCTCCCCAAGACTCTCTCCCTTTACTTGCCCACTGAAATGCGTCACCCCCAAAGATGTCCATCCTCACCCTGGCTACCCATAATTGTTCACTTTCATCTCTCCTTCACCTTGTTACCTGCCTCAATCATCTTTCAGAGCCTGGAGTAGCAGCAGATTTGAGATCAGGTAACATGCAACAAACAGCTTTGTATCAAGCATGACTCTACTCCAGTTCTGACCTTTTCAAGTTCATTCATATCGATTATGTTTATTGGACTCTGTGATTTTATTTCAATAAGCAGTGTGGTTCACAGAATGCATGTGCAGCAAATGCGAGGGGAAGGATAATGCACGTGCTCTGCTCGGGCATCCTTTCGTAGATGGCATCAGTAGATTTGACTAATTCCTTCACGGGTTTTAGTGAAAATGAATCAAACCACAGAATCAGAGATGGCTTACGGATATCACCAAACCACGTTCCATGCCATTAGACGGGCAGATTCGGAGTCAAAGAGTTAGAAATTTACAGCAGAGGAAAATGACCCTTCAGCTCAAGGAGTCGGTGCTGGTCCAAAATAATCACCTAACTTTTCTCATACCATTTCCCAACATTTGGTGCAAAGCTTTGTATGCCATGATATATCATTGCACTATAACTACTATGTTAACTGCAGGTGGATATTATTTCTCATATAATAGGTAAGCAATGGTCATCTTCTGAAGTAATCTTCAGTTCTACAAAAAACGCAGCCAACTGAGGAGAACACAGGAGAATGAAATGCAGTCAGAAAATTATATGTATCTTTATATATTCAGCTGCTTGAAAACATCCATGTGGCTTGTTTATTAATTCAGTCATCAACAGTTAAAAAAATTGCAGAAGTGACAACAAAGCTAAAGCTACTCATTGAAGTTTAAATCAGGTCTAAAAACTGAATAATGAAGAAACTTGAGTGTACCTTGCAGAGTGTCACCAAACTGCAATGGGAACAAAATCCAAGTCATAAACCTGGGATTTAATTATTTTCTCTGAGATCTCAGAAAATTTGTATAGGAGACCAACAATGAGCAGAGAAACTTAAAGATGTTAGTTCCCCATTCTTTCAAAGCAATTAGCCTCGGAAATAAGCCAAAAGGTTTTTTTTTTAAAGCCTTCTCAGAAAGAGCAGAAATGCTTTTGGTGACAAACTGGTCTAGAATATTGTCAAAGATTGTTAATCATGGAGGTTAATGAAAACTGTAACTGGAATTGTGGAGACTTGGAAGAATCCGCCATGGTCAGGCATCCTTAGCACATCGGAATGAATGTGCACCAGAATCCCAGGCAGCTTGGTTCCCTAATGAGCTGTAAAATATCATGACTACAATGGAATTAAAGCGTCACAATGGAAATTAGCCATAGTTAACCGCACAAAGGGGACAAGGGTCATGGTGGCACGGTGGCACAGTGGCTAGCACTGCTGCCTCCCAGCGCCAGTGACTCGGGTTCAATTCCCACCTCAGGCAACTGTCTGTGTGGAGTTTGCGCATTCTCCCCGTGTCTGCGTGGGCTTTCTCCCACAGTCCAAAACTTTGCAGGTCTGGGTGGCATGCTCTTTGAATGGTCGGAGTGGACTTGTTGGGCTGTAGGACCTTTTTCTCACACTGTGAGAAATCTAAAAAAATGTTAACCTTGTCCTCAAAGTACAAAAAAAGGTCAACGTAATGATATCCAAAGGCGCACTCAATCAAAATAGTAGGCAAACTACTGGATCTATTGATTTTTGAAAATTCAGAGATATGAGAGGAAGCTACTTTGCTTATTTGAAATAATTGTATTGGCATTCAACAGCCAGAAATTAAAATCTTGAGGGAAGTTGTTGTGAGAGATTAAGTGTTGAGGGCTGTGAGGAACTGGCATTAAATGGAGTCATTAACTGAGGCTGATCAGCCATGACATTTTGGAATGATGGGGAAGGCTGGATGGATCAGAAACGCTATCCCTCCTCCTATTTTCTTATGTTCTTATGAATCATTTATCCAATGTCTTGCCATTTTCCCAAGCTGTTAATAATATTTGAAATATCATCACATTATCATCATTGCAGCAGAGTATAATGTTATGAGCTGCACAGACAGAGCATATAGGGATAAACATTTCCTGTTAGTAGAGGCATCAAGAACCAGGGGCACGGTTTTAAGGTGAGGAGCAGAAGGTTTAGAGGGGTTTGAAGAATTTGTTTTCACCCAGTGGCTAGTGTGTGGTATTGCGGGCAACATTTAACATTGCACAATTGGAAATAATTGGTCAATTCTTGAGTTATATTTCAGTAAGTTAAAAGACAAAAGGTCAGAAACAGCTTTCAGGACCAGACTGAATACAAAAAAATTCCATAAGTTTTATAAATCTTCAGTAGTCTTTTTCACGGCTCCTTGTGTATTTTGAATATAAATCTTAGATTAAACAAAAGGTCCGTATAATAGAAATAGAGTTATGGAAAGACACAAGTGATTAATGCTGTTTTTAGACTAAGGTGCAGTATTTAAGGTGACGCACATTTCATGATAATCTGTAATTGCTCAGCATACTTTAAGTATATAATGCGTTCCTTTTCTTTTATAAAGCGCAAAACTTGGAAGGGAATCAGGGAAAGAACTGGATTCCTCCTCTACCCAAATCTCAACCAAATTGTGGCAGTATTTACAATAAAGGCTGATTATTGTCAGTTCAATTGATTTTTGAGTATTGTGGTTTCTTTTGCTCTCACAGATCCCTGCTAAATAAATTCTGTTACGACAAGTAGGTATCTTGAACTTACTGGCTAAAAAGCAAGAGAGGTAGGAAACTTCAAAGTATTGATGGCATCTATTGGGAGATTGTCATTTCGTGGTTCATGTTACTGTTCAAGGCTAGTTTCATCAACAAACATCACACACAAGCACACACACCAACCTTCACCAGCTGTGGCACAGTGAAGCAGGTATCAGTTTTTGATGCTATGTGTAATTTATTTTATAATCTAATCAAACATGTGATGAGAAATGAAATTGACTGGGGTGTACATTAATATATATGTTGACTTCAGACATTGTCAATTTTCAATTTTATTGACAATGTTTAATTTTTTTAACCTAATAATTTTTAATCTTAAGAACATTGACCCATAAAGGGAGGTATGTTAGATTTCAGGAACATCGCTCCCATGATTTCAAACAGAGGCAGTATGTGGTGCTGTATCTCGCTTTTAGTCAAAAGGCAGAGGAATTAAAGTGTTAAATAAGGAGGACACTCTACAACATGTTGGTATATTACTGTGAAGTTCCATGATTCAATCACTTTAAAACCAAAAGAAAATAAATAAATAGCAGATTGGTGAGAAGTGGTGAAACTAAACCTTTTGCTAAGTGTTAGAAACGAAAATCGCTTCTCAATAATCGCTCTAGACAAATTCAGGAAAACAAAGTTTTATTAACAAGTCAAGTCTGCAGAGTCGGGCACCCTTAAAGAAAAGGCGCGCTGAGGCTTACAAAGTCTCCATTATATATAGCACAAGTCCCTCCTCTCCTTGGCTCCAACAAGCCATAAGGTTCACATTCTTAAAAACATCATTATTTTTATCACAAAGTCTGCAACAAAAGGCTCCAGAGTCTCCAAAGTTTGTTGTTTTTCTCACCCTGTAGTCTTATCAGTCAAAGGCTTTAATCTGAAACAGATGTCTCAAGTCGTTCCCCCATCCTGGAGTCTTATCAGTCAAGGACTCATCCTTCCCTGCTGTGTGAATGGCTTCATTAATCAAGAGCCTGCTTGTTTTTACTATCGCTCACAAATTGTCAGCATTCTGCACAATTTAAACTACTCTACTTTTGAGTATATAAAATGGTTGTTAGAAAAGAAACAAAAGTTTTGTCTTTTATTATAGATCAGTCTGTGGTCCAGGCACATCTTAAAGTTTAAACCGAAATTACCTCTCACACTAAGGATATAAATTATGATGGCGTAAATGTAAAATTGGTATTAGGTCATTCAGATCAAAATCAGTAAGAGACACTTCACAAATGTATAAAATGCTTACAGTTCTCTGCTGAAAGATAAAGAGTTATGCATGCATTGTGCAAGAGAGAAAGATAAATAAATTGTTCTTCCCCAGGAGTATGTGGGGAAATTGTGACAGAAGATATCTTTTATTTAGGAGGCTGTGCACTGAAAATGAGATAAATGGACACCATATTAAGGAGAAACAGTGTACAAAGTGTTGTTTACAGCTTGGAGAAAGGTACAAGTGAAGCAAACTAATACAAATGAAACAATGTTATCTTTTAGAGACATTGCGTCCAGTCAATCTGGCACCATTTGTTGAGGGATCAGGACAGCCCAGTATAATAAATAACACTCTGTTTGGTCTGGCTGCAGTTTAACACAGATGCTGTGGAGATATGCAACACTGAAGTGTACATCTCCTGAAGTGATCTGCATCAGTCTCTCTCTCTCTTTCATGGGTTCGTTGGGGCAGGGAAGCTGGTTGTGTCTTGTCTGAGGAAGGATGTTACAGAATGTCTGGTAATTTGGGGTTTTCAGTTGCTAGTTCAATTAGAACGGGGTTTTAATTTCTCTACTTCATAGAATCATAGAAATCATAGAATCCCTACAGTGTGGAAACAGGCCATTAGGCCCAACAATTCCACACCGACGCTCCGAACGGTACCCCACCCAGACCCATTCCTCTAGCCTATTACCTTAACTAATGCACCTAAACTACACATCCTTGAACACTATGGGCAACTTAGCATGGCCAATTCACCTAACCTGCACACCTTTGGACTGTGGGAGGAAACTGGAGCACCCGGAAGAAACCCACGCAGACACAGGGAGCATGTGCAAACTCCACCCACACAGTCACCCTGGTTAAATAATAAATATTTCACCAAGAAAGAATGATGCAACATCGACATGTGGGCAGCATGGTGGCACAGTGGTTAGCACTGCTGCCTCACAGTGCCTGAGACCCGAGTTCAATTCTCGCCTCAGGTGACTGTGTGGAGTTTGCACGTTCTTCCCGTGTCTGTGTGGGTTTCCTCCGGGTGCTCCAGTTTCCTCCCACAGTCCAAAGGTGTGCAGGTTAGGCGAATTGGCCATGCTAAATTAGGTAAGGGGTAAATGTAGGGGTATGGGTGGGTTACGCTTCGGCGGGTTGATGCAGACTTGTTGGGCCCAAGGGCCTGTTTCCACACTGTAATCTAATCGACATCAACCACAAAGGAGGTAACTGGGAACTTGCTTGACATTTGGACAAATGAATTGGTTCTTACAGTTATGAGAATTAAATGCTTCTGGGACAGACCACAGACTGGAATAAGAGGTCTACACAGATTTCCAGCGTAACTAGCTTCAATTTCTGAAACAGAGATTCATAAAAATGTACCATGCTAGCAATCTTAAGCTTGATCTGCATATGACTTGAAGCACCATTTTAAACAGTATTCCAGTTCAGTTCTCAACAGGTTGAGGAGACGAAGGGAAAACAGAAAGGGACTGCAGTAGTACAGAAAGCTACACTGGTTCACAAACAGTAATGTGATAAAAGCAAAATCAAGGAACCTTCATTCTCTCTGAGAGCTTGTTATGATTAGTCCATTTAGGCAAGCAATTTCTAAATACTCAACAACAGAAGTCAACGCAGCTTCCAAATCTAACTTCAAATAACAGCATCTTCCATCAGAAAGAGAAATTTTCAATCAAGGTATGTGGAGATAAAATTTGACTCGGTTCTTGTAGGGTGGTCCAGAGTAGCAAATGCATCGGGGGAAGCTTGGTAAGTGGGTGAGGAGTTGCAGGGAAAGGTTAATGAGGACCTGTCACAGTCGGTATTTGCTTCAGAGAGGAAGATGGGTTGGAAGCGTCAGGTGCCTAGATCTGTGGTGGGAGTGTTAGATATCTAAATGTAGTGCTTAGTTGCTATGGGTGAGGATCAGTTTCTGAGAGTGGTTTAAGGTAAACTGATCAAGTAGGATGGGACTGCCCAGCAGGGTGGCACGGGGTCTGTTAAACAGGGGTCAGATTTTCATTAGCTTGGAGATACTGCAAGATTTATTCCGAACTTGTTTTTCCTCACGAAACATGGCATATTGGAGCAGGAGTAGGCCATTCAGCTCTTTGAGTCTGGTCGCCTCTATCTGATTATAACTGCACATCCAGTTTATTATCCAGTTCCTACTTTCTCCCCGTATCCAATGATCCCGTAAGAACTACACCTGCATCTTTCCTGAAAGCCTTTAAAATTTTAGCCTCAAAAGTTCCCATATAAGTAACAACTGACAGGTAAGTAACAAACAAAGATAATGCTCAAGAATCTCAGCATGTTTGGCAGCATTTGTGGAAAGAGAAAGAAATAGAGTTAACATTTCCTGTCCACTATAATTGTTCCTCAGAACAGGCAAGTTCCTCAGAGCTCTCTGAATCCATGACTACAATTAAGATTGTGAACTCTTTCAAAGGGCTCCAGGCACCAGGTGACTTCATACCGGACATATGGATATTGCCAGGGTTGGGCTGAACATGGAGAGGGAGAGGCTGAACAGGTTGGGGCTTTTTTCCCAAGAGCATTGGAGGCTGAGGGGTGACATTATAAAGGTTTACAAAATTATCAGGGGCATAGATAGGATAAATGGACAAAGTATTTTATCTCTGAGATGGGGGAGTGCAGAACTAGAGGGCATAGGTTTAGGGTGAGAGGGGAAAGATATAAAAGAGACCTAAAGTGCAAGTTTTTCACGCAACAGGTGATACATGTATGGAATGAGCTGCCAGAGGAAGGGGTAGAGGCTGGTACAATTGCATCATTTAAAATGCATTTGTATGGGTATATGAATAAGAAGGTTTTGGAGGGATATGGGGCGAGTGCTGGCAGGTGGGACTAGGTTGGTTTGGGATATTAGGTTGGATCAAAGGGTCTGTTTCCGTGAGGCACATCTATATGAATCTATGACTAAGTAACTCGTCAGTCAGTCACGTTTGCAGGCATCCTGCTTGGACCCAGACTCCGAGTATCCAGAAACTGGAACAACTGAGCTTCGTGCAAATTCCCAGTGGTTGTTATTTTGTTAGTGATTGAATAAATATAACTTGTACTTGCTTATATGATGCTTTCTTTTTCCTGTACATCTTAGTACAGCATAATTGTGAGAGGTAATTTCGGTTTAAACTTTAAGATGTGCCTGGACCACAGACTGATCTATAATAAAAGACAAAACTTTTGTTTCTTTTCTAACAACATTTTATATACTCAAAAGTAGAATAGTTTAAATTGTGCAGAATGCTGACAATTTGTGAGCAGAGTAAAAAAAACAAACAGGCCCTTGATTGATGAAACCATTAACACAGGCAGGGAAGGATGAGTCCTTGACTGATAAGACTGCAGGATAGGGAAACGACTCGAGAGACATCTGCTACAGATTGATAAGACCCGCTAGCACAGACAGAGAAGAATAAGTCTTTGACTGATAAGACTGCAGGGTGAGAAAAACAACAACTTTAGAGACTCTGAAGACATTTTGTTGCAGACTTTGTGATAAGAGTGCAAATTGGAGAATAATGATTTTTTTAAGAATGTGAACCTCATGGCTCGTTAGAGCCAAGGAGGGGAGGGACTTGTACTGTATATAATGGGAGACTTTGTAAGCCTCAGCGCGCCTTTTTGTTTTCAAGGGTGCCCAACTCTGCAGACTTGTTAATAAAACTTTGTTTTCCTGAATTTGTCTAGAGCGATTATTGAGAAGCGATTTTCGTTTCTAACAACTTGGGGGCTCATCCGGGATCAACACTCCGGCCGCAAGGGGAGTTGAGGAAGGATATCGGAGAAGGTGCACCCTGCCGAGTTCAGCAGTCCCTGATTCCTTGCTTGTCGCCCCGCGCGGCTTGAGCGAGTGATATCCGGGAGGCTCAGGAAAACAAAGGAGGGGTGTACCCGAGGCAGTGGGGACGGTTAACGATCGAGTAATTTCGGTGCACCGAACCCAGGTAAGAAAAAACTTGCGGGGACCGTGTTTCCGGAGGACTGGGGACCTACCGGGTGCCTGTGGATTTTTCTACAGAGACGTGGGACTCAGGAATCTAGAAACTGGGGCTCGCCTGTGAGGGATTTTGCAGAGACCGTGTTTGAGGAGGAACGTGTACCTACGGGGTGCCTGTGATCTGTGTCACAGAGACGTAGGACACAGGAATCCAAAGACCGGGGGTGCCTGCAAAGGAACCTGGGCGATCACGGGACTGAAGGTCCGGGAATTGGCTACATTGTGATAGATTATCACGGGAAAAATACGAAGTCCTTGGAAATGGGAAATAAGGGATCTAAGGCGATTAAGGGAAAGGTAGGCTTAAACAGGGACAATGACACATACCCCGGGGTACCTGACGATAGTCCGTTAGGGAGAATGCTAAATAATTGGGATCAGGGTGGAAGAAAGGGAAAATCTAAAAGGAAGATGGTAAAATACTGTCAAAAGTGGTCCCAGAAACCTATTCAGGGCGACTCAGTGTGGTGGCCTAGATTCGGTACTGACGAAGACTGGGTCCAGCAAGCCCTCATTTTATATGTCAATTCAAAACCTGATGTTAATCTGGAAGAAAGTGATTATGCCCTTTGTTGGCTACCGGTTACGATATCTTGCCAAATGCAGGTAACTAATAAAGACTCGAAAGGGCAGAAAGAATGGGACCCTTTAGATCACTTACCGCCGCCCTACGTGACCCCGTCTGCCCCACAAAATGTGCCTTCGGGTGACGACGATTCAGGGGAAGGGGAAGAAAATGGGGAGGAATCACAAACTACCTCAGGGGTACAGACCAGATCTCAAGCTGGAAAGGGTCACAGACAAAACCCTGTCTCGATTGCAAGAATGAATCCACTCCGGGAAGTGCCCATGGGGGGCGAGGAGGGAAGGACGGGATATGTGAACGTTCCCTTGACGATTACTGAAGTACGGAATTTCAGGAGGGAAATGAAGGGTCTACTAGAGGACCCCATGGGACTTGCTGAACAATTGGATCAGTTCCTGGGTCCGAATACTTACACGTGGGAAGAGATGTGTTCCATCATGAAAACATTGTTCTCTAGCCAGGAGCGACAGATGATACGACAAGCTGCGCTCTTGGTCTGGGAGAGAGAGGGGGGAGAAGGAGGGGAGCAGAAGTTTCCCCTCACCGACCCCGAGTGGGATAAGAACACGGAGGAAGGACGGCGCAACATGAGAGACATGCGGGAATATTGGATAAAAGGAATAAGACACGCAGCCCCGAAGGGGCACAATTTTACCAAGGCCTTTGGTAATCATCAAAACCCGGAGGAAACCCCTACGGACTTCCTAGACAGGATTAGGAAGAATTTGCAGCAGTTTGCTGGGATGGACCCTGAGACGGACGTGGGGCAACAACTCATACGGGTAGAGTTTGTATCAAAGGCCTGGCCGGACATACGAAGGAAGTTAGAGAAAATGGATGATTGGGATAGTAAATCTTTAAGTGAATTACTACGGGAGGCGCAAAAGGTGTTTGTGAGAAGGGGCGATGAGAAGCAAAAGAAGGCGACAAAGATAATGATGCAAACGGTGCAACAAATGACAGCTGGAAGAAGGGAAAAGGGAGAGCCGTGGCAGAAACAGGAAAGGGGAGAGTCGTGGCAAGAGCAGAGGAAAAGAGAACCATGGCCGGAACAAAGGAAGAGTGGAGGAACGCGAGACCGCGACAGGGAAACGAAGAGGACACTCAGATGTTTCTATTGTAATGAAGAGGGACATTTTAAACGGGAGTGCTCCCGCTACAAGCGGGAGGTGAGGTCGTACGCCCTGATGGAGGAAGATTAGGGAGGTCGGGGGTTCCTACCCTTGGGGCAACAGGACTATCGACAGGAACCCCTGGTAAACTTGAAAGTAGGGCCCCAAGGATCGGAGATCACATTTATGGTGGACTCGGGAGCCGAAAGATCAAGTATAATCCAAATACCCCCCGGCACCCGAGCAGGAGGAAAAGTTATGGGGGTATCTGGAATTGGAGGACAGAAATTACAAGTCCCAGTGGTGGAGGACGTGGAAATTGGGTATGAAAACAGAACTACTAAACGAGACCTCCTTCTACTGCCATCGGCGGGGTTTAATTTGTTAGGAAGGGACTTGCAGGTCAAACTAGGGATCGGAACGGTACCAAATAACGGGGAAATGGTGGTAAGGTTGTTCGCCCTCACCGAAGAAGATGATCAACAAATAGACCCGGAAGTATGGTACCGAGAGGGGAACAGAGGGGGTCTAAACATCAAACCTCTCCAAATCACCATGTTACCAGGAAGAGGCCCGGTAAGAAGGAAACAATACCCGATTGCTATGGAAGGACGGGAGGGGTTACAACCTGTGATAGAAAGATTAATCACAGATGGACTACTGGAGGAATGCATGTCCCCTTTCAATACTCCAATACTCCCTGTGAGGAAGCCGGACGGGACATATAGGCTGGTGCAAGACTTGCGGGGGTTGAATGAAGTAGTCCAGGCTAGATACCCGGTGGTACCTAATCCCTACACGTTAATGAGTAAAATTCCCCCCAAACATGAATGGTTCAGCGTAATAGATCTGAAGGATGCTTTCTGGAGTTGCCCCCTTGACGAAGAAAGTCGGAACCTTTTTGCCTTTGAATGGGAGAATCCCTTCACAGGACGAAAGCGACAGTTAAGATGGACGGTCTTGCCGCAGGGATTCACGGAGTCACCCAATTTGTTTGGACAAATACTGGAGCAGATCTTAGGAGGATTTCGGTGTAACGCGGAGAATCAATTGCTCCAATATGTCGATGATCCATTACTCTCAGGACCAAGAGAAGAGGAGGTACGAGCAGACACCGTTGCCCTGCTGAACTTCCTGGGTAAACAGGGTCTACGCGTCTCCAGGACAAAACTCCAGTTTGTGGAGCGAGAAGTAAGATATCTGGGCCATCAAGTCAGTAAGGGGCACCGCTGCATCACGCCAGAACGAATATCAGGAATTACGGGTATGCCAATACCCAGGACGAAGAAGGAAGTCAGACAATTCCTGGGACTAGTAGGGTATTGCCGGATATGGATTGAAAGTTACACCACTTTAGTAAAATTTTTGTACGACAAACTGGGACAAGAAGGACAAAAGGTGGACTGGTCAGATGAGGAGGAGCAGCGATTTAATATTATTAAAAGTAAACTGATTCGAGCTCCGGTATTGGCTTTACCCACCCTGAAGGAACCGTTCCAGTTATATGTTAATAGCGCCGGCGGAATTGCCCAGGGTGTGCTTACTCAGCTGCGGGCAGGGAAACGTCAGCCGGTTGCATTTTTGTCAAAAATGTTAGACCCTGTGTCATGTGGATGGCCGACCTGTATACAGGCAGTGGCAGCTACGGCAATGTTAGTAGAAGAGGCCCGAAAACTTACCTTTGGAGGAAGGATCACAGTATACTCCCCACATTCGGTTAGTACCATACTGGCTCAAAAGGCTCACCGCTGGTTAACAGACTCTCGCATCCTGAAGTATGAGACGATTTTGATGACCGGGAACGATCTCAATTTTGCAAAAGATCTCAGTTGCAACCCAGCCCAGTTTCTGTACGGACGTCCTGCAGACGGGGAACAGGAGCATGATTGTGTGGAATTTGTGGACTTGCAGACCAAGAGCCGAGAGGACCTGCAAGAAGCCCCGCTGGGTGAGGGACAGGAACTGTATATCGATGGGTCGTCCCGGTGCATCAGTGGAGTACGATACAGTGGCTATGCTGTCATAAATGGTGCAACGAAACGGACGATTGAGTCCGGACAACTGCCCGGGAAGTGGTCAGCCCAATCCTGTGAGTTGTACGCCCTCCAGAGGGCCTTGAAGTTGTTGGAAGGGAAAGTGGGAACCATATATACTGACTCAAAGTATGCATACGGAGTCGTTCATACTTTCGGGAAAATCTGGAAAGAGCGAGGATTGATAACTTCCCGGGGAAAAGAATTAGCTCACGAACAAATGATCAGCCTAACGTTGGAAGCCCTGGCGTTACCTACGGAACTTGCAGTAGTCCATGTACCCGGTCACCAGAAGGGGTCGACACCGGAAGCGGTGGGAAACCGGCTGGCAGACGAGGAAGCCAAGCGGGCAGCGGTCGAAAAATCTGTCCAATTGTTAACATTAATACCGTTGAGGGAAGGGCTCGCTAAACAACCCGTCTTCACCCAGGGGGAGATTGATAAAATGGATCAATTGGGTGCCCGGCTAGATACTAACGGGAAGTGGACGGTTCCTGATGGGAGACAAGTACTGAACAAACAGATCACCCGAGGTATTCTGCACCGATTACACCATCAGACCCACTGGGGGGGTGCAAGCCATGTGTGATACAATCCTGAGAGACTATGTATGCAGGGGGATATACACATTAGCCCAACAAGAGATAGTCGGATGCCCCACTTGCCGGCGTATTAATCAGAAGGCCATGCGTTCTATGCCAGCCGGTGGTCAGCCCCTCGCATTTAGGCCATTTCAGAGGATCCAAGTCGACTTTACAGAATTACCCCCAGTACAGAGATGGAAATATCTGCTAGTAATAGTCGACCATTTCACTCACTGGGTAGAGGCTTTCCCAACTGCCAAAGACGATGCACCAACCGTGGCCCGACTGTTGTTAGAGAACATAATCCCGAGATATGGCATAATGGAATCTATCGACTCCGACTGCGGCACGCATTTTATTTCTAAGCTACACTATTTGATCTGTACTGCCCTGGGTATCCAATGGAAATTCCATGCACCCTGGCATCCTCAGAGTTCGGGTCGAGTTGAGAGAATGAATGGCACGCTCAAGACCCAATTGACTAAGCTGATGTTAGAAACTAAGTTACCCTGGCCAAAGTGCCTGCCCATTGCCCTATTGAGGATACGTACGGCACCTCGCCGAGATGTCGGGGTTTCCCCCTATGAAATGCTGTTCGGATTACCATATTGGAGTAAGGTTGATGGATGTCCCACTCTACAAGGGGGGGATGTATTTATCCGAACCTATTTACTGGCCTTATCCCGTTCTTTTGCAGAACTCCGGAGGAAAGGTCTCCTGGCTCAGACTCCGCCGCTCGACTTCCTCCTGCATAAGGTGAGCCCGGAGATTGGATACTTGTTAAGACCTGGAAGGCCGAAAAGCTCCAGCCGCGGTGGGAAGGACCGTTCCTGGTTCTGTTAACAACTGAAGCAGTTGTTCGGACGAAAGAAAAAGGGTGGGTCCACGCATCAAGGATAAAGGGGCCTGTTCCGCCCGAAGAAGAAAGCACCTGGACATGCGAGCAAGGGGACAAGCCGTTGTCGGTAAAACTGAAAAGACAGCAATAATGAACTCTACTTGGACTGTATTGGTGGGGATATTGATCAGTTTACTCCTGTATGTGGGGGAGGGTGAGGGGAGATGTGACAAATGTCGAACTACAGTAAGACTTGGGATTCGAATCTATTCGGGATCATTTGTGACGGTCGTGCTCCCTAAAGTGCCATCTGTATACGCAGAGGTAGAAGGAAAGATTGAACTCCCTGATGTTACACAAAACCTGTTTATTGATCTCACCTCTAGAATAGCCACTGTTTTAAATGTTAGCAATTGCTGGGTCTGTGGGGGGCCGCATATGTCGGAACAATGGCCGTGGACTGGTCAAAGCTTAGACATAGGGGAATTGCTGCAAACCACTTGGACTCATGACAACGACAGAAAAAGCCAGGGGTGGAGACTGACAAACAGCCCTGAGGGCCAGTTCTGTATTGAAGGCAAGGGGACCGTGAAGGTAGGGATTAGCCCCTGTCAGAATATATTGGATGCAACCACGCGAGTATGGTGGCCTGAGAATATTGCTTGGTACATTGCACACCGAGATCATCAAAATTGCATTCGGTTACGTTCTGATTCCTCCTCTTACGAGCTAAGTGCTGACCCTTCCGATGGCATGAAAAGAGTGTGGAGCGGTGGTTGTCAGGGGAATCAATGCTGGAATAATCCTGTCCAGACTCTGCCACGGGGCCAACAATCCGAATACTGGAATTGCAGTGGTCCTGGTCCTTATGAGGGCGTCCCTGGGGTAAAGGAGTTGTGGGATGACGTTGTGAGGCAGGGAGGGCCTGCTCCAGATGGCCTATTTTGGATATGCGGTAATCAGGCATATTCCAAACTGCCCATGGGATGGGCTGGAGTATGCTTCCTGGGTCTAATAAGACCTGAATTCTTCCTATTACCCCGGGAGGAAGGCGATGATTTGGGAGTTAAACTCTTTGACTCCCTGCGTGGGTCGCCAAGGGATATCCAAGTCGGTGATTGGGGGAATGAGTGGCCACCGGCCCGGATTATTGAATACTACGGGCCGGCTACGTGGGCACAGGATGGATCATGGGGATATCGTACTCCTATCTATATGTTAAATCGAATTATCAGGCTCCAAGCAGTCGTAGAGGTCATTACTAACCGGACTGCCCTGGCCCTAGAGTTGTTGGCTCAGCAGCAAGATCAGATGAGGGCTGCTATATATCAAAACCGACTTGCCTTGGATTATCTGTTGGCCTCGGAGGGGGGTGTGTGCGGGAAATTTAACCTGACAAACTGCTGTCTAGAAATTGACGATAATGGTAAAGCGGTTTTGAAAATTTCCGATGAAATTCGGAAATTGGCCCATGTGCCAGTACAATCTTGGCGTCCTCTTAGTGGCATCGGATGGTGGGATGGTCTCCTCGCTGGTAGCTGGTGGCGCACGGCGTTGCTGGTGGCTGGGGGAGGCATGATTCTTCTTCTCGTAACACCCTGCCTAACTCCCTGTATTCAGTTTTTAATACAGAAAAATATTTCCCGACTCCAGGCAGTGGTGGTTCCACAACATGGGACGCGGGAACTTAAAGTGATGTTGCTGCGAAAGACCAAGGATTTCCCGGGCCCTTGAGGGAGGGGGGGCTTATCTTGGTCAGGCACATGTTAAAGAAAGAAAAGGGTGGAATTTCGGTTTAAACTTTAAGATGTGCCTGGACCACAGACTGATCTATAATAAAAGACAAAACTTTTGTTTCTTTTCTAACAACATTTTATATACTCAAAAGTAGAATAGTTTAAATTGTGCAGAATGCTGACAATTTGTGAGCAGAGTAAAAAAAACAAACAGGCCCTTGATTGATGAAACCATTAACACAGGCAGGGAAGGATGAGTCCTTGACTGATAAGACTGCAGGATAGGGAAATGACTCGAGAGACATCTGCTACAGATTGATAAGACCCGCTAGCACAGACAGAGAAGAATAAGTCTTTGACTGATAAGACTGCAGGGTGAGAAAAACAACAACTTTAGAGACTCTGAAGACATTTTGTTGCGGACTTTGTGATAAGAGTGCAAATTGGAGAATAATGATTTTTTTAAGAATGTGAACCTCATGGCTCGTTAGAGCCAAGGAGGGAAGGGACTTGTACTGTATATAATGGGAGACTTTGTAAGCCTCAGCGCGCCTTTTTGTTTTCAAGGGTGCCCAACTCTGCAGACTTGTTAATAAAACTTTGTTTTCCTGAATTTGTCTAGAGCGATTATTGAGAAGCGATTTTCGTTTCTAACAATATTGATCCTCAAACTGGGCATTCACCAAAGGTGAACCTGGTGAAAGAAGTATTTCTTAGATACCAGAAAACCAATTATTTCTTCAAATATTCTTCAAATAACAAAAACTTATTTTTTACTGGAAACTAGTTTTTGCATTTCTAATTAGTTAACAAATACCCTGCATGCTGATATGCAGGCACACACGGAAGTTAAAGTCACTCCATCAAGGTAATCTGACATCTGTGGTAACTGATAGCTGTGGATTGATTTGTCATTTTGCTGACAAAATGTGCAACCTGGAGCCATCTACATGCCAGTGAATTGTGTAACATGTATCATTCAACTGAGTGTATAGGCAAGTTGAAATGTTCTCCAGCTAAGCTCAACACATGAAACATGGATTCCTTTATGAACATAATTTGTTTAATTTACGAATACTCTTACTGAGCATCCAAGCTTTGAAATGTTTTAGATTTCAATTATTCACATATTTTATCATTGAACTGCAGAGTTGCTGCCTCTCTTTCCACTCACAGATTGTGAAATGATCTGACCACAGAGCAGCAACCACATTTCTGCATTCAATCCTGTCACATTTATTGCTTGATGAAAAACCACAAAGCACACGCATGACAGGAGTAGGAGACGCCATGCTTTTAACAGTGGAGTAAATTTATGATTCAAAGCCCACAGCTTTAAAGAAATTTTAAATTTCAACAATTTACAGAAATGCCACGCATTGCTGCAACATTACAACACCCAATAAGATCACACATCACAGACATAATGCTGAAGCCAAGTTAATTCGGTCCTCGTGACCTCCAGTAGTAGAAGATATGTTGACTATAAAACACAGCTCGCATATATTAATTCTCAGCTGGAGAATTTAAATTTGATTTATTTCGAAGAGTATCTTGGCTTGGCTTACATACTTGGCAGTTGTTCTCCTGACTATGATTTCGTACAATTCACGATTTTTTTCAATTCAATATATGCATCACTGATCACATTATTTATTACTCCCAGTTAGGTGGCCTTAAGAAACTGGAAATGAACTGTTGCCAGTATGGAAGGCTTAATTTGTAAAGAAAGGCTGGACAGGCTGGGTCCTTTTTCACTGGAGCATAGGCAGTTGAGAAATGACCTTGTAAAAGTTTGTAAAAGAATGAGAGTTTAGATGGAGTTAATTATTGTTGTCTTTTCCCTAGGCAGGAAAACTAAGAGGCACATTTTTAAGATGAGAGGAGAGAGATTTTAAAAAGACATGAGGAGAAACTTTCTACACAAAGGGTAATTCGCATGTGGAATGAGCTTCCTGAGGAAGTGGTGGTGTGGGTACAATTACAATGTTTAAAAGACATTTGGATAAGTACCTAAATAAGAAAGGTATATAGGGACATGTGCTGGGAGCAGGCAGATAGGGTCAGTTTAGTTAGGGACTATGTTCAGCATGGACTGGTTGGACCAAAGGGTCTGTATGACTATGACTCCATGGTACAGTCAATGTGGTTCAGGTCCATCCAATGCGCTGCTAGGAAGGGAATAGGTAATTTGGATCCAGGAGCAACTCAGAGGATTACTATTCTAATGTGGGGTGATCCATATCATGACTGAGGAGTGTCTACCTTCTATCCAAGGAGTACAATTGCATAGCTTTATGGAACATTTCCACTTACCATCACCTGGATGACAGCAGCTGCAGCAGAATTCTGGAGATAGTATTGTCCAGGACAAAATAGTACATTTGATCAGCAAATATATTCTCTTAAGTTATCAGAGCACTTCAGAAGGAAGCAACTAATTTAGATAGTCATTAATAGGGATTCACAAAGACAAGTGAATGAATATGTATAACATATACTCATGGCGAACCTGTTATAGCATTAAAATGAAAACCTTCATATCACAGTAAACACACTTTTGAACATCTCTGTGAAGAATGGATCACAACAAATTGAAACAATCTCTGATTTACATCTTCATTGTTGTTCGAGAATCCATGTACTGCCATGGAATTGATGGATGCTCGAGACAGAAAATACTCAATGTTGTTTCCTCATGATGGGACACTGTCTTGACAAAATGAATGTGGAACATTGGAAAGCAGGTTGCCGAAGCTCCAGAACAATTAGGGGAAAAATCATTCAATAATCAGCTTGTATGTCACATCAATTAAAGAAATAAAGTCACAAATCACAAGAATTAGATTTCTATTTTAACACACTAAAATAACTAACTCAGCACACATCTCAATTTTAAATTTGTGATCAATATCAGTTATTTGATAACTCCTGGAATGTTGCTTACACCCATCTGGTGTTTTCGTAGCCCTTCGTAATGTTGCAAATACCTTCATTCTGTTGTTAGTGTTGAAAAGGTCAAGAGTCATTGAGAATAACTTGTACATAGGTTGAGGGAAATGCTGTCAAAGACATGATGCTGATAATTAGAGACTTAAAAAGTAACAAGAAATGGAATTTTAGCAGATTAATCTGACATTGCTGCTCAGTTATTTACGATACAGCAGTGAGAGGTTTATTATTGTGCTCCGAATGTTTGCTTACAATACAGGGTTTAGCAGTAGTTTTGCCTCCCTGTCCATCAAATTGCTACAATTACAGTGGGTTGCTTCTTAAAAAAATTGTTTTAAAATGTGTATGATACTGAAAACCTCAAACAATTGGCTGTGCCAGCCAAACAAGGAGCCAACAAATCACATCATACTATGGAGGATTTAGTGCAAAGCATTGCAGATTGCAGCACTTCAAGTGCACATCCAAACAGAAATAACTTGTAAAAGAGTCAAAGTTGTCTGCCTATCGTATTCTTTTAGGCCAGAGATTCTAGATAGCTACCACACTCTAGGTTAAACTGTTTCAACATCTCCCCGTTAAGTGTTTCTGTCAATCTCTTTAAACCTATAATCATCAATCACTGACCTCAACCTGAAGGCTAAGGACCTCTTCCCCATCGATAATGTCTCAGCCCATCTCAGTTTTGAGCATCCCAATTTCAGTGGCAAATGTATCAGCCCAGCCAATCATTCCTCAGCCACACTTGCAAGTCCCGACAAAAACTTCCAGAATACCTTCGGTACCATCTCTAAAGTCATCAATTTTTGTGGCGGTTTCCAGTTACAAAAACAGCGAATCTTATTTGAAAAGGCATGTTTTTTTTTCAGCTAACAAATAGTCATGTGCTCATTGACTCACACATACGTATAAAATTAAATTAGAGCTAGAGAAGAGCACTTAAGAGCATTTGTCTCTCCTGATCTCACTCACAACTGATGGTCTCAGATTTTTCCTGCCAGTATGCCGAAGTATCATTCACTATGGAGTGTCTGTCTGCTGTGCATCTTGTGTGCAGGTACATATTTCTTTTGCTGTGTATTAGCTGTTCATAATCAAGAAACAATGTGAACTTAAGGTTAGTTCGGATGTAAAAAGGATACATTGTATTATTGTTGTCCTTTTGTCGAGTCAAATATTCCCAGAACTCATTTAGTGGGTTTGTGGGAAGAAAATATGACATTCAATTAGGACAATAGTTTAAAAATTGGAGAATTTGTTGAACAGTAAAATATGGTAAATTGCTGTTGCATCAATAGCCTGGAATGATGATGTTATTTGAGTGTTGCAGACCGTTTTTCTTGTTTAATCTCGGTGTGTGTCCTTGGGTGACAGCAGCTGCTGGGGGTATTTCGGCCAAAGTGAATCCGGATCTTAAACAAATAACGGCACAGAGAGTTCAACAGCTGTCATGCTATGTCCTTTCTCCGACTAAGTCGATCATTCAAATGTTATCGCTTACTGGTGGAGAGAAGGTGATAAGACCTTTCTGCAGGAGGATAGCAGAAAGTTCTTCCGTATAGTTAAAGGAGCAGCCTATCTTAAACTTCTGAATGTGACTGTCCAGGATGCTGGAACATATACCTGTGCAGTCAAGTCCGACCAGCGAACTCCGAAAGAAACTGCTGTGCAACTTACTGTGTATGGTAAGTGTCCGATAAACACAGAGACGTCGCTCCTGAGAAAAACAAGTAATGTTTACTGGATTGAGACATATCGTGTGAAATATTTACATTTATTTAAAATGAAATATGTTCAAGAATATTGAAACCGTAGAAAACCAGTGACATTACTAAGTTTCTGATCTGCTCTGTATTTAAAAAAATCCCTTCTGGGACATGGGCATTGCTGGCTAGTCCAGCATTTATTGCCTGTCCCTAGTTGCTCTTGACAAAGTGGTGGGGAGCTGCATAAAATCACTGCAGTCGATATGCTGGAAATAACCCAAAATGCCATTTTGGAAAAAAATTACAAGATTTTGACCCAGTGACAGTGAAGGAACAGTGATGTGTTTCCATGTCAGGATGTTGAGTGGCTTGGGAGAGACTTGTAGCTGGTGGTGTTCTCATATACTTGCTGCCCTTGCCCTTCTAGATGTTAGTGATTGTGGGTTGTGTAGGTATTTTCTCAGGATCCTTGTTGAATTTCTGCAGTACACCTTGATGGTACACACTGCTGCTACTGAGTGTCTGTGGTGGAGTGATTGAATGTGGTGTCAATAAAGTGGGCAGCTTTTTAACCAGATGGTGTTAAACTTCTTGAGTGCTTCTGGACCTGCAGGCAGACAGATAAGTGGGAAGCATTCCAACACCCCCCCGACTTGTAGCTTGTAAATGCTGGACAGGCTTTGGGGAGTCAGCAGTTGAGTTACTTGCTGTAGTATTCCAAGTCTCCAACCCGTGGTTCAATTTATATGGCTCACCCAGTTCCGTTTCTACTCAGTGGTAACCCCCAAAATGTTGCTGATTCACTGATAGTGATTCCACTAAATGTCAAGACGTGTTAGTTAGATTGTCTGTTCTTGGAGATGGTGTTTGCCTGGCATTTGTGTTGCATGAATGTTACTTTCAACTTTTAAGCCCAAACCCAGTTCTTGCTGCATTTGGTCATGGGTTGGTTCTGTTTTTTTTTTGCAATTAGCTTTTGCAGAGAAATTCATTGGAGTACTTTAATGTATTTTGGTTTGCATTTGAACACAGAGGGACAAGATGAATATCTGCAAAATTATGCATTTTTGACGTCCCTTAGCTCACGAGAACAGCCAAATCGTCAGTCCCATCACTTGGATGGTTTTAGCTAAATTCCCGGTATCGAGGTCAAATTCATCATTGTGTTTGTAAAGAAAGGTGCATTTTGATGATCCTATCATAATTTTATTTTAAGTCAGGACAAAGTCTGAAAACTCATTTTTCTATAAGTGCAGAAGGTATATTGAAAGGATTTTAGGATTTTTTAATGTGATACATGTGACATTTTCATGCACTGTTCGTAACAGTAATTAATGCAACTGGTGTGCTGGAAGTATGTTGTTTTGGTCACTTAAAAATACATTTTTGCAGAAGATTAGATTACATTACATTACAGTGTGGAAACAGGCCCTTCGGCCCAACAAGTCCACACCGACCCGCTGAAGCGCAACCCACCTATACCCCTACATTTACCCCTTACCTCACACTACGGGCAATTTAGGATGGCCAATTCACCTGACTTGCACCCAGAGGAAACCCACACAGACACGGGGAGAACGTGCCAACTCCACACTCTTGAGGCGGGAATTGAACCCGAGTCTCTGGCGCTGTGAGGCAGCAGTGCTAACCACTGTGCCACCGTGCCACCAACGGTGAAAAGTCGGTTTGTCTAATTTGTGTTATTTTCCATTCAGCTTCACCAGCTCCTTTGAAAATTGTCTCTGTGCCATCTGAAGACCGTTTTTCTGCTTCTCTCAGACTCCAGTGCAGGACATCTGACTTTTACCCAAAAGCCTTTAACCTTACTTGGTATAAACATCTTGGCAGGATTTATGAATGAACAGCAGGCAAAAACTGAGGATCTTTATAGTGGGCGGCACGGTGGCACAGTGGTTAGCACTGCTGCCTCACAGCGCCAGAGACCCGGGTTCAATTCCCGCCTCAGGCGACTGACTGTGTGGAGTTTGCACGTTCTCCCCGTGTCTGCGTGGGTTTCCTCCGGGTGCTCCGGTTTCCTCCCACAGTCCAAAGATGTGCAGGGGCAGGTGAATTGGCCATACTAAAATTGCCCATAGTGTTAGGTAAGGGGTAAATGTAGGGGTATGGGTGGGTTTCGCTTCGGCGGGTCGGTGTGGACTTGTTGGGCCGAAGGGCCTGTTTCCACACTGTAATCTAATCTAATCAAATCTAATTTATGAAGTCATCAGTTCCTTAGAATTGCAAGAGGCCGTTCAAAGTGGTACAGTTTACATGTGTCAAGTATATCATGTTTCAAGCTCATTTCCTGCAAATGCCAGCTACACCATTACGAATAAAGGTAACATTTTATAATATGTGGTACATTAAATGCTCATATATGTTTCAGAATGGAAAAATAAGTAGGAATTGGTTATGGAAGTTATTTTATGTGATTATGTGAAAGTCAAAATTTGACTCCATTTAATGGATTAAAGTTTTCTTCCTTTGTGTTGTTTGAAACCGATATGTAGTTCTCACATGTAACATTACCAGAACTATTTAACATAGGTCACATACTTCTTTTTATATATAGACTCAATACTCGCAAACGACTGAAAGGTCAATGTTAATTCTTGAGAAAGAATGCAAAGTATCGAATTTATGTTTTCCATGTACCTTCAATCATCCGGTAGTTTTGTTTATTTTCCCAATCATCAGAGTGCCACATACGTGATTACATACTCAACATTAATACATAGCTGATTGGATCGTAGCTGCAGAGATTATAATTATTTTAACTGAACTTTACCTCCACGAGCAACTCAAGCAAATCTGAAAACAGGTTCCATTATATTTTTTCTGACTTTGATTTGCATGCAATGCAATCAAACTCCCACCAAATAGTATATCATTTTGCGACATAGGTTAGAGAACTGAGCACTTATTGTAATTAGCTCTATTTCCATTAATTTTAAATTTGTCATTACTTGAGACACTTTTATCATATACCTGTTGCTTTAAATTCCAGATATTTGTTTCCAGCTGCATATCAGTTAAATAAAGAGACAACAAAATTGAAATGCACAGCATTTATGTGATATATTTATAATTTTTGCACGGCAACATAATTGAGAATGATCCTTATGACATTTAAACCTGCATATCTTCACTTTATAGTGCTATTTCTAATTTTGAATTTATATTAATGTTACAGATTTTGCCTCAAAAATCAGTGTTCCAATGGTGGTTGGCTGTGCTTTCGTGCACTTGCAATTCTAATATTGACTGTGATGACGAGCCAGGGTTTTCTGTTCTTTAAATCCAAAGGCATGAGCAGAAATGAAATCTCATTCAAATCAATATGACTGGGAGCTGAATCTCTGAACTGTACAATTTAAACAACTATTTTATGTGAAACCTTTTTCAAACATATACCCTGATTCACATCAAATATAAAATAAGAACATTTGCAGTTTCAGTTTGCTAAGTTGTATTGATGTAGATCAGAATTGTGATCGTGAAATACATTGCTGAAAGAAATTTCCATTGCTTCAACCCTCAAGACATAAATTCAAAGCATCTATGCGGAATGTCTCAAGCTACATTGTGAAACTGTTGTACCCTTTTTACAATTGCCAAAAAGTAGTCGAATTGCTTTTAGCTTCTAATGAGTCCAATTCTCACTCTTTTTTGTTGTTGACTCATGTTAATTTTATTTCTCAGGAGGACAAGAGAAAAAAATCAATGAATCCAACTCAGCATGAAGATGTGGTGAGACAAATTTCTTTTATTCTGTCTATTTTTATTTCGATGTTAAGTTGAACAATTTAAACTGGGAACACTATGTAAATGCAAAATATGTCAAGACATGTCTTGAAGATTTCATTGGCTCTCAAAATCACAATTTCAGCTGAATAAAAAGAAAATAGAAAATGGTAGCAAGATTAACAAACAGTTGCAACTATTTTAAATAGTCAAACATATTTATAAACATGCAACCTGTATTAGTTAAATTGTGCTGATATTTTTAACTATGAACAATAGATTTGAAGCTGACAATCTTTCTTTTCTTTCGTACTAAACAAATGACAATGTGCTGAATAATTTTGTCACGTTGCTAACAGGCACAACATTGCATTGGCTATTTTGAATGATAGGTTTCACGGTGCAAATAGAGATGACTGATCTCACCTTCATTTCTATACTGTTCAAAATTAACGCACCTATTAGGCTGAGTTCGGTGATTGCCTGTACCAAAGAACTGAATATATTATGCAGAGTCGAAAAGGGTGGCACTGGAAAAGCTTAGCCGGTCAGGCAACATCTGAGGAGTAGGTGTTTTGGACATGTTCCCTTCATCAAGAATGAAAATGGCCTTACGTCTCAACCATTGACCCTCCTGGTCCTCGGATGCTGCTTGACCTGCTGTCCTTTTCCAGCGCCACCATTTTCAAATCCGACTCTCCAGCATCTCAGTCCTCACTTTCTGCAAGATATATTATGCAGATAGCTTGAACAAATTGTCTTCCTTAGGCAAGTTTTACTGGAGGCTACCTCTCTGCTACTGCAATGTGCTGCCACACAATGCTATTTGAAAAATAAATAGATGAGTTGTTAATTGGCAAAATCAATAAAACGTGAGAGGAACCATCCTATCTGCGGCAACTGAAAAGAAGCCAGGGCATATTCAGGAATAACTGATATCAAGTTGGGCAAAACTTGAAGTCTTTATTGCTGACTGCTGAGGACACAATTAACTGACAATTTTTGATTCTTGACTGCAATTGAATGCATGCAGTCCAGCAGATTTGATCTCTTTAAATGCATTTTCAGAGCTGTTTGAGTCTTTAATGCAGCAACTTTATCGTCTCAGTTGCAGTCGTGAATTTGAATTTGCTTTTTAAAATATTCTTCATTCTACACCCATGCATTAAAATAGGCAGCACCGTGGCTGAGTGGTTCGCATGGCAGCCTCACAATACCAGGGACCTGCGTTCAATCCCAGCCTTGGGTGACTCTCTGTGTGGAGTTTGCACATTCTCCCCATGTCTGCTTGAGTTTCCGCTGGTTTCCTTCCACAATCACAAAGCTGTGTAGGTCAGGTGGATTTGCATTGCTAAATTTCCCATAGTGTTCGGCGCACTATCCAGTGGGAGATTGGTTTTGGTGGGTCGGTGCAGACATGTTCGGCCAAATGCCCTGTTTCCACACTGAAGGGAGTCTAATCTAATATTGCAAAAAAAGCCTGATCTTTCAACGCATCTAGAACCTGGAACTTCCTCCTTGACAACAATGTACCTAAATTACCTGGGCAGCAGTAAGCCAAGAGGTTGGTTTGCTATTGGATTGTTAATGGTAAGCAGTAATTGGCACCAAATGCTAACCTTGTCACTGAGGCTCACATCCCAGAAAAATTGTAGCTCATGTAGAATACACCCACTTCTCTATGGTAGGTACAGCAAAAATTAACTTCCTTTCCTGGTGGTCTTCAGAAAACCAGGACAAAGTCTTTACTCACATCTTTCTGTAAAATATCCCAGCTGCACTGTTGTAGAACATAGAACATTACAGCGCAGTACAGGCCCTTCGGCCCTCGATGTTGTGCCGCCGTGTCATACTAATCTGAAGCCCATCTCACCTACACTATTCCATGTACGTCCATTTGTCTGTTCAATGACGACTTAAATGGACTTAAACTTGGCGAATCTACTCCCGATGAAGGCAAAGCATTCCATACCCTTACTACTCTCTGAGTAAAGAAACTACCTCTGACATCTGTCTTATAACTGTTTCCACTCACTTTAAAGTTGTGTCCCCTTGTGTTTGCCGTCCCCATACTTGGAAAAAGGCTCTCCCTGTCCACCCTATATAACCCTCTGATTATCTTGTATGTCTCAATTAAGTAACCTCTTAACTTTCTTCTCTCTAACGAGAACAGCCTCAAGGCCCTCAGCCTTTCTTTGATAGACATTCCTTCCAAACTAAGAAACATCCTAGTCAATCTCCTCTGCACCCTTTCCAAAGCTTCCACATCCCTCTTATAATGCGGTGACCAGAACTGTACACAATACTCCAAGTGTGGCCGTACCAGAGCTTTGTACAGCTGCAGCATAACCTCCTGGTTCCAGAACTTAATCCCTCTATCAATAAAGACCAAAATACTGTATGCCTTCTTAACAACCCTGTCAATCTGGGTGGCAAAATTCAGGGATCTGTGTACGTGAACACCGAGATCTCTCTGATAATCTGCACTCGCAGAATCCTACCATTAGCCCAGTACATTGCATCCGATTACTCTGGCCAAAGTGTATCACCTCACACTTGTCCACATTAAACTCCATTTGCCACCTCTCAGCCCAGGTCTGCATCCTATGTCTCTCTTCAACCTACTACATCCTTTGTCATTATCCACAACTCCACAGACATTAGTATCGCCCGCAAATTTACTAACCCACCCTTCTAAGCCCGCATCCAGGTCATTAATAAAAATGATGAACAGCAGTGGACCCAACACAGACCCTTGCGGTACACCGCTAGTAACTGGACACCAAGATGAACATGTGCCATCAACTACAACCCTCTGTTTTCTTTCAGCAAGCCAATTACTGATCCAAACTGCTATGTTTCCCACAATCCCATTCCTCCGCATTTTGTATAATAGCCTACTGTGGGGAGCCTTATCAAACACCTTACTGAAATCCATATACACCACATCAACCGGTTTACTCTCATCTACCTGTTTGGTCACTTTTGTAGGTAACAGAATAAAGTCCTCGGGTATCCAGATGCAATGCTGAGCCTGTGTCTTATTGTTTGTTGAGCAGTGGATCAGAACAAGACAAAACAAAATTATTTATGGTTGAGAAATACCTCACAGATGACCAAAAGTATCTTTCAGAGCACCGAAGTTTTGTGATTTCCTGTTCAGACAAAAGTGTCCCCGGTTGTTGCATTTTTCATTGTCATTAACCTGAACATGTTCTTCCTTAAATAGTTGACCGATTTTCTAACTTAAAACATCAATAATTTACTTTAAAACATGCTGTCTGGCATTAAGTGTACCTTGTGAATTCTTTGGAAATGCACTTCAGATTTCAGTGCTTTTATTTATTACTGCTGAAATGACCTATTGAAATAATTACCTTCCTTTATTCATAAGGGAGCAAGTTGATTCTAAAATTAATTTTCTATTATCAATGGTAAGTACAGTTCTTCCTTTTCTCTAATTGCGCTCATTTATTTAAGTTAATATGAGGGCACGTTCAGTCAAATCCTGCACCATATCCCCTCCAAATGAAAGACATAACTAATTTATTTCAAGTAATTGCCTCTTATAATTTTACTACAAAGCAATGTGACCTGCGATTTTTATTATTATTATTAACAAACACAGACAGATTTATATTTTGCTTCATTTAATAAACTGCACTGCAAGCTCAATTTGTAGCAGAATGTAGTAAAACAGGAAGTCACATCTCAGAACTGAAATACCTAATTAAATTGAACTGATGCATGCAAACTTTTCTTGAACATTGCAAATTTGCAGAATTCCCCTGGTGACCTTAAATTAAAATTGTATTAATATTAGTAATATTGAAAAAAATAATGTTGGCTTTTTGCAATTAAGTGTGATGTTCCGGGCAAGAAACAGTTCAGAGTGAGAAATGGTTAAGTATCGTGGTTGTATTATAAAGTGTTTGCAAAGTCAGTCCAAAAAACTAATTGCCCATGTTAAGAATGTACGCGTGTCTCTTGAATCCAAAATAAAATAACCTAATGAATTTTAATCTTGACTTTCTGGAGAAAACGAGAGATGCCTGAGGATAAGCTGACATTCACTGCTCTTCATCTGGTTGGGTCTGAGGTATAGTCCCTAAACAACAGGAAGAAATCACAATGTATACAGAGGTACATTTCAGGTCGTTTAAAGTCATAGAGATGTATAGCACAGAAACAGATCCTTCGGCCTACTCATCCAAGCCGACCAGATATCGTAAAAAGATCTAGTTCCATTTGCCAGTACTTGACCCATATCCCTCTAAACCAGATACCGTTTAAATGGTTTAATTGTATGAACCTCCACCACTTCTTCTGGCAGCCCATTCGATGCATACACCATCCTTGCGTGAAACAAAATGCCCCTAAGGTCACTTTTACATCTTTCGCCTCTCAACTTAAATGTTTGCCATCTAGTTCTAGATTCAGCCAACCCAGGGAAAATACCTTGTCTATTTATCCTAAATATGCCCCTCATGATTTTATAAACCTCTATAAGGTCACCCCTCAGCCTCGGACACTCCAGGGAATTCAGCCCTAGCCTATTTAGCCTCTCCCTGCAGCTCAAATCCTCCAACACTGGCAACATCCTTGGAAATCTTTTCTTAACCCTTGCAACTTTCACAACATCCTTCCTGTAGGAGGGAGACCAGAATTGCACAGAATATTCCAAAAGTGTCCTAATCAATGTATTGTACGGCTGCAAGATGACCTCCCAATGTCTATACTCAGTGCTCTGACCAATAAAAGAAAGCACACTGAATCGCAATCTTCACTATCTTTTCTACCTGAGACACTTGTGTAAATAATCACCGTCATGACTTGATTTTGAGATGATATTGAAAATTTCTTTGTGAAATTTTCATCAAGAATGATTTACTTGAGTGCTAATTTCATCTCAATGTTGTGTTTTCAGACAAAGCAGAGCATGACAGACAGCAAGCTTTACATCGCTTTAAAGTTCAATGATTCCAGACTTCATCAAAACTCAAACACCAAGAAATCAGTCCAGTATATGAAGCAGTGAAAAGCAGCCACTAAATGGGGCAAAATAAAAAATGCTTGAAAGATAGATACACAGATTGTATTACAGGGATGTTTATGTTTCTTAACAACTTTACGTTGTTATTTTCCTCATATAAATCCTTTGCAATTTTGCAAAACTGTAGATTAATTTCTTCCCTTTCAGTAATGGCACCTGGATTCGCTTGTTTTCAGCAATGAAATTATTGCCACAGTTACCACTAAAAATCACAACTCAATTATTTCCAACTGTAAAAGATCTCCCTATTCCTTTTAAATCTGTACAAAGTTTAGCATATTAATCATTGAAATAATTATTGAGTATTTTTATGTGGTTGTACACTGTCAGATAGTCATCATAATTCCGCTTGCACTAATAACACAGTGCCCAATATATTATACTGATATTTTCATTTTCTTTCTCCAGTCATTACATTTTAACCGAGAAATTATTGGATTTGCTGTGGCAAATGTTCTCAACGTTTCTATTGGTTAATTGTCCTTAATTTGTTTATGTTTCACTGTCTTTTCTGGCATAAGTTGATATTTCATTTTGCTTTCATTGTGGCTCTTGTTTAAATCCTGCTTGTTCCCTTGCTGTGAGAATATTCCTGTTGATTTTTCCAAATCCAGAAAGCTAAGGCTTAGTTAATTTGCTTAAGTTAATAATTGGCAGTTTGTTCTTCAAATTTTATTCTTAATGTACATTCCATGTGGAGTGGCACTCTGCCCAGACAGTGCAGACCAATGCTCCATCTTTGATCTCCAATTACTGGAGTTGCAATCTCATTGTAACGTGATATTACAGGAAAAGATTACATGACTCTTGAATGTCTCTGAATAATGAAAATATAAAGTGATTCTTTATTGAAGTGAGAATGAAATTACGGAAAGAAATCAATTCACATTTGAAGGAAGTGCATTGATATATGCTGAAGCAATGCTTTCAATGCATATGTGTATTATTTTCAGACAGCAATCTAATGTATAAAAAAATTTTTGTGGTTTTGTATTGACGTGAATGCATTTTTTGACCAACCTATCAAAAACTTACAAGTGCTCAGCTATAAAAATGAAGTCTTTTGAAAGGCTGCTTGGAAAGTTATAAACTGTGAATTAGCTTGGTAGAGGCAAAAAACAATGATTATGACAAATTCTGTATGTCTTGTGGGAGAAGATTGGACAGCAGCAAAAAAGAACTGGCTGTTTGATTTAATCACATGAAATCTTAAGAAGCCTTGACAGGGTAAAGTTTGTTCATGTAACAGGAAAACATAGAATAAAGAATCATAGTTTAAAAAAATCAGAGGGTGACCATTTGAAAAATGATGCACCTTTTCATCTCCGGCATTTATGAATCTTTGGACCACTGTTCCTCAAAAGGTAGCAGAAGCAAGTTTCTTGAATATTTTAAAGTCATGAATTGTTAGATTCTGCTAGAACAAGGAAATGGAAGGTTATTGGAGTGCTGTTTGAATGTAGATTTGAGGTTGCAGTCAGACCTTGTTTGTGTAACCTTCTGGATTTGGTCTCCCAAATGGACTGCCTTCACGCATCAGTCATTTTGTTAAACCTTCTGAATGACAGTGCAGGCTAGAGAGATTGATTGACCTACCCGAGCTTCTAATTTCCATTGTTCATATTGTTTTGAAATTGATATTTGACAAGTGTTGGTGTGGGGTGGGGGAGAAGAATTGCACATCCCTCTAAAAGATGGTGTTTTTTTCTTTGCTTAGAGATTTACAATAGATGTCTGTGAACAGCAGCTAGAAATTCTGTAAGTACACAGAGAACCCAGATTGAAACATTTGCTTTAATAGACCATACAGTTCGCAGGCGAAGTAGCAGTTTTTAACCAAGACTTTTGAGTATAGTCAATTAATTTGAACCAAGTACTTCAATACCAAAATCCTATTAAACTTAAACCTGGTGGCTTATGACAACATAGGACCAATCCTATTATAAGAAATATTAATATTTCATCACAAGTATAAAAGAAAGGGGCAGTCAGACAGCCTAACCCCCAGCTCTTGAGAGAGAATTGTTGTCTCTCATGGTCTCCTTTATGCATTCGAGAAAGCACCTTCTAATTAACAATGGTACAAATGACAGCAAAGGCATTCCTGACAGAAGAATAGACGGACAAGACACAGAACATTCTGGAAGACACGTAACCTGACTGTAATTTTGAGAGACTAAATTATATTTTTTGTTATATGAGTTGGATTTATGATTATTGGAATTGCATACCATTAGAATATTGTTATATTCAGGAATGGTTTGTAGTTAGAAGGGATTTATTCGGTTTGTTAAAAGTTTAGTCAACACATTCAATATTTATGTAAACTGAGTAAATTGCTACTTGTTGATGTTAAAGTGACTTTCAGGGATTTATTTTGTTTAACCATTAGAAGTTGCTGAAAAACAGGTTAACCATTTTCACTCTCTTTTTACAAATTATGTGCTCCTCTCTCGGTGTTTTGGATTCAGTTGTCGGGGGAATCAACGTCTGCTTTATAACAGGTTTCAGTTTGTCATCTGGGAGTTGGACAGATGTGAACAGATTTTGGGTACGAAAGGTCCCAGCAGGCTTAAAAAGATTTTTACCCCCACCCAAACTGCAGTGTTGATGTTGGGAATGACATTGAACAGGAAGTTTGAGAGGCATGTGATAAGGGAATATCAGTGATCATGGGTGATTTTACTCTGCACATAGATCAGGCAAATCAAATTAGCCACAGAGCTGTAGAGGGAGAATTCCTGGAATGATTATGGGATGGTTTCCTTGCCCTATATGTACAAGAACCAACTAGAGAGCAGGACATCTGAACCTGGGTATTGTGTAATCAGAAGGGAATCGTTGCTAATCTAACTGTGTGAGACCATTGGGAGTGAGCGACCATAAAACGCTAGAATTTTTATCAAGATGGAGAGTGAGGTTGTTGATTCAGAGACTAGGATGCTGAATCTTAATAAAGGAAGCTATGGAGATATGAGGCATGAGTTGGCCTTGATACATTGGGGAGAGTTAGTTGAAGGGATGACAGGATAGGCAATGGCAAACATTCAAGGAATGCATGGGAGAAATGCAACAATTGTTTATTCCTGTACAGCACAAAAGCTAAATGGGTAAGAGGGCCAATCCATGGATTGCAAAGGAAATTAGAGATAGTGTCTGATCCAAGGAAGAAGCATATAGATTTGCAAAGTAACATAATAAGTCAGAGGATTGGGAGAACATTAGAATTCATCAAAGAAGGACTCAGAGATTGATTAAGAAAGGGAAAGTACAGTACAAAAGTAAGCTTGCAGGAAATATGAAGACTGGCGCTCAGAGTTTCTCGAGATTTGTGATGAAAAAGAGATTGCTGAAGACAAATCTAGGTCCCTCACAGACAGAAACGGGGGAGTGTATAAAATGGCTGAGCAACCGAATACATGTTCTGATTCTGCCTTCACAAAGAGGACACAAATAAGATACCAGAAATGTAGGAGATTACAAGATTTAGTGAGAGCAAAGAACTGAGAAAAATGGTGCTGGGCAAATTGAGGAGATTGAAGGTGAATAAATCCCCAGGGGCTGATAACCCCATCCCAGAGTACTTAAGGAAGTGGCTCTAGAAATAGTGGATGCATTAGTGGTCATCTTCCAGGATTCTATAGGAAGAGTCCTTGCAGATTGGAGGGTAGCTGATGCAAGATTATATCACATGGGATTGGGGATAGTGTTTTGAAATGGATAGAAAATTAGTTGGCAGAGAGGAAACAAGGAGGAGGAATTAATGGGTCATTTTCAAATTGGCAGGCAATAATTAGTGGGATGCCACAGAGATCAGTGCTAGGACCCAAGCTGTTCACAATAAATATTAATGATTGGGTGAGGGAACAAATTCAACATCTCAAAGTTTGCAGATGATATCAACTTGGGTGGGAGGGTGAAACGAGGATGCAGAGATCCTTCACAAAGATCTGGGACAGGTTGGGAGAGAGGGCAAATCAATGGCAGATGCAGTAAAATTATGATAAATATGAGGTTATTCATTTTGGAAGCAAAAACAAGAAGCTAGATTACTACCTGAATGACTATAAATTGGGAGAGGAGAGTGTTGCCGTGGGGGGTGGGGGTGGGGGGGGGGGGGGGGGAGGTAAGGGTCACCACTATGTCGCTGCTGACTGCATCTGTGGGAAGTACATCCAACTCCAGCTCCTTGAAAACTGCGTTAGGGAGCTGGAGCTGGAGCTGGATGAACGTCAGATTATTTGGGAGGTGGAGGGAGTTATTGAGAGATGTTACAGGGAGATAGTCACACCTCAGGTACAAGAAGAAGGTAGATGGGTTATCATCAGGGGATGGAAATGGAGGCAGGCATTTCAAGCATCCCCTGCAGCCATTCCCCTCAACAATAAGTATACTGTTTTGGAAACTGTCTGGGGAGGTGGACTTACCAGGTTAAGCAATGGGGCACATGTATCTGGCACAGATTCTGTCCCTGTTGTTCAGAAGGGAAGGGAGAAGAGGAGCAGAGCATTAGTCATTGGGAACTCCATTGTTAGGGGGACAGTTAGGAGGTTCTGTGGGGATGAGAGAGACTCAAAGTTGGTGTGTTGCCTCCCAGGTGCCAAGGTTTGTGATATCTCTGATTGTGTTTTCGGGATCCTTGAGGAGGAGGGGTAGGGGGAGCAGCCCCAAATCATGGTCCACATAGGTAGGAAAAGAGATAGGGATTTAAGGCAGAAATTCAGGGAGCTAGGGTGGAAGATGAACCAGTGGGGTACCAATACCCTAGGGTGAAATTTGCTAATGCTTCTTGGAAGGGTTTAAACTAATTCAGCACGGTGATGGGAAGCTAAATTGTAGTTCTAGTATACAGGAGATTGAGAGTAGTGAGGTCGGAAATATGATTTCAAGGTCACAAGCGGGCAATGGCAAGCAAGATGCTGGTTTGAAGTGTTTCTACGTCAACGTCAGGAGCATCTGGAAAAATGTGGCTGAACTTCCAGCATGGGTTGGTGCCTGGGATTTCGATGCTGTGGCCATTTTGGAGACATGGATAGAGCAAGGATAGGAATGTTGTTGCAGGTTCCAGGATTTAGATGTTTCAGTAAAAACGGAGAAAATGGTAAAAGAGGTGGTGGTGTGGCTTTGTTGGTCAAGGATAGCATTATTGTGGCAGAAAAGATGTTTGAGGACTTGTCTACTGAAGTAGTATGGACTGTAAATAAACACAGGAAAGGAGAGGATACCCTGGTGGGAGTTTTCTGTAGGCATGTGAATAGTTCCAGAGATGTAAAGGAAAGAATAGCAAAGATGATTCTCAAGAGAAACGAGCGTGATAGGGTAGTTCTTATGGGGGAATAGTAACATTCCGTATATTGACTCGGAATTCTATAGTTCAAGTACTTTCGATGGGTCAATTTTTGTCCAATGTGTGCAGGAGGATTTCCTGACACAGTATGTAGACAGGCCAACAAGGGGGGGGTGGCCATGTTGGATTTGGTTTTTGGTAATGAATCCGGCCAGTTGTTAGATTTGGAGGTATGTGAGGAGTTTGGTGATAGTGACCACAATTCGGTTATGCTTACTTCAGCGATGGAAAGGGGTAGGTATATACTGCATGGCAAGAGTTATAGCTGGGGGAAAAGCAATTATGATGCAATTCAGCAAGATTTAGGATGCAGAGGATGGGGAAGGAAACGGCAGGGGATGAGCACAATTGAAATATGGAGCTTATTCAAGGAACAGCTACTGCATGTCCTTGATAAGTATATACCTGTCAGGCATGGAGGAAGTTGTTGAGCGAGGGAGCCATTGAAATTGAAGTTGAAGCGCTTGTCAAGAGGAAGAAACATAAAGGCTCAGTTAGGGCACTTGCAAGTTACAAGTTAGCCAGGAAAGACCTAAAGAGTGAGTTCAGAAAAGGCAGGAGGGGAGATGAAAAGTTGTTGGCAGATAGAATCAAGTAAAACCCTAAGGCTTTCTCCAGGTTTATCAGGAATGAAAGAATGACTAGAGTAACATTAGGGCCAATCAAGAACAGTAGTCGGAAGTTGTGCAGTCAAAAGAGACAGGAGAAGCACTCCATGAATATTTTTTATCAGTATTCACAC
The DNA here is from genome assembly GCF_037043375.1 of Chiloscyllium plagiosum. NCBI lineage: Eukaryota > Metazoa > Chordata > Chondrichthyes > Orectolobiformes > Hemiscylliidae > Chiloscyllium > Chiloscyllium plagiosum. The sequence continues at coordinate 77,248,660 of NW_028270155.1, forward strand.
TCAAAAAAGACAATCTTGTTGAGGAGAATACTGAGATACAGGTGACTAGACTAGATGGGATTGAAGTTCACAAGGAGTAGGTGTTAGCAATTCTATAAAGCGTAAACATTCGTAAGTCCACTGGACCGGATGGGATTTTTCCAAGGTTCTCTTGGAAGCCAGGGAAGAGATTGCAGAGTTTTTGGCTTTGATCTTTATGTCGTCATTGTCTACAGGAATAGTGTCAGAAAACTGGAGGATAGAAATATCGTTCCCTTGTTCAAGAAAGGGTGTAGAGATAAACCTGTTAGACCAGTGATCTTTAATTCAGATACAGATAAAGTGTTGAAAACGTTATAAGAGATAGGATTTATAATCATCTGGAAAGGAATAAGTTGATTAAGAATAGTCAACACGGTTTTGTGTAGGGTAGGTTATGCTTCACAAATCTTATTGAGTTATTTGAGAAGGTGACCAAGCAAGTGAATAAGGATCAAGCAGTTGATGTAGTGTACACGGACTTCAGTAAGGTGTTTGATAAGGTTCCCCACGGTAGGCTATTGCACAAAATAGGACGGCATGGGATTGAGTGTGATTTAGTGGTTTGCAGCAGAATTTGGCTAGCTGAAGGAAGACAGAGGTTGGTGATTGATGGGAAATGTTCATCCTGGAGGTCAGTTACTAGTGGTGTACTGCAAGGATCTGTCTTAGGTCCACTGTTGTTTGTCATTTTTATAAATGACCTGGATGAGGGCATAAAAAGATGGGTTAGTAAATCTGCAGACGACACTGTTGTTGAAGGATGCTGTAGGTTACAGAGGGACAGAGATATGCTGGAGAGCTTGGCTGAGATCTGGCAAATGGAGTTTAATGTTGAAAAGTGTGAGGTGATTCACTTTGGAAGATGGAGCAGTTTGCGTGATAAGGTGGCTCAGTGGTTACCACTGCAGCCTGACAGCACCAGGGTCCCAGGTTCGTTTCCAGCCTCTGACAATTGCCTCTGTGGAATTTGCACATTCTCCCCATGTCTGTGTGGGTTTCCTCCCACTGTCCAAAGATGTGCGGGCCAGGTGAATTGGCCATGTTAAATTGCCTATAGTGCTAGGTACATTAGTCAGGGGGAAAATGGGTCTGGGTGGGTTACTCTTCAGAGGATCCGTGTGGACTTGTCGGGACGACGGGCCTGTTTCCACACTTTAGGTAATCTAATCTAAACAATACTGCGCTAATGTTATATTTCTTGGTAATATAGATGAACAGAGAGAACTCGGTTTTCATGTACATAGATCCCTGAAAGTTGCCAACCAGTTTGTTCGGGTTGTTAAGAAGGTATACAGTGTGTTAGCTTTTATTAGTGGAGGGATTGAGTTTTGGATCCAAGAGGTCATTTTGCTGCTGCACAAAACTCTGGTGCAGCTGCACTTGGAGTATTGCAAACAGTTCTGGTCACTGCATTATAGGAAGTATGTGGAAGCTTTGGAAAGGATTAATAGGAGATTCACTTGGTTGATTAGATTAGATTACTTTATAGTGTGGAAACAGGCCCTTCGGCCCAACAAGTCCACACCGACCCGCCAAAGCTCAACCCACCCCTACATTTACCCCTTACCTAACACTATGGACAATTTAGCATGGCCAATTCACCTGACCTGCACATCTTTGGACTGTGGGAGGAAACCAGAGCACCCGGAGGAAACCCACGCAGACACGTGGAGAACGTGCAAACTCCACACAGTCAGTCGCCTGAGGCAGGAATTGAACCCGGATCTCTGGCGCTGTGAGGAAGCAGTGCTAACCACTGTGCCACCGTGCCGCCCACTCCATACCAGATTGCTGCCTGGTATGGACAGAAAGTCATATGAGGAAAGGCTGAAGGGCTTGAGGCTATTTTCATTCGAAAGAAGAAGGTTGCGAGGTGACTTAATTGAGACATTTAAGACAATCAGAGGGCTGGATAGGGTGGAACAGTGAGAGCCTTTTTCCTTGGATGGTGATGGCTAGCACAAGGGGACATAGCTTTAAATTGAGGGGGTGATAGATATAGGACAAATGTCAGGGGTAATTTCTTTACTCAGAGAGTAGTAGGGGTGTGGAACCTCCTGCCTGCAACAGTAGTAGACTCACCAAATTTAAGGGCATTTAATTGGTCTTTTGATTGACATTTGGATGAAAAGGGAGCAGTGAAGGTTAGATGGACTTCAGATTGGTTTCACAGGTTGGTGCAACATCGAGGGCTGAAGGGCCTATACTGGGCTGTAATGTTCCATGTTCTATGATCTATGAGTACAGGATCAAGGATATGTTGTTGCATTGTTGCACTTGTACAGGGCTTTATTGAAACTACACCTCAAATGTTGTGTGCAGTTTTGGTCTCCTCTGAGGAAGAATACTCTTGCTCTTGAGGGATTGCAGTGAAGATTTAACAGGCTGACTTCAGCAATGCGGGGACTGACGTATGACAAGACTGTGTTAGAATTGAGTTCAGATGAGTGAGGAGGGATCTCATTGAGATTTATAAAATTCTAACAGGACGAAACAGGGTAGATGCAGGGAGATGTTCCCCATTGTGGGTGCATCCTGAACCAGAGGTTACAGTCTGAGGATTCGGGGTGGACCATTTAGGTTGGAGATGAGGAGACATTTCTTCACTGAAAAAGTGATGAGCCTGTGGAATTAATTACCACAGGAAGTAGTTGAGACCAAAACATTGAATGTATCCAAGAAGCAGCTAGATATAGCACTTGGGGTGAATGGGCTCAAAGGTTCTGGAGAGAAAACAGGGTTATGCTACTGAGTTGAAGGATCAGCCATGATCATAATGGTAGAGCAGGCTAGAAGGGCTGAATGGCCTCCTCCTGCTCCTATCTTCTATGTTTTAATGTCTAAACAAACTTGGGACTCGTGTCTGAGATCGTTAATAAAAAAGCTGTAATTGTATTAGAGTTAACCAAGCAGTTGGGTTTATCAGAGAAACAGCCATGCACAGTGGAGTTAGAAAATATTGAATTGCAAATGACATAAATAGAGTTAAAAAGTTAACTTGAAAGGGAAAAAAGAGAGAGAATGTTGGGGACTGAAACAGTCTTAATTATGGTTAAAAGCAGAAGAATGGGAAAGAATGTTTGAATTGGAACAGTTGGAACCTGAAGCAAAAGATTTCAAATGACAGAACTAACAGACTGAAGTGATGATGAGCAAACTCAGCGGAACCAACAGCCTGGTAGATCCAAATATGTCCAAACATTACCAAAGTTTGATGGGAAAGATGTCGGAGCCTTTTTCATTTCCTCTGAGAAATTGCCTACACAGATAAACTGGCCAGACACTGTGTGACTAATGTTAATTCAGTCCACTTTGGTTGGCAGGGCTATTGAGGTGTTTGCAGTGCTGTCAGAGGACGTATTAGGAGGATATGAAGAAGTAAAAAAGGCTATTTGAGCTGCCTATGAATTGGTACCAGAAGCATATAGACAACGGTTCAAAAATGCAAATAAGGAACCAGGTCAGACTTATATTGAGTTTGAAAGAATTAAACAGAACAGCTTCCATAGATGGATGAGAGCATGAAAGACAGAAAAGAAATATGAGGCTGTTAGAGAAATTATTCTGTTGGAGAAGTTTAAACCTCACTTCCAGAAATGGTAAGAACTCATGTTGAGGAATAGAATGTTCGAACAGTGAGGAGAGCTGCAGAGATGTCAGATGAACATGCATTAGTGCATCAAATGAAATTGAGCTTCCAGCAACAATTTCAAAGACATTAATGACCAACTTCTAATCCTACTTTGTTATAGGAAATGAAGCAGAAAATAGCTTCTCTAATTCACATCTCTGTTGAAGTAGCGTAAACACAGAAAATACAGGACAGTCAGTTTCACCCAGTGGTGGGGAAGGTATTGGGAACCTCAATCTACATTAAAATTATACACCAATTGGACAAAGATTAATTAATTCAGAAAATGGGTTGCAAATCACAGAATTGTTGCATTGCAATGGCGGCCATTTGATCCATGATCCCTGCATCAATTCTATTATGCAGTGCCAATCTCCTCCATTTCCTAATATCCCTTCATACATTTCTATCCAAGTAACCATCCAATGTTCTTTTGCAAGCTTTGTTTGAACCTGCTTCACTACATCCATGGAGTGTGCATTCCATATGCTAACAACTTGCTGTGTGAAAAAAATGGATTTCTCACATTGCTCTTGCTTCATTTGGACATCACTTTAAATCTGTGCCCTCTCGCTTTTATTTATTTTGAGTGAAAACAGTTTCTTCCTATATTCTCTATCCAATATGCTCATAATTTTTAAAGGCTCTATCAAATTTCCTCTTCTTCTTTTCTCAGAGAATAATCCCAACATCTTCAATCTTTATGAAACTTCTCATTTCTGGAACCATTCTTCAAATCACTTCTGCACTCTCTCCAGTGCATTGACATCTTTCCTATTTCCCACAACTGTACACAACTGATTTGATGGAGCTGACTCCTCTGATTCAGTGAGTTCTTAATTCTTTTCATAGTCCGAATGTTAGAGTCTTCCCTTGTTTCTTTGTCTCCCCGTTGGCACATATATGGGAATTATGAAATGGAGTAAAGTGTAAGTGAGAGAGGTCCCAATTTCTCAATCTTACCTCTCATATGAGGCACGGTGCACCTCAGGTTAAACCACCACTAATTGTCTCTCCATAATGAGAGAGAAGCACTCTGATCCATTGGGGCTATGTTGCCATTATCAGTTAATAATTCAAGATACTTTGTTAACATGATTGAAACCATGTCATTGCCATAAATAGTGATTTTCTTGGAAAAGATAAAATCTTCTGTGTGCAATCACTTAAACATAGCGAGGTAGTTTGGCACATTTGGGCAATTGAGAGTCATAGAATCATAGAGATGTACAACTTTACATATTAATCTTTTATGTGATATGTACTGCATGGAAACAGACCCTTTGGTCCAACCCGTCCATGCCGACCAGATATCCCAACCCAATCTATTCCCACCTGCCAGCACCCGGCCCATATCCCTTCAAACCCTTCCTATTCATATACCCAACCAAATGCCTCTTAAGTGTTGCAATTGTACCAGCCTCCACCACAACCTCTGGCAGCTCATTCCATCCACGTACCACCCTCTGTGTGAAAAAGTTGCCCCTTGGGTCTCTTTTATATCTTTCCCCTCTCATCCTAAACCTATGCCCTCTAGTTCTGGACTCCCCGACCCCTGGGAAAAGACTTTGTCTATTTATCCTATCTATGCCCCTCATAATTTTGTAAACCTCTATAAGGTTACCCCTCAGCCTCCGACGCTCCAGGGAAAACAGCCCCAGCCTGTTCAGCCTCTCCCTGTAGCTCAGATCCTCCAACCCTGGCAAAATTTGCTGGCTTAATCACATGTTTATAATTGTGATGGCTTAGGAATATTGGGGTTTGATTTCCATGAGTCTTGCCATACCAAGATAGGCAAGGAATCTTGTGTTAATAAACAGAGATATGGATCGAAATGGATTGAGTGTGAGTGCAAAATTCTTATGCTGATAAAATCTATGGAGGGTTGTTTTCCCTGTACTCAGCAGTTGACCATCCACAGTATTAAAGTTGGAAAGAGGAATCATTTCTTCTTAACACATTCATAAATGGTCAAAACCATAAACTAACATTGTCTTGTTGCAGATTTTCCAACTAGGAGGAAATGAAATAAAACAGGAGTAAAGAAAATAAAAAATATTCTCAGCGTCATGATGTGTACATATTTTAATTTGATCATCTCTCAATCTTCTAAAATCAAGTGATTAAAAATATGTTTGACTCTCATCATAAGGATGTCCCTCTCACCAGGAAAAAGTACTGGTGAGAATTGCTTGCACTTCCATGGAGAAAGATACCTTCAATATGAAAATGAATCAACACTAAGCACATAGCCTTGAATGTGATGACACTTCATAAAATAAACTTCTTTTCAGATGTCTCAATGCATTTCACTGCAATTAAGTCAATGTTAGGCTTTATTGTGACATCTGTAGGGCCTTTAATCAAGGTAGTTTTTTTCACTGGCTTTTATCTCACCATTATTTCCTTGTGATGTTGTACTGTTGCTGCATATAAGGAACAAATTAATTTTGTAACCTTCTTGATGTATTTGTGACACATTAAATTTTCTGACAAATAAGTTCTTGTTGTGAATTATTACCGCTCACGCAAAATTCCATCTAGTGTTTATTGCTCTTCTCCAAAACACTCCCGTTTTTCACAAAGCTGTGTTGGTACTAAATAAGGAAAATGACCTGCTGTGAATTCACCACTGAGGAATTTGGACCTGATTTTCTAAGAATGGTTACAATTAGAATCCCTACACTGTAGAAACAGGCCGATCAGCCCAGCAAGTCAAAACCGACCCTCCAAAGAGTAACCCACTGCTATACCTACCTAACCTACCCTGACCTGAATAATATGGAGAACTGTTGCATGGACCAATTCACCTAACCTGCACATCTTTGGGTTGCGGGACGAAACCGGAGCAAACCCACGCAGACAGGGGGAAAATGTTCAAACTCCACACAGACTGTCGCCTGAGGCCAGAATCGAGCCCGAATCTGTGGCGCTGTGAAGCACCAGTCTACGCTAATCACTGAGCCACCATGCCTTCTATGAACTGGGCAATGCGTCGGAAATCGGCCTAAAGCTGGAAGCGAACCTGGTGCACAAATGATAATCAATTCCGAACACACACCTTTAATCTTTCAACCTTGCAGTGCGATGATATATCCAGGATGACAGTTCCAGAAATGTGTTTAACGAAAATTAAAATTGCATGGTACAACATGCTATTCAAAACATGCAATTTCTTCATCATTTCATAATGTTAGTCAGTTGAGACGCTATCATAAATTCAGAAGTTGTGAGAGGGCAGTAATGCCATGGATGACGTGGTCACGATCAGATCAAACGATAAACCAACCTGTATGATGCAGTGATAATGCAGAGTCAAAAGCAAACTTTTTTTTAGTCATAACTTGAAACTTTTATGATTGACTGCAATGGATTTTATTCCAATTCTGTTTCTTTATAGTAGACAATCGCTTTACCAGCTAATGACGTTACAAACTTTTGTTATCGTCAACGGGATATACTGTATCCTGTATATTAAAAAGAGGACAGACATGTATTTTGTGCCTTTCTAAAATGGCTGACCTTTTAAATTTCGCAATATTATCATAGACCAATGGCCGTTATAAGGCATTGAGAACTTATGCAATGTGTTTTTGATTGACTCATTGAAAGGTGTTGTGCCATAATTAGCTCCTGCTTCATCTTGAACAACATATAGTTTGTAAAAGAGATGAAAGGCCATTGTGGTTGACATTATTTATTGACTCATAAGTGTATCAGAAACAAGCCAAAGTTGGAAACTTTCACAAATTTGGAAGATTATGAAGCTTGATAAAGAAAATAATTCTGGCTGTATTAATGAAACTCGTAACGTGAAATCTACAGCATTTTTCAGGGTAGGAAAACGATACAGCCCAGATTGTGTTTGTTTGGAGGGAATCAAGATGCCATTTCTGTTATCAAGGTGGACAATGGAAACATACGACGGTTAATTTGAATTCATTTTTTAAAACGTGTCCTGGTGAAACTCGTGACAAGAGGCTGACTGTTCGACTGCAAACACTGATAGAGAACAGTTACATCTGCTTGAGAGTAAAGTGTCACCATTTAATTGATTTCCTTAAAGATGTGAGAGGGGTGCAGTTACTAATGTGGCAGGTGACAAGGCTTGAAAGCTTCGCAGGGGAAAAAAAGGCATTTTCTGCCACAGATTTTCATCTTGCACTCATCAGAACTATTTGCAAGAATGCCACTTCAAGGGGAAAACCAACATTTATACCGGATGAGAGGAGTGCTGATTAGTCGTCAATTGTTCACGGACTTGTGTAGATGTTGTCATGGAATTGCTATGCCAACCACAAATATTGAATGACAGTTAACAGTTAGGCTTCAAAAACTGCGAATCCAGGCAGATTGGTACGAACTGAAATCGAAAAATCGCACAACACCAGGTTATAGTCCAACAGGTTTATTTGAAATCTCTGAGAAATCGGCCAACAAAATCTTCCAATACTTTGTTCATTTGTGCATTGTATGTGCACATATTCTTTCTGCCTGCAATGAACAATGCGCTATGTATCAATGGATATGTAAAGCTTTGAGTCCACAGAAGTGCACCAGCGAGTCTTTGCCTGCTGAGTCACCTGTTTAATGTTTTGTATCGTATGAAAACGTGAACTTGATATATAAACTTGAATGAGTTAAATCAAACTTGGAAAGTCATAATCAAAATGTCAAAATTTGTAGTACAATTTATAGCCCATGAATCAATACCCATGTAATGCTGTTGGAAATAAAGTTGAATGAAGTGTTGGAATAATTATGAATTCAGCTGTAATGATTTGATTGTATGTCATTCAGTAAATAAGATCAAGGATCTTCATAATCCATTCATATTGCTTTACATGCGTTTGATTTACATTTCTGTTGTTCATATATATATATATATATCAACATGGCATTACAGTGTAATGACTGAGAAAATTCTGAAGGAAATGAATATCAAGTTTCTTACAGTACACAAATATATCATAACATTAAAGTATATTGCTGTCCGAATAAAGAAGGGGATATTCAGCCCTGCTGTCTTCTTAAAACTGTTCATAAAACGCACGCTATTATCAACATTCATTGTGCATTCAATCCGATATGTTCTTTAAGGTGTATAAATGCCAGGTCTATGCGGATTGGTGAATGCACCTTAACTGTCAGATTTCTCTGGTTTGATCTGAAAAACAAAACTTTTTATTATGAGGATCTGTTTGAAACGACTATTCAAAAATCTGTTTAAGTGGTTTATATTCAAAGTGGTCAGAGTATCACAGACGTTAATGTTTTCGTTGATAAAGCTACCAAAACAATGAAATATTTTCACAGTCAAGAATGATGAAGTATGTTGGTGCTCTGACAATACAACCAATTACTCCAACTGACATCCCTTCTCCAAGTCACTGCAATTTTGCCCTGGAATTGACAGTCTCTTTAGAAGATTACCATTATAACTGCTTTCTCGAAATTTGTGAATAATGTATTGCAGATCAAGAGATGGAAAAACCAAGAATTTAATCATTTCATCCTGCTGCTTATTTGAAATCTTTGCGATCCGATCGAAGGTTACCCGTGTACTAAAGTATATTTTGTCCTATCTACATCATCAAAGGCATCATAGCATAATTTCCTTTTACCCTTACTTTTATATAAAGGGTATCAATTTCTGTGTTTTCTACTGTTGGCTGGGAGAAACAAAATCTTCTTAAGATCATATAAGTGAATTTCCAATACACATTTTTCACTGCAGATTGAATTTCCATTAGAAACAATAGCAATGCAGAACGCAACTTTGGGCGAAATCTGGGATCCCATCTTTCGCAGGAAGTGTCATTTCTCCTGCACCTTACGGATGGAGCGCGGGCCTAATTGAACAAATGGGGCAAAGCTCACGTTCGGAACACAAGAGGAGAACGACAAACACCAGAAAGAGTTTTTTTTTAATTGCCTGCACATGTCCGTTCTAGTTTATGTCCGTTCTAGTGTATTCAACACATTAAGGCTGTTGCCTGAAATAACTATCGGAAGTAGGATGAATAATAATTGGTTGTTTATCTAATGGCGCCAATATTCCTTGATTTTTTTTTAAACAAGCAGTACAATATCGGATGTCTTTACAATTTAGTGATGATTGGTGATTTCAGAAGCTGTTTTCTTTTTCTTAATATCTGTTTCTCCCGATCTATTAACGTATTATTAACAACCTCTTAATGTTCTGGACGTGATATGGGTTGAATTCAGTCTTCGAAATCAAACTGTTTAGTTCATAATCTTTCTTCCTATTATGGATTTTGTTGAAGTTTAAAGAATTCTTGCGGTGTTTACACAGCTTTGATGTACTCTGGAGCACTGTGCACGTTTGGCTGTCTTCTTTACAGTAACGACCGGAGCAATATTTCAGGGAAATTGGTAACCTGCAGTGCAAGCGTACCTGTAAGTTTTGTGTGAAGTTGTGTTCTTCGCTCATTATTCTTCCACCTAAAATGCTTGAATAAACCATTTTCTGAAGTGAACTGTACCTTCTCCATCTTCCATCATCTCTGTATTCTATTTGATAAACATTGGGTCTAAAAGCATTGACCTTAATGGGCCTTGCTACAGACATTCCTCCAGTCAAAAAAAAGTCTATTTGTGAGTTCTTTCTTAAAATGACTATTTCAAATGCTACCAAATCATCTAGTAATTAATTTATTGGATTCCAAGGTTTAATGCACTTTAATATATTCAAACATGAAATGTCAGTTTGCATTGCATTAACTTTTATTACATGTTATTTTTCTTTAGTTGGATTTTAAAAATATCAGCCGCACCTGAGTTTAACTTGCATTAACTTCCTTCACAGGCTTCTCCCCGAGCCTGTGATATCCAAGTCTGTGTAAACCTTGTTATTCTCTGTCATTCCGTGTTTCGTCTGTAAACAGCAATATTTGGGTTGAAGTCTGACACTCTGAAATGCAGCTTCTGCTTTGTTGGGTAACAATAAGTGAAGTGAACAAATGGCTGTGAAATATCACGTTTCCTGCTCATTCATTGTTCCGCAGTTGATTTGCCAACATTTTGTCTGTTTTTGCGCGAAAAATAAGCCAATGCATTTTGCAGTATCTGTGTCAATTATTGGCAATGTAAAATAGAACATAGAACAGTACAACACAGTACAGGCTCTTCGGCCCTTGATGTTGTGTTGACCTTTTATCCTTCTCAAGGATCAACTAACTACGTACTCTTCATTTACTGTAATCGATGTGCCTATCCAAGAGTCGCTAAAATGTCCTCTATTTATCTGACTACTACCACTGTGTAAATAACCGACCTTTGACATCTCCCCTAAACCTTCCTCCATTCATCTTAAAATTATACCCCCTTGTTCCGCCCTTCGAGAAAAATCTCTGACTATTCACTCTATCTATGCCTCTCATCATCTTGTACACCTCTATCAAGTCACCTCTCACCCTTCTTCGCTCCCATGAGAAAAGCCTTAGCTCCTTCAAACTTTCTTCATAAGACATGCTCTCCATTCCAGGCAGCAGCCTTGTAAATCTCCTCTGCACTATCTATAAAGCTTCCACAGCCTTCCTATCATGAGTCGACCAGAAGTGGACGCAGTATTCCAACAGTGTTCTAACCAGAGTTCTATAGAGCTGTAACATAACCTCGCGGGTCTTAAACTCAATGCCCCTGCTAATGAAAGCCAACACACCATATGTTTTCTTAACAACCCTATCAACTTGGGTGGCAACTTTGACGGATCTATGAACATGGAGCCAAAGGTCCCTCTGTTCCTCTACACTGTCAAGAATCGTGTCTTTAACCCTGTATTCTACATTCAAATCGACCTTCCAAAATGAATCCCATGTCGCTTTTGTTCTGTAAATAGCGCAGGTTTAACTATTAGTTTCTTACTTGCAATTGTAGACGGTATTACAAGATTTGACTCCATTCATTCTTAAGATGCAGTATTAACGTCCTGAATGTTCAACTCTTTCCAGATTACCTTAATCTTCAAGTTTTCGCATTAGGATCCGGTTCTGTCACATCATTTCTAATTCGGCCAACTGACTTTTTCATCATCAATAACTGACTGTTATTGAAGATTTACTTTTTTAGTTTCAATTTAATCATTTAATTCTGTATTACTTGAGGAATAGAATGGTTTTCTGTATTTTTTGCCTCGTCCATGACTATAGATTCTCTTTATCCTTTCACCGTTGAGATGAAGGTTTTCTTTCTCAATGCTTGCCGGCCGTCTCCTAATTATACTCCCTCATTCATCAATATATTTTGCTTAAGTTCCCATCACTGAAACATGTCATTCTGTCCAACAGATCATACCTTTGATTACATTCTATATCAAAAACCTTGGTAATTTTTCGCCTTACTGTCTCGTTAAGTCCCTTAGTCCTTTAACCTCAAGTAATTATTGTGGTCCTCTCAAACTATTAACTATATTCAAAATAATGTTGCTGATGTTTTTAACTTTTGACCCAACCGGTCCTTTGCAACCTGTCGTCTGCACTAAATGACATTATTATACCGTCAAATGTTATCTAATTTTAACATACCTTTTTAGACTTGCAAACATGCAGGGAATTGACACAATGGTAAAGAGATCGCTTTTTGGAAATGCCAGCCCAAACAGCTTAAATAGTTGCTGCCAGTGGCCTACCTGCTCATTGCGCTGATTGCACTCTTTCAGTTTTCTGCGTGTTCCTAAATGAGAAGTAAATCAGACAAAATGTACTTTAATTCTGTTGCAACTACGTATGAAAATGTTACAAATAATATCACAGGCACTTGCTCCAAAAGCATCGGCGTCAAGAACAAATCCCATGATATAGATTGGTTAAAATCTGGACACAACTCGCAGGTTAAACTGTGAAACAATTTGTTGTATTTAATGTAAACCATGACATTAACATCAGTTAATGTTGCTGCAATCCCAAACTGAGAAGTCACAGAGAGGAGGGTGGAAATAGGCGGCATATAGAATTCTCGGTTCAGGCAGCAATTTAAACTTCCTTCTTCCTGTGCAGTGCCGAGTTGTGTTCCATCACCCAGAGAACAGAGGAACATAGACCATGTGCAGACACATGAGATTCGTTTTTCATGGCATAATGATCGGCACCGACTTGATGAGCCGAAGGGCCTGCTGCTATACTGTGCAATTCTATGTTCTATGCTTCCATTTGAGTGATCCTACCAGTTGACGATATCATGAACTGATTCAGTGCCTTTAAATTGAAAATACCACGTGGAACAGCGTACTTAATGAGCATTATCTCCTGTTTTAACATTTAACATTCTTACCGATTCGCATGAGTTTGCATGTCACTATGAGGAGGAAAATCAATCCAACTCCCAAACAACGGAAAAACGTTAGAGAAGAGATGTTATTGTTCCCGACATGATCTGTGAAGATAACAGTAATTTCAACACGTTCACAGCATGACCGAATAGTAATAAATCCCACATCATTCCAGCGGTTACTCGTCTTTTTAGATTAGGAAGAATAATTTTGATGACGTTTAAGCTTTGTGCTATCGAGATACTGACATATTTCGTCTGACAATTCTGGTTTGGCATCTAAAGTCACTGCAAGAAAACAAATTGTATCCAGGCGCTTTTGGCCTGATCATTTACACATAAATTCGCAGTCTCACTTTTGCTTGCGCCATCCAATCCGCTCAAGGAAAACATTGACTTGAGCAAAGAGCTGTGGATCTGAAATATGAAAATAATGGGGAGGCAAAAATCAACTGCTCGAAATCGTCAGCAAAGCTGAAGCAACTGCCAAGAAAGAAATGTCTAACGTCATTTAGACATGTAGATCCACGACATTCCGCCATGTGAAAATAAAGTTCCTTAATTTCAGTCTATTTGATCTATATTATGTTTAAATACTTGCATGAAATATGGGGTGGTTCCAAACTGGACGAGCATAAAGCGCTGGGAATAGTCAGCATCCGGAAAATTGTACTCCATTACAATTTGTAGATTCAGCTACTCCATTCAGGGGAAAAAAAATCAAGCCTGGGTATCAACTCTGAGCCAATAGGAATTAACAGAAGCAGCATATTCATGGTTAAAAATAATGCATTCAACAGATGACATTACAACAACGTACCAAGGATGGGGTTAATTAATCCCCAACGAACAAATCAGACAACATTATGCAGTCATGGTACAACGAAGGATTAATAATGGTGGGGAAGAAAATAACCACTTGACGCAGAGTCATCAACAACAGCACCATTCTCAAAACCCCACGCACTGATGTTAGGCACAGTGTCTCCGAATTGCACTGTGCTCCAGAGTCATGATAACCTTTATCCAAAACTGGATGTTAGAGCTGAATCGCAAATGCGAAGGCAACGAGTCTGACCTTAGAATAGGGGGTTTATTTCATCGAGAAGGACTTCAGGAGATCGCACAAAATCCAACGGTAATACTTGAACGGGCGAACGTAGCTACCCCGCCCCCCCCCCCCCCCCCACTGGTATTTGTAGGACAAAGGAGTGAGGTTATTTTTGTCGGAGGCGAATCTGTTTAACTGCAGAATATAACAGTTGTACGCCCTCAACCCAGTGTTTTTGAAATAAGCATCTTAAACTGTTGCATCAATGACTTAATTCCCATTATTATGTCAGTTCGCTGGCAATTTCTAAAATGCACTACTACCTTTAGATATTGAATCCTTTAATGTCTAAATGCAGAAGTATTTGGAAAGCATTCAGGTTTGAGTAAGATGTGGCATGTATCGTTCATCTTTGAAGAAGTGACGAAGTTGATTTATGGGGGAAGGGCAGTAGATGTCATAAACAATGACTTCAGTAAAGGGTTTGATAAGGTTCCCCTCAGTCGGCTGATGGAGAAAGCCTACTGTTCCAGGGCGTGCTAGCTACTGGGTAGGGAACTGTCTGGAGAGCAGCTGACAGTAGCAGAGGAAAGAAGTTTCTCAAAATCGAGGAGAGTGACCAGTAATATTCCACAGGGATTCGTGTTGGGACTGCTGTTGTTTGTGATGTACATAAATGATCGGCAGGTAGGTATAGGTAATCTGATTAGCAAGTTTCCCTTAGTTTAAATATCTCGACTCTCAGGGGAATAACCACCATTAATATTCTGTGTTATTATTGACCACGAATTGAGTTAGAACTATTGACTGCCCTATAAACGCTGTGACAGACGAAACCAGGTACACCTTGGAAATGGGAATACCACAGCTAGAAACTCAATTCCGGACTCCCCCAAATCCTGTCCTTCAACTGCAATGAACAGTCAACAAGTGTGACAGAACCCTTTCCGTTTGTCAACTTGTGAATCAGCAACAAATAAGCATCTGTAATTCATCCAGGACGATTGAACAGCATCCCATCGATCACCTTATACAGTAACACCCATTACATTCAGCAAAGAGCTTAACAGAATTAAGCTATTCAGTTCGTGAAATCTACCTTGACATTTCACAATACCATGGCTGATCTGCTTTTGGTCTGAACTTAATATTCTAATCTACCCTAGCTAGCGCTGACTGCATTGTCTATCAGAAAACAATCAAATTGCGCCTGAGATGTATTAAATGAGACAGCATCACATTCTGGGAAATTAAGTCCACACACTAAGCCCTCCACAGATCCGTCTTAAATGTAAAACCTCAAGTTCTCAAACGGTGTTCCACACGTTTGTCTTTACTAAAAGTGAAAACATCCTTCCGAAATCGGCCAAATCTAATCAGGACGTTGCTGTTTATATAGAACATAGAACATAGAAGAATACAGCGCAGTACAGGCCCTTCGGCCCTCGATGTTGCGCCGATCCAAGCCCACCTAACCTACACTAGCCCACTATCCTCCATATGCCTATCCAATGCCCGCTTAAATGCCCATAATGAGGGAGAGTCCACCACTGCTACTGGCAGAGCATTCCACGAACTCACGACTCGCTGAGTAAAGAACCTACCCCTAACATCTGTCCTATACCTACCCCCCCTTAATTTAAAGCTATGCCCCCTTGTAATAGCTGACTCCATACGTGGAAAAAGATTCTCACTGTCGACCCGATCTAAACCCCTAATCATCTTGTACACCTCTATCAAGTCACCCCTAAACCTTCTTTTCTCCAATGAAAACAACCCCAAGTGCCTCAGCCTTTCCTCATACGATCTTTCTACCATACCAGGCAACATCCTGGTAAACCGCCTCTGCACCCGTTCCAGTGCCTCCACATCCTTCCTATAGTATGGCGACCAAAACTGCACACAATACTCCAGATGCGGCCGCACCAGAGTCTTATACAACTGCAACATGACCTCAGTACTCCGGAACTCAATTCCTCTACCAATAAAAGCTAGTACGCCATATGCCTTCTTCACCGCACTATTTACCTGGGTGGCAACTTTTAAGGATCTGTGTACATGGACACCAAGATCCCTCTGCTCATCCACACTACCAAGTATCCGACCATTAGCCCAGTACTCCATCTTTTTGTTACTCTTACCAAAGTGAATCACCTCACACTTAGCTACATTGAACTCCATTTGCCACCTTTCTGCCCAGTTCTGCAGCTTATCTATATCCCGCTGTAACCTGCCACGTCCTTCCTCACTGTCTACAACTCCTCCGACTTTCGTATCATCTGCAAACTTGCTCACCCAACCTTCTAACCCCTCCTCCAGGTCATTTATAAAAATGACAAACAGCAATGGTCCCAAAACAGATCCTTGCGGAACACCGCTAGTGACGGCACTCCAAGATGAACCTTTGCCATCAACTACTACCCTCTGTCTTCTTCCAGCCAGCCAACTCCTAATCCAAACCTCCAACTCCCCCTCAATGCCATATCTCCGTATTTTTTGAAGTAGCCTACCATGGGGAACCTTATCAAAAGCCTTACTAAAATCCATATACACCACATCTACCGCTTTCCCCTCGTCCACCTCCTTCGTCACCTTCTCAAAGAATTCAATAAGGTTTGTGAGGCACGACCTGCCCTTCACAAAACCATGCTGACTCTCCTTGATCACATTATTCCTATCCAGATGTTCATAAATCCTATCCCTTACAATTCTCTCTAAGACTTTGCCCACAACAGAAGTGAGAAGTGAGACTCACCGGCCTTTCAATCTAATTAATTCTTATCCTTCTAAACTCAAATGGGTAAATCACCTTATCTCGTGTGGTAACCGTTTTAATCAGGAATTAGTTGACTGGACATTATCTGAGCTGATTTTAAAGCAATTGTACACTTTTTCCACTGTGGAGACTAAAATTCAAAATACAGTCTGACAAGTCAAGAAAAATCCCTGACGCTGCAACCACTCCTACCCCCTGCACCCATGCACATCACCACACAAAGCACCACTTTTTTTATGCTCTGTTCCCCGTTCAATTAAAGCCGAAATACTTTTGGCCTTCCTAAAGACTTCCTTTGCCATGGAAACACATTAGACTGTAGTGAGCACAATCTACATAAGGCACTGCGACAACTCGTGTTATCTGGTTCAAGAACATCTTTCAAATTCACATTCCTTACACCTAGCATAGACATTGGGAAGAGATAGGAAACATTTACGTTGGGAAGGCCATTACGTTCCAGTGTGTGCCGCCAATTCAAACATAATTGAGACTGGGATCTAATCACTGTTCATTTTAGAGTCAGTATAACGGACCTTTTATTTGCTGCACAGCACCTCGGGTATGGGGTAAACAGGCAGCAAAGGCAAAATCTGAGCCAACGGTCTCATTGGCAAGGGAAATGAAGTCAGGATACATTCAGGTCATGGAAGAAAAATAGCCTTTCCTGGAAAGAAAAGAAATTGAAAAGGAAAATTTTAAACCGGAAATGACTTTTCTGAATGGAGAGTCGTCCCTGATATTTCTACAGTAGGCTAAATAGTTCCATGACAGGGAAAAGCGAGTGTCACATCTGAAACATGAATTAGTCCTCCCTTTGCATGGAACTGATAGCTGTACAAATAGGCTTCATATCAAACGCTGTCAAGTCTGAGTATTCATATCGACTTGTCTGATTTGGATTCAGGCATTTTCTAGTGCAGGCTGTTATTAAAACTCGACATTTCGTCTTTGCTCAAAATGAGCTGCTGCAATTGCCATATCCAGTGTTAAGCTTTCGAATAATATAATAATATTATATTATTAGGAAGTCGAGAAAAAGCCACACTGAAAGGTTATTACCAAAGTTATTGAGCTCCCATCCCCCTCCCCAACACTCCCCCCCCCCCCCCCCTTAACTTTGCAGCTAGAATTCGAACTTGATTACTATAACCGAGCCCTGGGCACTCTGAGGCTAACCTCTGATGATGCAATTGCCGAAGAGTGGAAAAGCTTTTTTTACATATAGAAAGCTGAGACTTTGAAACGAATACACCAGGTCGATATCTGTATCTGAGAGGATGAGAAACTTTGCTAATATATTTTTTAGAAGATGAATTCTTTTCAATTTCCCATGAAACTTACAACTTTCATAGATTTTCAATACAGACGAACAGTGGTTGGGGATTGACTCATAACTAACATCAACTGCAAGTACTTGTCTCCACAATGGCCCTTAATAACCTTTCCTAATGAGACGCACCAAACTTAAATTTCAAAATGATGGACTCGTACCAAGTTAATCTGTGATCTAATCGATCGGGCAAATAATAACCAATGGGTGTAAAAATGACTCATGCGTGGTATTCCTGGGTGTCAGCTAATGTTTGAATGACATAGAATCATACAAGTCTGCAGCACAGTGAAAAAGCTGTTAAGTCACTCATCATGCCCGCCCTTGTCAAAAATTGCCACCTCATCACTCTCATCCCATTTCCCAGCAGCTGGCATCGCAAAAGTATATCTAAATACTTCTTAGATGTTTTGAGGATATCTGTCTGTACCGCCCTTCCAGGCAACCAGTTCTAGATTCCCACCACCCTTTGGGTGAAACAAACATTTTCCTCACATCTCCTCTCTACTTTTAATCGATGTCTCCCTGCTTAATAATCCCTGTATCAAGGGGAAAAAATGTCTTCCTGTTTACCCTATCTTCGCTCCTCATAATTTTATACATCTCCATCATGTCACATCTCCATTTCTTCTGCTCGAAGGAAAACATACGAAGTCTGTCCAATCTCCATTCATAAGCGAAACTGTCCAGTCCAGGCAACATCCTGGTAGATCTCTTCTGCAATCTCCCCAGCCCGATAACATCGCTGGTGTAATATCGATTCAGAACTGTCCACAATACTCGAGCAGTGGCTTCAACAACGGTTCAGACAGTTCCACTACAGCCTCCCCTCTCTTAAACTCATGTCTCCACTAAGAACAGCAAGTATCCTAAATATTTTCTTAACCACGTTTTCCAATTGCACTGATACATTCAGGAACCGGCTGAAAATGCACAACAAGGTCCCTCTAATTCCAAGTTCATACCGCTCAACATGTCCTGTATCCCCTTGCCCGTTAGTCCATCCCAAAGACGTCACGTCACATTTTCCAGGCCATTGAACCAACACCCCTCTATCCTCTTTCAATTTTCTCTTATTCTTCAACTATAAAAATAGCGCCGGGTTATGGCAACAAATGGCAGCTTTTCGTTGCATTGTATTGTATTCCATTCATTCTTGCAATCTGCGGTTATCCTCTTCATTAACTCACCCACCAAATTCTGTGTCATCTGAGAAGTTACTGATTCAAGTCTAAATCTTTTCTATAATCCACAAACAGCAAGGTACCCCACACTCACCTCTCTGGGATAACCCTATAAAAATTGACGTTTAGTCGGATAAACACCCCTCACCCATCACAGTCTCTTGTTGCAAAGCGGGATTGGTGGTATGCTCATTTTCTAAGCAAATTAGAATACAACAAAATTAATATAATTGAATGAACCTACCCTATTTATTGAAAGTGTAGCTGACATTGACTGGCGTCTGCAGTGAGATGTGAGACACTTCACAAGTGTAAACGGTACCGCTCTGAACGGGTTCTGTCTCAGTCAGTTTGCTGGAAACCTCATAGAGGCCGATTGCATTCTGCAATTTGACATGTTCCATCCCGGTTGCAATTTCTGAATCATTTTTGTACCACGTGATATTCAGGTTGTCTGGGGAAAATGCAGCAGTTGTGCAAAGAAGAGTTAGAGGGAAAGCTGAGCCGTTCTCCAGCAGTTTGACCAGTTGGAGTGGAGTCGGAGGGACGAAACAAAAAGAAAAGGAAACGTTTGTTTTGAAGCCTGCATTTAATTTGAAAAAGGTGAAGCAAATTCTACCACAAGGTCAAGCAGAACCAGACAACCATAAAAATCATGCAATTAAATCGGTGTTTAATAGGGGATACCTCACAGTTTAAAACAATCTGCTGGTTCATTTCGAAGAAAAAGCGGAAATGTTCATCAGCGCCGAATTACAAACGTTTAAAGGGGAAACGTTCTAACGAATATCGCAGTTTTAACATCATAGAGTGTAATTGTTGTTTTAAATTTTGCATTGGCAAATGCCTTCGTGTCAATCCCTGAAATTAATGAATTGCTTATTTCGTTGTCTTAATATTTTCACATTTTCCTCAAGTACTCAGATATACAAAGCATTATATTTCGAATGTTTGTTCCAATTTTAAGATGTGCAGTCATTCAGTGCAATTTTCTTTCCGGGAATAGGATCATTGTGTTCCGACATTTAAGGAGATCACATTTGACACCACAACAAAAATTCCTCACTCAAATCACAAGAAGTGGATATTATAAACTGAGTTAAACTTGCACTCAACAAATAAACTCGGTGGAAGTACATGTGAAGTTTCAGTAAATACCTTCTCGTGTTCATTTGGAACCTCGCATTTCTTGAACGAGGTATCTGTTGGAGGCCACCTCTAATAACAAGGGCCAGACTGGGTTTGTGCGCGTGAAATATAGAGGATTGAGAGGCGACTTTATGGAATTTTAGCCGATTCTTGGAGGATTTACATTATAAATGCAGAAAAATTGTGTACCCTTGTGGGAGAGACTGGGACCAGAGAGCAACACCTCAGAATAAGAGGTCGCTTATTTAAGACAGAAATAAGGTGGAAACTGTTCTGTCACAGGGTCGAGAGTATGCAGAATTATTTTCCGCAGCATGTGGTTGAGATTTGGTTTGTAAGTACAGTCAATGCTGGGATAGGCAGATTTTTGATTGCTGACTAGTTCAAGGCCCATCGAGAAAAGGCGGGAAAGTAGAGCTGGGGATGATCCGATCACCGATGATGGCATTGACTGGCGGAGCAGACCCAAACGGTCTACCCCCGCACCTCCGTCTTATGGTGTTAAAATCGGAACAAAAAATTGCAAATTCTTTCTTTGTAGATTAGATCCACACTTTAAAAATTATTCCGATTAATGCCTTAAATCCAATTGCACAACCAACGCAGTATTTTCCCTTCTCCTTGATCCTTACCGAACACGACCAGGTTGGTGCCGGTTCCGTTTGCAGCCACATTGTGTGTCACTCTGCAGTAATAAACCCCAGCGTCCTCCAATCTTATATCCGCCAGTTGTAAGACAGCTCCTCCCCAATTGAGGGAAAAAAGCTGGATCTTGTGGTCCAAAATTTCCTCCAAGAACCCATCTCTCCCATCTCTGCACCACTGCACTTTCACTGGCTTCTTGTCTTGAAAGATGGGGAAAATGCAATAAAGTTTAACCAAGGCGCCTCTGGTGACAGCGCACTCTCGATCTTGTCTCACCATCAACTGAGAATTGTGAGAGGCTGTTGCACAAAAAAAAAACAGTTTTCAAGACCTAACAATCGAATTAGACAATCCATCTTAGAATCCGAGAAGATGTTAGGATGCAACGCATATATCAAAAAAAATCAGCAACAAGAAAGGCTAAATAAAGCTTTATTATGTATTAATCATTAACAAATTGAAAGAACGGTCATCGTTTGGAAAGAAGAACATGGAATACATTTACCTGTGTAACTGATCAATAACATGACCGTGCAGTGAAGTAAGGCTCTGAGCATCTTGAGCAGCTGAACTGAAGTGATCGTTTGCATTGCTATGTGTAATATTTCCAAATTCAAAACAACTGACGAGAAGATGGTTGGTTTCAGATGCGTCTGTCAGTACGTCAGTTTTGGTGACGTTTGAGATTTCTCCCTGCCCATTCACAGGAAACTATCTATATCCTGTACTCACCATTGTCCCTACATGATAAACGCTAAAGGTACCCCTCAGCTACTTTTAAATTTATTATTTGCATTTTTGCTGCGGCGACTCAGAAAGGATTCCGTGAACGGTTCCATGATGTATCTCACTGAATGAAGGACTGGATGCTCTCATCTCTTGCTCAAGCAGCATATCATGATGACAGCTGATCCCCATAATTCAGGCACTGTAGACAAACTCTATTCAGTGTGTGATGTTTGATGCAACTTTCGATGTTCGTTTCATTGGATGCCACCAGCTGCTGATAGTTGCTCTACCTATTGTTAGTTCATCCAGTCAAACTCGTTCCTGCTGACCAGGTGTCCTGAACTGATCTAGTCCCATTTGCTTGCGCTTCGCCCATGTGCCTCGAAACTTTACCTATTAATGTACCTGCCCAAATGTGTTTTACATGTTGTACTTTACCCAACTCTACCACTTCCTCTGGCAGCTCATTCCGTGTATGCACCATTTTCTGTGTGTAAAGGTACCCCTCAGCTCCTTTTGAATCTTACCTTTCTCACCTTAAACTTATGCGCTGTAGTTTTATTCTCTCTTACGCTCGGAAAAAGACCATAGCTTCATTTTATCTATGCCTCTTATGTCTTTAGTGTCTGTGAGATCACCCCTCAGTCTCAGAATTTCCAGGGAAAAAAAGGCGAAGGATAGAGTCATGCAGCATAGAAACAAACCAGTCCAACCAGTCAACAATCGCAAACTAAACTAGTCCCACCTGCCAGTAGTTGGCCCATTACCTCCAAACATTACTTATGCATGGACTTATCTAATGGTCTTTTAAATGTTGTAAGTGTACCCATTTCAAAACCTTCCTCTGGAAGTTCAGTCCACACACAAACCACTCTTGGTGTAAAAAAAACACTTGGTCCGCATGCATTTTAAAAATCTTTCTCCTTTGGCTTTAAAAATATGCCCCACCCCAGAGAAAAGACACCTGACATTCACCTTATCTAGACGCCTCATGATTTTGTAAACCTCTGTAAGGTCACACGCGCCTCCAACGTCTTCAGCTCCAGCCAAACAAAATCCAGCCGATCCAACCTCTCCTTATAGCTCAAACCATCCAGTGATAGCAACATTCTTGTGATTTTTTTTCGGTGTCCTTTCTGTATTTGGAAATGCAAGGATTGATTAGGCTTCGTCAACATGACTTTGTGCATAGGAAATCATGTCTCACTAACTTGGATTGAGTTTTTTGAAGAAGTAACCAAGAGGACTGATGAGGGCAGAGCAATGGACTTGATCTGTATGGACTTCAGTTAGGCATTTGACAAGGTTCTTCTTGGGAGACTGGTTAGCAAGGTTAGGTCACATAGAATACAGGGAGAACTAGCCATTTAGATACAGAACTAGCTCGAAGGCAGAAGACCGAGGCTGGTGGTATAAGGTTGTCTTTCAGACTGGGGGCCTGTGAGCAGTGATGTGCCACAAGGATCAGTGCTTGGTTAATTGCTTTTTATCATTAATATAGATGCTTTGGGTGTGAACATAGGAGGTGTACTTAGTAAGTTTGCAGATGACACCAAAATTGGAATTGAAGTGGATAGTGAACAAGCTTACCTCGGAGTCCAACAGGATCTTGATCAGATGGGTCAATGGGCCGAGGAACGATGGCAGGTAGAGTTTAATTTAGATAAATGTAAGATTAGATTAGATTACTTACACTGTGGAACCCGGCCCTTTGTCCCAACAAGTCCACACCGACCCGCCGAAGCGCAACCCACCCAGACCCATAACACTACATTTGCCCCTTCACCTAAAACTACGGACAATTTAGCAATGCTAATTCACCTAACCTGCACATTTTTGGACTGTGGGAGGAAACCGGAGCACCCGGAGGAAACCCACGCAGACACGGGGAGAATGTGCACACTACACACAGGCAGTCGCCTGAGGCGGGAACTAAACCTGGGTCTCTGGCGCTGTGAAGCAGCAGTGCTGACCACTGTGCCACCATGCCCCTCACCGTAAGGTGCTGCATTTTGGAAAGGCAAAACAAGGGAGAACGTATACAGTCAGTGGTAAGATCCTGCGATGTGATGATCAACAAGAAGGACCTGGAGTGCAGTTCATATTTCCTTGAAAGTTGAATCGCAGATTGATAGGGATTGGAGAAGGTATCTGGTATGCTTTCCTTTATTGGTCAGAGCATCGAGTAAAGGCGTTGGGAAAACATATTGTGGCTGGACAGGGTTAGGCCACTTGTGGAATATTGTGCACAGTTCTGTTTTCCCTCTATCGGAAGGATATTCTGAAACTTGAAAGGGTTCAGAAAAGATTTACAAGGATGTCCACAGTTTTGGATTGTTTAAGCCAGAGGGAGAAGCTGAATAGGCTGGGGCTGTTTTCTCTCGAGTGTAGGAACCTGAGGGATGACCTTGTAGAGATTTATAAAATCATGAGGGACATGGATAGGGTAAATAGTCAAGGTATTTTCCCTGGGGTGGTGGAATGCAGAACTAGAGGCTAAGGCTTAGTGTCAGGGGGGAAAAATTTAAAATTTGGGTAACGAACCAGGCCAGGTGTTAGAATTAGAGGTAGGTGAGCACTTTGGGGATAGTGACCATAATTCGGTGATTTTTATTCTCGTGATGGAGAGGGATAAGTGTGTACTACAGGGCAAGAGTTATAGCTGGGGTCAGGGAAATTATGATGCGGTGAGGCATGACTTAGGATGTGTGGCTTGGAAAAGTAGACTCCAAGGCAAGAGTGTAAATGATATGTGGAGCTTGTTCAAGGAGCAACTATTGAGTGTCCTTGATAATTATGTACCTGTCAGGCAGGGAGGAAAGGGTCGTGCGAGGGAGCCGTGGTTTAATAAGGAATTGGAATCCCTTGTTAAATGGAAGAGGGTGGCCTATCTCGAGATGAGACGTGAAGGTTCAATTGGGGCGATTGAGAGTTATAGGGTAGCCAGGAAGGACCTGAAGAGAGAGCTAAGAGCAGCAAGGAGGGGACATGAAAGGTCCTTAGTCGGTAGGATTAGGGAAAACCCTAAGGCTTTCTATAGGTATGTTAGGAATAAAAGAATGACTAGGGTAGGAATAGGTCCAGTCAAGGATAGTAGTGGGAAGTTGTGTGTGGAGGCGGAAGAGATTGGGGAGACACTGAATGAATACTTTTCTTCAGTATTTACTCAGGAACAGGGCATTGTCGTAGATGTGAATACTGAGTCACAAATAAGTAGAATGGATGGCTTTGAGGTATGTAGAGAAGAGGTGTTGGAAATCCTGGAAAAGGTGAAAATAGATAAGTCCCCTGGGCCTGATGGCATTTATCCTAGGATTCTCTGGGAAGCAAGGGAGGAGATTGCAGAGCCATTGGCCTTGATTTTTATGTCCTCTTTGTCTACAGGAGTAGTGCCAGAAGACTGGAGGATAGCAAATGTGGTTCCCTTGTTCAAAAAGGGGAGTAGGGATAACCCTAGTAACTATAGGCCGGTGAGTCTCACTTCTGTTGTGGGCAAAGTCTTAGAGAGAATTGTAAGGGATAGGATTTATGCACATCTGGATAGGAATAATGTGATCAAGGATAGTCAGCATGGTTTTGTGAAGGGCAGGTCGTGCCTCACAAACCTTATTGAATTCTTTGAAAAGGTGACGAAGGAGGTTGATGAGGGGAAAGCGGTAGATGTGGTATATATGGATTTTAGTAAGGCGTTTGATAAGGTTCCCCATGGTAGGCTACTGCAGAAAATACGGAGATATGGCATTGAGGGTGAGTTGGAGGTTTGGATTAGGAATTGGCTGGATGGAAGAAGACAGAGGGTAGTAGTGGATGGCAAAGTTTCTTCATGGAGTGCCGTCACTAGCGGTGTTCCGCAAAGATCTGTTTTGGGACCATTGCTGTTTGTCATTTTTATAAATGACCTGGAAGAGGGGTTAGAAGGTTGAGTGAGCAAGTTTGCGGATGATACGAAAGTCGGAGGAGTTGTTGACAGTGAGGAAGGATGTGGCAGGTTACAGCAGGATATAGAGAAGCTGCAGAGCTGGGCAGAAAGGTGGCAAATGGAATTCAATGTAGCTAAGTGTGAGGTGATTCACTTTGGGAAGAATAACAAAAAGATGGGGTACTGGGCTAATGGTCGGATACTTGGTAGTGTGGATGAGCAGAGGGATCTTGGTGTCCATGTACACAGATCTCTGAAAGTTGCCACCCAGGTAAATAGTGCGGTGAGGAAGGCATATGGCGTACTGGCTTTTATTGGTAGAGGAATTGAGTTCCGGAGTCCTGAGGTCATGATGCAGTTGTATAAGACTCTGGTGCGGCCGCATCTGGAATATTGTGTGCAGTTTTGGTCGCCATACTATAGGAAGGATGTGGAGGCACTGGAACGGGTGCAGAGGAGGTTTACGAGGATGTTGCCTGGTATGGAAGGAAGATCGTATGAGGAAAGACTGAGACACTTGGGGCTGTTTTCATGAGAGAAAAGAAGGTTTAGGGGTGACTTGATTGAGGTGTACAAGATGATTAGGGGGTTAGATAGGGTTGACAGTGTGAACCTTTTCCCGCGTATGGAGTCGGGTATTACAAGGGGGCATAGCTTTAAATTAAGGGGGGGTAGATATAGGACTGAAGTTAGGGGTAGGTTCTTCACTCAGCGAGTCGTAAGTTCATGGAATGCCCTGCCAGTAGCAGTGGTGGACTCTCCCTCTTTATGGGCATTGGATAGGTATATGGAGGATAGTGGGTTAGTATAGGTTAGGTGGGCTTGGATCGGCGCAACATCGAGGGCCAAAGGGCCTGTACTGCGCTGTATTCTTCTATGTTCTATGTTCTATGGACTTAAAGGGCAAGTTTTTTCATGCAAAGGGTGGTGCGTTAATGGAACGAGCTGCCGGGGGAAGTGGTGGTTGCTGGTACTATTACAACATTTAAAAGGCATCCGGCTGGGTATATGAATAGGAAAGATTTCCAGAGACATGGGCCAAGTGCTGGCATATGGAACTTAGATTAGATTGAATATCTGGTCCATGTGGACGCGTTGGACGAAAGGTCTGTTTCCGTGTTGTACATCTCTATGACTCTATAACATTTTTTCTTTATCAGGGCGACCAGAATTGTAGGTCATTTTCTGGAAGTGGCCTCATCAGTATCTTGTAAAACACAAGATGACCTCCCAACTTCTGTACGCAGTGCTCTGACCAATGAACACAAGCGTGCTGAACACCTTCTTCACCACTTCCTGTGAAACGACTTTGAAGGAACTGTGAACCTGCATCCCTAGGCCCCACTGTTCAACAACATTCCCCAGAGCCCTTTCATGAACTATGTACGTCCTGCCCTGGGTTGCCTCTTCCACTCTGTCCAAGCTTGCAAGTTAATTCTGCAAAAAGGATGGTTTGGAAGGCATTCTGGACGACTTGAGAATGGCATTCAGATTGACCATTCCACTCGGCCATCGAAAGAGGACAGAAAATGAAGATAGACTTCAAAAATAATTATAATCATCGTTTATTGCCGGTGACAGAAACTGAACAAACAAACTATACAGTCATGGTCACGGCAGCATTTAGAGTGAAGTCGTGCAGATAGATAATGCAAAGCCAAAAAGCAAATGACACCACCGTCAGGATCAGAGTAATCAGTAAATGACACATACAACCTTCCATATTAAGGCGGCTCACTGTGACCCAGTGAATAGGTAAATATTTTACAGATGATATGTGCAAATAATGCAAAGAGGTCAGCTAAACTATGAATTAAAATTAAACTATATTTTGGTTTGACTCTCTAGATTTTGAATTTATTGTCAATTTCATCTCTTAAATCAGAAACATTTCATCACCAGAGAGTTGGATGTAAAAGGAGCATTTTTCAGTTTCGATGATCACATAATATCTGTGATATCAATGCTATGAACCTGAATCGAGGAATTACGTATTTTTCATGGAATGCTTCAAAATTAGCAAAGCAACAAACACCACGTCGATATTTAAGGAGGACATTTGGCAATATTTATTTTTTTTCCTCCCACTTCGAAGATGCGTTGCTAAACACTGGAAGACAAATACACATGGGCTAAGTATAGGGGAAAAAATTCTCCTTTGCCCATGTAGGTCACAGTGGTAGAAATATAAAACTGGAGCTCAGTCATCGAGATTAAAGTTAGAGACTGATGTTTCGCAGCAATTGTGGGGACATATGGAATATTGTGGATAAACCTGCACTGACGCTCTTGGAAAGATAGAACAGTCAGAACGACAAGCATTTCACCCAGGTCTTTTGTTTGGAATGTTTTGATGTGCAATTCCACGAGGAAACAGACAATTGATGCAGCAGGATCCATTGGATCAAAAGATGTTTCTCTGTCTTGTTTGATTCCTGATTCCTTATTGTCGTGTCTACTGGCGATTTCCTATCAATGTCAACTCCCAGCTTTGCACTAAATTCATATTGTTTTCATGTATATTTCAGAGTCCTGTCAAGAACATTTCTTGCGAAGTAAATTCAAGCAGAATAACTCAGAAACTTACAAGTTACCACTCTCTATTTCTCAAACCATGATAATATGATGCAATCTTAAAAGAGGTTCAGTGCACCCGTGCGTGTTCCTCCATGGTCGAAAAGTGTGGCGCTGGAAAAGCACAGCAGGTCAGGCAGCACCCGAGGAGCAGGAGAGTCGACGTTTCGGCCAGAAGTCATTCAACGCCGCACTTTCTGACTCCGACTCTGACTCTCCAGCAGCTATAGTCCTTACTTTCTCAGTGTTTCACCATAGTACAAGTACAGATACATGGGTGCAAGCTGCAGTGGGTGGCAATTGGGAGTTTTGTAAAGTGGAGCGAACAGTTTATCTGTTGCCTCAAAATCTGGTAATAATTGCTGCTCGATGTTTGGTAAGATCAATTAGAGCCACAGAGTCACGTAGCACAGAGTCAGTCCCTTTGGCCCAACTCTACAATTTCGACTGTTTCCTGAACTGAAATCATTATATTAGACTGTATTTAACCCATATCCCTCCCATTCTTTCCTATCCATACACCTGTCCA
The DNA here is from genome assembly GCF_037043375.1 of Chiloscyllium plagiosum. Classification (NCBI taxonomy): domain Eukaryota; kingdom Metazoa; phylum Chordata; class Chondrichthyes; order Orectolobiformes; family Hemiscylliidae; genus Chiloscyllium; species Chiloscyllium plagiosum. The sequence goes on from NW_028270155.1 coordinate 77,277,489, forward strand.
AATGTATTTTAACTGTTGTAATTCTATCTTCAATGTTGTAATTAAGTGCTCAAGTGGGTTTAATCTGAAGGGTAAACAATGAAATATCTGAGACTGCGTTAGCTTGGGTAGTTAATTTGGTCAAAACTGGATACGGAAATAAGAGAGGCAGAATACAAAAACCAGGATTAGATTGCTCAGGTAAGAGCAAACGCGGCAATCTGAAAGAATGCCAAGCGCTGTATGAAGGAGAGCTGTGTGAGTGTTCTTTAACACTCCTCCAGGAGAAGTTGCCCTACTTCTCTCTAATTAGCCACATTCACTATGTCATTCGTTCTCTCAACCTGCCACACCAGGCCTTCTGTATGGCCCACTCACTCACTTGTGTCACAATACATGCTGTGACATCTTTCACTTTCCGTTATTTCTGTGTCTGTCTCTCGCTCCAACATCAAAAGAGCTCAAAATAAGGTAAAAAATACGTTTGGTGGTGTACTACCCACCATTCGGGCTGGCCACTCCTTTATCAGCAGATGATCCGGACCCTGATTGCTCACAACATGGTCGACTTGGATTGGAGCTTGAATTTCATTTACTCTTCTAGAATGTACTGTGTGAAGGCGATAAAATTTGACTGATCTGAGGCCTGTCGGCAGTGGCATACTTCCTGGCTTTGTTTCTGTACTAAGTGGCAAGGCAAGACAGTGTGATAATGCTGTCACTTTAAGAGGTTTATTTGTCTTTTCTTTAAAACTTTTGTAAGACAAAGGTCGTGAACTGTCATGGAGAAAGTAAACAATTTGTGAGGTGTTGGGTGTTTTAAAAATGTTGGAAGAGTGGAAGCAGACTGGGTGTGGCCAACTCTCACAAACCAGGCTTTATAGTATTTTTTAGCTTTTCGGTTTAATTTTGAGCCGAACCCTTTGGTTCTCAAAAGCCTCAGCGAATGTTTCCCAGCTGCTACTTTCTTGGAATTTTCTCCAGATGTATTGCTCTTTCTGGATTGGAGATCTGCACGTGAGAATCCCTGTCTGAAATGTCCCTTTCTGCCAAGGGGTGTGTTTATGGGATGGCTATATCGGAACAGTTAATTAGTAATAGTTACTGTATTTATTACTCTGCTATTAAGTTTTCCAATGGTGTCGTTTTTTCTAAATTTTTCTTTCTTTTGTTTGTATTTTAACTGCAGTGCTTAAATAAACTGTGTTCTGCTTAACATCGAGTAGTTTGACTGTCGCATTGCATCTGGAAAATGACACTTCACATCTAATTTTGGAATAAGAATACTTTAGAGTCTAAGCTACCTTCATAAACTATTTTGAGAGGGTCTGGTCTGTTCCATATCAGCAGTAGTCAAAAACCTATATGAACAAAGCCACATGCCTGTAACAGGTTGGTTAATTAGCACAAAATCTGCAAATATCTCCAACCTTTAGTGGTTCCATCCTGAGAGTAGGGCAGAATATATCCAGGGTTGGCAATGATGCTGTTGAGGACACAGTAAGGCATGATGCAATGGTTATACTATGTCAGGCAGTGGACTGACGAACCTATGAAACATCTCTCTGAGTTAGGCCTGGAACCCTCAGATAATGGGAAAGGAGAAAGCGCAGAGGTGATAGGACTGAGTTTGCCATTGCCATTTCCATTGGTGTTATGAGTTGTTCAGCTTCATTCCTTTTTGAGAGATGTTAGCCAGTTCAAACAAATTTTCTTGCTCATCCATAAATGAACATAATTAAAAATAAAACACATAGCTGCGGGTCTGGATTCACATGAAAGCCATGTAATGACAGAGATTTCCTTTGTTAATTTACCAGATGACTTGTTATAACAGTCATGTCAAACATTATAATAAACTTATTCCAGAAGCATTGCTACAATATCAATCAATTAATCGGAGATGCCGGTGTTGGACTGGGGTGTACAAAGTTAAAAATCACACAACACCAGGTTATAGTCCAACAGGTTTAATTGGAAACACACTAGCTTTCGGAGCGACGCTCCTTCATCAGATGACACTATCATCTGATGAAGGAGCGTCGCTCCGAAAGCTAGTGTGCTTCCAATTAAACCTGTTGGACTATAACCTGGTGTTGTGTGATTTTTAAATCAATTAATCGTACGTGATGGAATTGGAACTCAAGATACCAAGATGTTACTCATGTTTCTCGATAACTAGTCCAATGATAACATCATTAACTCAGTACCTCCCTTCAGCTGTTCCTATAATGATTAAAAGCTTGCCTGGTATTTTTGACATTAATTACAATTTTCCTTACACTTAGCTTGTATATTATCCTAACTATACTCTCTAGTCCACTCTGCTTAGTAGCGGAATTTGCCATGGATAATGCACATAGTTTTAAATTAATTAAGAAATGTGCAATATTTCATAATGTTTCCTATAGAGTCATTGTCATAGTGTCATAGACGTAGATAGTAGAGAATAAAAATGCCCTTCAGTTCATTGTGTCCACCCTGGCAAAAGAAAGCACCGAAAGATTGAACTTACAGAGGTTTAAAAATCATGAGGGCCATGAATAGAGGAAACAGACAAGGTCTATTCTTGGGGGTGAGGTATCAATAACCAGACGGCATGGGTTAATGGTGAGAGAGAAATACTTAAAACAGATCTAAGGCACAAATTTATTATGCAGATGATGGTGCGTGGAACGAGCTGGTAGAGGATGTGATGGAGGCTTGTACAATAACACCATTTAAAAGGCATCTGGATGGATAAATGAACAGGAAGGGTATAGAGGGAAATGGGTCTAAAGCTGACAAATGGGCTGGATTAATTTAAGATATTTAGTCAGTGTGGACGAGTTGGGCCGTAAGATCTGTTTCTATGCTGCATATGACTCTAAATCTTCCAATCCCATTTTCCAGCACCAGGCTCATAGCCTTGGATATGTTACGATCACAGCTGCATTTTGTAAATAATTTGAACTTTCTTTGAATGACCTGAAACAGAAATAACATACTGTTGGTTAATCATTAGCTGAAAAATTCTTCAGCTATTAATCAATTCAAATTCCTTCCGCTAGGTGGTATGATTTGGCAACATATTATCACAAAAATACCCTCTCGGAGTTAAATCTCTTGCGGTCATTCGCGTGAAATTAATAATTTTGTAAACTAGATATATGAAACAGGCAGTTTCTCTAAACTAACAGCCTGGTAAGAACAAGTCACCTCCATGTTTAAGGCTGTTAACGGAATAGAACAAACCCTCAGTGATGCATTTTAAAACGGAACAGTGAGCATAGCCTTCAGGACTCTGGATCATGACCATATTATCTACAATTACAATTAAAGTCCTTTTTCTTCTCCCTCTTGAATGGTTCTCTGTGTCATGGTGCTACAATTAGTTTGATCATCATCTGTACAACACATGTTCTTGTCCATATAGGGAGCAAGAATCTCAAACCTATTAGGCAAGTTCAAAGGCTTAGGTTCCTTCACCAGGATCTCCTGGATCCTTCTATCTGCCTCGCTCATCGTCGGAAAAAACAGAAATTTCTGCAGGACCTGTGGAAAGAAAGCAGAGTTCGTGTTTTGAAGTCTGTGCCCCCCCCCCCCCCCTTCTGAACTTCAGTTTTGGTCTGCTGAGAGCTTTCCCAGCAGTTTCTGTTCCTGATTTCCCGCAATTTCTATTCTTTTGGGATTTTGCTCTAAGTCACACACACCGTCCCCCCTCGACGATGATCACTGGCTGAATTGGAGATCGTTAAGCTGAGGAGTGTGACTGCTTCCAGAAATACAGCATTCCAGGTAACTGTCTCCCTCCCTGGCGTTTTATCGAGTCTGAAGCTCAGCCCCAACTCAACCACTGTAAGCTGGTGTTCCTCAAGTAACCAACACTTGTTTTCTGGGTGTGGTCATTATTAACCACAAAGGGGTTCACCAGGTCCCACACCATGCAGGTTCAACACATCGCCTGATGCAGTATTTCTGTTTTATTTAATTAGTTCTCTCAATTTGCCTTTGTTTTTAATTTACATCCGGTATTTAAATTAGAACTTTTTCATCCTATTTACCTTCATTTTGAAAGTAACCTATAATAAACAGTCAAATTAGTAGCTAATATCAACCAATGAATTAAGAAGTTTCCTATGACGTTTCTCTTCTTAATGATGCGAAACTCAGAGATGGCAAATAGACATCTCGCGTATTTTGATTTAATCCCTCCCCTTCCCTTTTTGATCACGCAACATTGCCTTTTGGTGAAAACGGCATCGCTTGTCACAGGCTACCCTGCTGTTTCCTTTCTTCCTGGTAGTGAAAATTGAATGAAAATTTGTACACCTGTTGTCTTTCACTGCAATTCACACTCGCACACACACAACATGGGTGCTGGGGAAAATAAAAGCACTCCCGCAGATAGGCGATAATGTGGGGGATTTAAAAAAAAACTCTTGCCTTTGGGGCTAAAAATAAAATCTGAAGTTGTAGTGGAGAAAATTAGATTTGAAAACTCTCCTCTGACCTGATGTCTGTATCTTCATTAATATTTTGGCTGAGGTTTGTGTGAATGTTTCTGTCTCATTTTAGTGGGGTGATCCTGTGATAATTCTCAAGTCTTCCTGACGGATTTCCCCTTTCAGCTATTAAGCCAGGCTCAAAACTATTCATATTGCTAAGCCATCATTGTTCACAGATCTGGAGACCTTGAACAAAATATATTTCATTGTTTAATATCAAATACAATATGTCAGAGATCCTGGTCGGGTTTTTCCTTCATTCATTTGTGGGAAGTGGACATCGCTGGCTGGCCAGCATTAATTGCCCATCCTGAGTTTTTAGATTAGATTAGATTAGATTAGATTACAGTGTGGAAACAGGCCCTTCGGCCCAACAAGTCCACACCGCCCCGCCGAAGCGAAACCCACCCATCCCCCTACATTTACCCCTTACCTAACACTACGGGCAATTTAGCATGGCCAATTCACCCGGCCCTGCACATCTTTGGACTGTGGGAGGAAACCGGAGCACCCGGAGGAAACCCACGCAGACACGGGGAGAACGTGCAAACTCCACACAGTCAGTCACCTGAGGCGGGAATTGAACCCGGGTCTCTGGCGCTGTGAGGCAGCAGTGCTAACCACTGTGCCACCGTGCCGCCCTTGTGAAGGTAGTGATGAGATGCCTTTTTGAATCACTGCAGTCCACCTGCTGTGGGTTGACCCACAATATCATCATTGAGGGAATTCCAGGATTTTGACCCAGCGAGAGTCAAGGAACTGCAGTATATTTCCAAGTCAGGGTGTTGAATGCTTTGGAGGGAAAGTTGAAGGTGGTGGTCTTACCATGTATAAACTGCCCTTGTCCTTCCAGATGGACATGTTTGTCGGTTTGAAACGTGCTGTCTGAGGATCTTTGGTGAATTTCTGCAGTCTATTGCATTGTTCTGGCTGTTATCAAGCTTCTTGAGTGTTGTTGGAGCTGCACTCATCCAGGCAAGAGGATAGTACTCCATCACACTTCTGACTTGTTCCTTGTAGGTGTTGACAGTCTTTGGGGCATCAGGAGGTAAGTTACTCATCACAGTATTCCTAGCTTTTGACCTGTTTTTGTAGCCATTGTATTTATGTGGTGAGTCCAGTGAGTTTCTGGTCAATGATAACCATTGGCATGTTGATTATGGACAATTCAGTGATGATATCATGGGACGGCAGTCAGATTGTCTCTTCTTGGTGATGATCATAGCCTGACATTTGTGTGCTGCAAATGTTACTTGCCACTTGTCAGTCCAAGTCTGAATGTTGCCCAGATCTTGTTGCATTTGAACAGGGACGTCTTCAGTATCTGAGGACTCATGAATGGCGCTGAACATTGTGCAAGCATTGGTGAACATCTCCCCTTCTGAACTTATGATGGAGGGACTATCACTGTTGAAGCAGCTGAGGAGGTTTGGGTCTAGTACACTACCATGAGGAATTCCTGCAGAGATGTCCTGAGGTTGAGATGACAGACCTCTAACCCCATGACCATCTTCTACCTGTCAAGAATGACTACAACCATCAGAGAATTTGCTCCTGACACCCATTGCTTCCAGTTTTGCGAGGACTCCTCAATCCATACCCGGTCAAATGTAGCCTTGGTATCAAAGGATGTCACTTACACCTCACCTCTGGAATTCAGCTCTTTTTTTTCTGTATTTGAACCAAGGCTATAATGAGATCAGGAGCAAAGTGGCCCTGGCGGAACCCAAACTGGGCATCACTGAGTATGTTATCGCTGAGCAGATGCTGCTTGATAGCATTGTTGATGAAACTCTCCATCACTTTAATGATGATCCAGATTAGACTGATGGGGTAGTAATTTGCCAGATTGGATTTGTCTTGATTTTTTATGTACAGGATATACTTGGGAGAAAGTGAGGACTGCAGATGCTGGAGATCAGACTCAAGCAGTGTGGTGCTAGAAAAGCACAGCAGGTTAGGTAGCATTTGAGAAGCAGGAGAGTCAACATTTCGTGCATAATCCCTTCATCAAGAATGACATACTTGGTCAATTTTCAACATTGTCGGGTAGATGCCAGTGCTGTAACTGTACTGGAACAGCTCAGCTACGGGAGAAGCAAGTTCTGGTGGACAAGTCTTCAGTGCTGATGCTGGAATGTTGTCAAAGTCTATATAGCATTTGCAGTATCCAATGCCTCCAACCATTTCTTGATATCACGTGAAGTGGATTGAATTGGCTGAAGACTGGTATCTATAATGATAGGAATTGCTGGATGAGGCCGTGATGAATAAGTCACTCGGCACTTCTGGTTGAAGATTGCTACGATTCCCTCAGTCTTATCTTTTGCATTAATGTGCTGGGGTCTTCCATCATTGAGGGGGATATTTGTTGAGTCTCCATCTCCAGTGATTTATTTAATCATCCACCACCGTTCACAACTGACAGGACCGCAAAGTTTAGATGTGATCTGTTAGTCATGGGAACACTCAGATCTGTGTACCACTTTCTGCTTATGTTGTTTTGCATGCATGGAATTCTGTTTGGTGGCTTCACCGTGTTGACATTCCATCTTCAGCTATGCCTGGTGCTGCTGCTGGCATGCCCTCCTGCACTCGCCATTGAACTAGGATTAATCCCCTAGCTTGATGGCATTGGTTGAGTGGGGGATATGCCGTGCCATGAGATGACAGATTGTACTGGAGTACAGTTTTATTGTTATTGATCATCCACAGTGCCTCAAAGATGCCCAGTCTTTAGTTGCTAGATCTATTCAAAGTCCCATTTAGCACACTGATATTGTCACACAACACAATGGAGATTTTTCTCAATGTGAGGGTGGGATTTCGTTTCCACAAGGTCTGTGTGGTTGTCAGTATTATCAATACTGTTGTGGATAGATTGATAAGGATAAGGTCAAACATGTTTTTCCCTCTTGATGGTTCCATCACCACCTGCAACAGATCCAATCAAGTAGCTATGCCCCTTAGGACCCGACCAAATCAATCAGTAGTATTGCTACTGAGCCACTGTTGGTGATGGACATTGAAATACCCAACCCAGAGTACATATTGTGCCCTTGCCATCCTCAATGCTTCCTCTAAGTGATGCCACCATGGACCAATATTGCTGCATCAGATGAGAATGACTGTATGTGGTAATCAGCAGGAGATTTCCTTAACTATGTGGAGTTGAAGTCTTGAGTCTTCGTGGGTTCGGCAGTCAGTGTTGACGACTCCCTGAGAAACTCCCTTTCGACTGTACAGCACTGTGCCACCACTTCTGCCAGGTTTGTCCTGATAGTGTGACAAGGCATTTCCAGGATGGTGTTGAGTGGTGCCTGGGACATTGTCATAAAGAATGAAATAATGAGTATGACTAAGGCAGACTGTTGCTCGAATAGTCTGTGAGATTGCCCTCCCAATATTGGCACTGGCACTGAGGTGTTAGTAAGGACGACTTTCCAGGTTTGACAAGGGTCGTTTTACCATTGTCTGTTCCAGTACCTGGCTTGTACAATAAGAACCCATTCGCACATGCAGCAGGTTGATGGAAAATGTGGATGGCTAGAGGAAGAATAGAGGCAGAGGTAACACAGCGAGAAGACCGAGAACCAGCTAAACATCTGAGTTCAAAATACTACATGATCAGTGCGTTAAATACCAGATTTTAGGGAAAAACAAAAAATTGAAAGGAATAAGCAAATTCTGAGCAGGTGCATAAGGGAATTTATAATTGATTTCGAATCAAGTATAAGTAAAAGTGATTATGAACTGATGAAAGGTCTGTCGGAACACACTCATGCACTAATATACACATAGATATCATAGAATCACTACAGTGTGGAAACAGGCCATTTGGCCCAACAAATGCACACCGACCCTCCAAAGAGTAACCCAACCAGACCCATTCCTCTACCCTACATTTCTCTCTGACTAACGTACCTAACCTATGTCTCTGAATATTATGGGCAATTTAGCATGGCCAATTCACTGAACATACACATCTTTGGATAGTGGGAGGAAACCAGAGAACACGGAGAAAACCCACGCAGACACGGGGAGAATGTGCAAACTCCACACAGGCAGTCGCCAGAGGATGGAGTTGAACCCAGGTTCCTAGCACTGTGAGGTAGCAGTGCTAACCACTGAGTGACTGTGTCACCCTGCAGCCATACCACGTCAAGAATATATGTGTCAACCATTCCACCAGAATAAGGTAAGCTCTCATCAAAATATAGCACAAAAACATATGACCCAAAAGTAATACCAACACACTTTGTCTTTCATATACAGCGCAAGGTACTCACATAAGATATACGCAGACATATTAGCCCAAAACACAAATAACTTGTAACAAGCTATAACGAGAAAATATACTAATTTATGTCATACATACATGACATGAAAAACTGAGTAATTCATGGGGACCCTGTCCTCAGCAAAACTATTGGAGGTCTCCAGGGAAAGATGTTACGAGTGCGGATTTTATACAAGCAGATCCACATGTGCTCCAACAACAGTACTACTCAATTAACGACTATTGTATGGCTCAATTGCCAACAACTGAATTAAATGATAACTAGGAGTGGGAATCATGAAAAATACGATGACTAGGTAGGTGACACTTATGAGTAGCACCCCTCAGCAATATTGTATAGCACCATCACCTGGAGCAGTAATGCGATGCCAACAGAAACTCTGAGCAATGACCAGCAAAACCGAGTTTCCACCAAAAGGAAAACACGGTCACGAGTATCACTGAGCACTCATTGGGATCACCGTCAAAAGTTAAATAGTGTGAAGTTACAGCAACAGAAGTACTTAGACATCAGAAAAAAAATCTCATTGTAGGAATTGTCATAATCAATTGAAAAAAATCAGATCAACAGCAAGTTTTCCATCATAAACAGTTGAAAACAGACACGAAAATATATAAAGAACAGCAAAAAACAAATTAAATTACACCACAGGAACATGCCCTTCGGCCATACAAGTCTGTACGGATCCAGATCCTCTATCTAAACCTATTTACTAAGGGTCTACATCCCTTTGCTTCCTGCCTGTTCATTTATCTGTCTAAATGCATCTTAAATAACGCGATTGTGTCCGCCTCTACCACCTCCACTGTAACGTGCTCCAGGCATCCACCAGCCTCTGCATAAAGAATTTTCCACGCATATCTCCCCTAAACGTTTCCCCTCTCACTTTGAGCTTGTGACCCATCATAATTGAGATCTCCACTCTAGGAAAAAAAAATCTTGCTATCCACCCTATCTATACCTCTCATAGTTTTGTAGACATCAATCAGGTCCCTGCTCAACCTCCATCTTTCTAATGAAAATAATCCTAAAATATTCAATTTCTCTTCATTGCTAGCACCCTCCATACCAGGTAACAGCCTGGTGAACCTCCTCTGCACCGTTTCCAGGGCATCCACATCCTTTTGGTAATGCACTACCAGAACTGTGCATAGTATTCCAAATGTGGCCAAACCAAAGTCTTAAACAATTGTAACAAGACCTGCCAATTTGTACTCAATTACGCGTCTGATGAAGGAAAATATGCCATATGCCTTCTTGACCACTCTATTGACCTGCATTGCCACTTTCAATGAACAATAGACCTGAACACCCAGATCTCTCTGTACATTAATACTCCCCAGGATTTTTCCATTTACTGTATAGTTCGCTCATTAATTGGATCTTCCAAACCACACCAATCACATTTGTCAGGATTGAACTCCATCTGGCATTTCTCTACCCAACTCTCGAATCTATCTACATTCTGTTGTATTCTCTGACAGTCCTCTTCACTATCTGCTACTCCAACAATCTTAGTGCCATTTGCGAACTTGCTAATCAGACCACCTATACCATCCTCCAGACCATTTATGTATATCATAAACAACAGTGGTCCCAGCACAGATCCCTGTGGAGCATCACTGGTCACAGATCTCCATTTTGAGAAACTCTCTTCCAACAGTCTCTGTCTCCTATTGCCCAAGCAGTTCTTTATCCATCTCGTAAGTACACCCTGGAACCCATGCAACTTCACTTTCTCCAATAGCCTATCATGGGGAACATTATCAAATGCCTAACTGAATTCCACGTATATGATATCTGCAGCCTTTCCCTCATCAATCAACTTTGTCACTTCCTCAAGTAATTCTATTAAGTTGGTAAGACATGACCTTCCCTGCTCAAAACCATGTTGCCTGTCACTAATAAGCCCATTTTCTTCGAATTGGGAATGGATCCTATGCCTCAGTATCTTCTCCAGCAGCTTCTCTACCACTGGCGTCAGGCTCACCGGTCTATAATTACCTAGGTTATGCCTGTTGCCCTTCTTAACACATCGGGTACATGTCAATGAATGCACCTAGTTATCAGCAGTACTCTGTACCAGTACATAGGTCAGCAGCAGGAAAAGAACTGCTAACATTGCGCAATCGCCAGTAAAGTTCTATTGAATCCCTACAGTGTGGAAACATGCCATTCGGCCCAGCAAACCCACAACGACCCTCCCCAACTTCACATTTTCCTGACTAAAGCACTTAGCCTTCATACTAAGCGCTTTGCATTGCCAATTCACCTAAGATGTACATCTTTGGATTGTGGGGGTAAACCAGAGCAACCGGAAGAAACTCGCGCAGACTCAGGGAGCATGTGCAAACTGCACACAGTGAGGCAGCATTGCTAACCACTGAGCCATCGTGCCGCCCTGGAAATATATGCTTGGCAGTTAGCAGAATCGTTTCCCCCAAAGAATTATTGTTTCGAGACAGACATTTGCTGAATATTTTGTTTACTTTTGGATGATGTTCCTTTCCATGCTTTCCATGAATGCCGTAAGAATCATGTGTGCTTCTCAGTTACAGAGTGCCAGATCAGCTGGGTGTCAGTCACGGTGTCGCGGACTCAACACCAAATCACCATTCCTTCAAAAAGAATCATGGTGCCACCGAGACGAACAGCTGAGTTTCCACAGCATACAGCCGTCTGAAAGCCCGAAGGTGCAGTCAAACTGGTTAATTTCACAATCTGTCAAGAGCTACAGCAATGCAGAAATGTTAAATGGATGTAGAAATGTTCCATATTGTGGTTAAAGGTTAATGAAAGGTGGGTGGTTTGAAGTTCCACAACGTGCTGTCAACTCTGACGTCAAACAGAAACCACAGCCTTGATGTTGGAGATTCAGTTATATTTGCTCAGATTTATTGCAACACCCTGAATAGCATTTAATCTTCTAGTGCCTCTATCCATGCCGCACTTTTATGACTTTTTTCAGTGACTGAAGAAAAGGTTTGAGTTCATCGAATTTGATCAAAATGTATGGAATTGCAATATCTTGTTACCTGTCAATCTTCGGCATTTTCTACACAGGTATACAAAATAAAACTTGTTTGATAAATAGCAAAGTTAGCAAAGATTGTGTGGAGAAATTTACTTCGAATCCACGCTTACATTTGTGCGTTTCTTCTTTTTCTGACAGATGCCAACGAAACCCCTTTCTCTGTGACTCAAGTCCCCGCATGCCTGACTGAAGTGGAAGGTATAAATGTGTCCATGTATTGTTCCATTCCGCTATTCTCTCACAACCCAGCAGTAGACGTTTACTGGCAGAAAGGCGACCAGGGCAAAACTTTGGATCTGACTGCGGACCAAAGGAAAATAATGTTACCATTCAAGCAAGGATCCACTGAGCTCCAACTGGTCAATCTACATTTCCAGGACTCTGGAATCTATTATTGCAGCATTAGGGTCTCTGGCAGGAAGGTTTTCAATGGAAATGGGACGAGGCTGATCGTACATGGTGAGTATCACTAAACTCTTAATCGCAAGTGTAAACATACACAGCTCTGAAAGGATATTTCACAGAATAAAGTAGTGTGTTCGTTGTTCACGTCTCTTGCGTTTGCCTCGCCCCTGCAATGTCTCATGAATCAGTTAGTGTCATTCAGAAAGCTGACTTCTGTTCATCAATGTACTCGAATCCAGCATAACCTATTGAAATATCTCTTATTTGTTCAAATAATTTAAAATATTATGGACATTTTATTGCATTTATATCACAACTTGTTTGTGTGGTTTAGTGAATTTACATTCAATTGCTCCATTTGAAATCATTAAATATTTGTGTGATGCTCTCAGCCACCTATTTGTAGCATTCTGATCCTATCTTGACGAAGAAAGGGTGCTAAGTGTTCAAGTAAGCATTCTATTGACTGCGCAGGGAAGTTAGCTGTGCTCGTTATCCCTTGCGGGCTTCTCTCCTGCCTTTGTCGGTAATAAGCCCATGGATTTGAGAGTTTGTGTTTAAGCAGGTTTGTTAAATACCGGATAGTATTTAGTAGATGATGCTTACTGCAAGCGGAATATCCCAATAATGAAGGATGGGAATACTTGCAGACCTGTGTTTACTGTATTCAGACTGCTGTGGAATATTGTTGCAGTAATATGCATACAGAATTTGCCCAGTATGATATCATAATATTTGGTTGTAGCTGGCAAAGAGAGAACCCCTCAGTCTTCTGTTACAGAATCCATGCAGTTTCTGGCCACCCATGTCCGATTCACTGTCTGATTCAAACATGGAAAAACAGAAATTGCTCGAGAAACTCAGCAGGACTGTCAGTGTCTGTGGAGAGAAATCAGAGTTGACGTTTCGGGTCTAATGACTGTTCAGAACTCTGAATTCTGCTTTCTAAGTCTGATTTCCAGCATCTGCAATTCGTTTGTTTTGTTTTACAAACATGGAAAATTTGATTGACCTGATGTTCATTTACTTTAAAAGATCCAACGTGTAGAGTCATAGAGAGTAATAGAGTATCATCGCAAAAAATAAAATTAATGTATCAATGAAATCTTATTTGGATTCATTTAATTCATTATTCTCATTGCTGAGAGTAGAGCTCCACTGTATTTACCCTTAGCACACAGTCTTTTCCTGACTGTTGATAGAATCAGTCAGGATGCAGTAATGGACTCAGCCAGGATACAGTATGGCTGAAGAAGGGAAGGTTCTGCAGGAGGATTTAGCAGAATCGAAACGTTAACTCTGCTTTCTCTCCACAATGTTGCCAGCTCTGCTGAGTTTCTCCAGTAATTCTGTTCTTGCTACAGTATGCCAGTCAGCATATCACAAAATTCGAAATGGGGGATAGATATGCTGGATTGAGTGAAAATAAAACAAAGTTACACCAAAACAGCAACATTATATATTGCACATTAAACAATAATATATGGCACGGTGGCTCACTGTTTAGTACTGCTGCATCACAGCATTGGGATCTGGGTTCAATTCTCTGTGTCGGCGCGAGTTTCCTCTGGGTACTCCGGTTTCCTGCCATAATCCAGACATGTGCAGGCTAGGTGAATTGGCCTTGCTAAATTGCTCACAGAGTTGATGGATGTGTAGGTTAGTTGCATTAGTTAGGGGTAAATGATAGGGGAATGGGTCTGGGCGGGTTACTCTTCGGAGTGTCGCTGTGGTCGGTTGGATTCAATTTTAAAAGAAAACTTGGCGGCATGGGCCGAAGGCCCTGATTTTTAAGGTTGTGGACCTCTATAACCCTATGACCACATGCATTTTGCAAGCTTTGCAAAGCATATTAAGGCATTGTATTTGCGTAGGTTGAAGGCATTTATTTGTAGGACGGTGCATACACTGATCAGTTGCAACCGATGGAAAATTATGTTTCACGTTACCTTCATTTAAATGTAATGGATTTGGAAACAGCGATAATAATAATGACATGTTGGAATATATTCATGCGTGCTAATAATTTAATGTGATCTGAAGTACAGAGGTTTCTTTTCAAGCGCTGGTTGGGGATTCTTTTAAATAAAACAGAGCTAATCCCCATGCTTCAAAGTCAACTGGTAAATTTACGTTTTTGGAGCATCTATTGCTCCAACTCAGTCTGAGTGTCACAGACTCATAGAATAGAATCCCATAAGTGGAAACAGTTTGGCTCAACAAGTCCACGCCAACCCTCCGAAGAATATCCCACCCAGACCTATTCCTCTATTTTTCCCTAACTAATGCACCTCGCGTACACATCCCAGGACACTATGAGCAATTTAGCACGACCAATCCACCTAACCTGCATGTCTTTGTGACTGTGGGAGGAAACTGGAACACACAGCGGCAACCCACTCAGACACGGGGAGAATATGCAAACTGCACACAGTTTGATTCAGCCCGAGGTTGGAATCGAACCCTGAGAGGCAGCAGCGCTAACCACTGAGCCAGCGTGCCGCGGGAAACGAAGTGAAGCAACATATAAAACACCCAGAAATCAAACTACAACTGATAGGGAAGGCAGATGAGGTAAAATTAATTTCACTTTTCTTTTCGACAGTAATTCACTACATTCACCAGGAATGTTGACAACGGATCTTCAAAAATACAGAATATTGGGTCAACTCTTATTCTCATCATCGACCTACTAACTTTCATTTGTGCTGGTTGAATTGTAACAAATACTTTATTCACTCAGAGGGCGAATTATAATCACAATGTGCATTTAATTCAGAAATATAATACTGTTGTTCCTGGGAGGCGTTGCTTTCTGTAGGTTCTTCCCAGCCGGACAGAATATGCGGATTTTTAATCAGCTGTCATGATCATAAGTTTGTGCAAATTAATTACATACTGTAATGCCATCACCAGGACAAAGTTGATGTTCATCTGAATATAGGAGTGGACAAGCGATAAGTGCTAGCGACACTTACATCTAATGACTGAACAAATGCAACCGAACATTTCCATCATAATGATTCATGGGGTTTGATTAACTGAGCCTGAAACTGGTCCCAGTCCATAAACGGTGGCTTCCATCAATTAGTGTTTGTATGAAGACAAGCAGAAAGATAATTTCCATACTCAACTGTTTTTTTAAATGTATTATTCATTGATGGAACGCACTTGCCGCTAGCTGAATCAGCATTTATTGTTCTTCCCTTACAGTGGCCATGAGTAGGTTGTGAGGAGCTGACTTTTTGAACTGCTGCGATCCGTTTGGTGCAGCTAGACCCACCATGCCACTGGGGAAACAATTGCAGAATTTTGATCCTGTGACACTGAGGGAACCGCAATATATTTCAAAGTCAGGTTGGTGAGTGGCTTGGAGGCACGTGTGAAGATGGTGGTGCTCCCATCTCTCTGTTGCTCCTGTGCTCCCAGATGGAAGCGGCCTTTTACTTTTGCAAGCTGCTTTCGAAAGTGCCTTCGTGAGTGTACTGTGCTCACTGAGATTCCCCAACTAAAGGAATACTACTATGAGTTAATCTGGATTGTTCGGTGATGTCAGGTCTTCCATTTATTTTGCCGTTGTAATGTACTAATAGTGTTTTAATACCGATTACCATCAATGTATTCACAGTGCCACCAACTCCAGTGAAAATTGTTCAAATGCCTGCTCCGTCCCTCACTCTCCGCTGCACGACAGCTCCTTTTTTCCCAGAGGAAATTCACGTAATTTGGTATAAAAATGATATCCTAATTACATCTGGGATCAACGCCACGAAAGTATGGAAAGAGGGGAGTTTATTTAAAGTCTCCAGCGTTCTCAATCATCTGGAGAGCGGATCGGTTTATATGTGTCAGATTTCCCATGTAGCCCTCCAGCTCCCAGCCTGCGTCAGCTACAAGATTCAGGGTGAGAAATGTGAACTTTTAATACTGTTTCCACATTCCGAGTTTGGTGTGATGTGCCATGACCTATTTGGGCCATTTTAAAACCATGATAGTGAAACGCGACACTCTCCTTTCATGGCTTTTGGGTTTTTTGGGAAGTACCTGAAAACATGTCATTATATAAACTCAGTGATATGATTCAGAAGGCAGACTATAAATTTCGTAGCTAATGCATTTCGTTCTCATGGCATGAGTTTGCGGCGATGGGACCGCGACATTGGGGATTTATTGGACATCAGCATCAGTCTCATTTCATTTCACAGCTCTCGTGGACTTTCTGCGTCCAGAGTGTTGCCTGATTCCAAATGACACATACAAATGTGCAGGTCTCAGATTTGCTGAGGATCAAGTTCAAAAAGATTTTAGTTCGATTTAAATGCGACCGAAAATCGATTTACAGTTGGGAGATTTTCCAAGGTTTACTTTGGCGGTATAATCGAAGTAAACAGGGCGAACGACAAGGATGTATCGGGGTATAAACTAAGCGAGTGTAATGCGGCAAGGAAAACTGGTGTGATTGCGTTCAGAAAACTAAAAGCCTGCATTCACTGATATGAGACTGTGACAAAATTTAAATACTGGTTTGACAAATACGGTCAAATCAATACAAAAAAGGTTTTAATTATCTTATAATTGGTAAATAGCCATCTTGGTACTGTAACCATGTCCTGGGGACTTGAGGAAAATCGTAAGAACGCCCACATTAAAAAAAAAGCCTCCATAGTTAAGGTGATTTCAACATTTAAAATGGATAAGCGTCAGGATATTTTAATGACACAATGAAGAGGCCACACTGTGTACATTTAGCTTATATGTACTATCCCATTCCTTTCATTAAAGTCAATTAATTTTGTCCTGTCTGGTTTTGTTCATTAATGTTTGCATCACATCCGGGAAGTTTGCCTGTGCACTAAAGACGCCCGAGACTCTAAAAGGAGGCGGGGTCCTGCCTGCTCTGTCTGATGGCCACTGTTTTCAAACGATTTCTCAGCTCTTGATAATGTTTTTGTAAAATTAATTTTCTGTAATTTGTTCAAACCTATTTAATTAAATTTGACTTATATTTCCTGCACAATGAAACTTCTAAACATGGTGTACAAATACACAACAAACCTGGTGGGGGGCAGCAACACAATCACATATGTACCACAAACTTGATTAATATTTGAAAATTATTCTGAATTGATAGTCACGTGTGATTTATTGTCTGTCAGACGTTGTCAGGCTAAAATTTTCCCAATTAGGCATCGCGGTGGAATATATTATGGAGTGTGTGTTACACCATTCATGACAGAGTGTGTCCAAGTTATTCTCTTGCCCTTTGATTGTGAATTTGCTTCAGTGTTTAACACCATCTTCTCTGTAAAATGCAAATTGCAGCTTTTGTTTTACATATTCTAGGCAACGGCAACAATAACTTTCCTTACGTCTTGGTGTCTGGGTGTGCAGTGGGCGGTTTAATAATTTTGTTTCCTGTTGTTGCAATTCTTGTCAAGCGACGGACATCAGGCAAACCTGAAGGTAAGCCCTGGCATTACCCTGTTTATTTGTTTTGTTTGGTCTACTCATTGTTGGATGTTGTCGCACGGACCGTGTAAAGTTCAGACACAGATCTAGATATTCAGATCAATGCAGACATCAGGAAAAAAAAAGATTGGCTTCCTGGGCCTCAGAGCTTGAATGCAGGCAATGCCTGAAAAGGAACTTTGAAGAATAATACGTCCACATCTCCATGTTAAAGTCAACCATAGCTTTGTTCTTTACAATACCTCAAGATGATAATGTGAACGATCTAGATTAATACCCTTAATGCTGTAACAGGGAAAAGGATCACCACTGGGTAAGAAAGTGTGAAATGTGTACGACAAAATAATATATCGCACCTTTGACCAAAGCTAATCCGCAATTAGACACTGGTGTTATTTCTTATTGATGTCGAATCTGGTCACTTTAAACCAATATACTTTGGGAGGCTCTTCACACATCAAGTTCATGATAACTTTTATTGTTGATATCAGTTTCATTCTCCAATAGGAACACAGATTACTGAAGACATACCAGAGCAGCTGGAGCCGCAGGTTAGTTTCATTCTCATCCAATCAGACACTGAAATATGCTCTGGATGTAGGTTTGCTCGCTGAGCAGGAAGGTCCATTTCCAGATTTTTTTTCACCCTAATAGGTAACATCTTCAGTAGGCCTTCAGGTGAAGCTCTGCTGCTGATTCCGGCTTTCTATTTATGTGTTTGGGTTTCTTTCGGTTGTAGATGTCATTTCCTGTGGTGATGTCATTTCCTGTTCTTTTTCTCAGGGTATGGTAGATGGGGTCGAACTCAATATGTTTGTTGATAGAGTTCTGGTTGGAATGCCATGCTTCTAGGAATTTTCGTGCATGTTTCTGTTTGGCTTGTCCTCGGATGGATGTGTTGTCCCAGGCAAAGTCATGTCATTCCTAATCTGTATGTAAGGATACTAATGAGAAAGGATCATGTTGTTTTGTGGCTAATTGATGTTCATGTATCCTAGTGGTTAGTTTTCTACCTGTTTGTCCAATGTAGTGTTTGTTTCAGTCCTTGCACAGTATTTTGTAAATGGCATTATTTTTTCTTGTTGTCTGTATAGGGTCTTACAAGTTCATTAGTTGCTGTTTTAATGTGTTGGTGGAGTTGTGGACCACCATGATGCCAAGGGGTCATTACCAACACAGTAAAAAAGCAGCTAGGACAAGCCAAACAGAGACATGCATGAGAATTCCGAGAAGCATGGCATTCCAATTGGAACTCTATCAACAAACACATTGAGTTAGACTCCATCTATCACCCCCTGAGAAAAAGAACAGGAAATTACAGCACCACAGGAAATAACATCACCAACCCAATGAATCCTAAACATATAAATAGAAAGCAGGAATCAGCAGCAGTGCTTTGCCTGGAGGCCCACTGAAGATGTTACCTGGTAGGGTGATGAAGCATCTAGAAATGAACCTTCGAGTTCAATGAGCAAACCTACATCCAGAACCTCATCCTAAACTACAAATCTTCTCAAAACACGCTATTGAAATATGCTGTACATTGGCACCAAAATTATAGTAATTCTATTGATATAACAGAACTGCTTTAGCTTATGCCAGAACAACCTGTGAGTATCACCGAGTAAGTGCTTCTTTTACTTTCTGGTGGCTCCGTATTAGCACTGCTGCCTCAAAGTTGTACAGACCCAGACTGATTCAAGGCTCGGGTGACTGTGTGAAGTTTGCAAGTTTTACCCATGTCTGCATGGGCTTCCTCCGGGTGCTCAGACTATCACCAAGTTAGCATTTCTTTTACTTCATTATCTTCCTCCACATTGCTGGCAGAACTCGCTTTCAAGTAATCCATCAATTCTCACAGACATTGATTTCTGTACTGGTGTTTTATCTAAGCCACCCTGACAACTATTCAAATACGTGAAGTAGCCTATTCCAGTTCAAGAAGAAGGACCGCTCGTGATTATGATTCAGAAATTATGATTTGAACGTTTCTGAACTTTCAATTAGTGCCATAACATCCATTACTTAATTTTTCAATACTTTACTCTGAGCAAGGAGTGGCAATAAATGTTGGCGCGTTTGCAGAAAATGGATCCGCTGATCTGCTTATATAACAGTTCTCACATATATAATACCAATGATTGTACCTACATTGCAATTACGAACTGCACTGTTCTACTTATCTACCGTTGTATGGACTGTAGCCATGATATGGCAGTGCTGGTGTTGTACAGGGGTGGACAAGGTAAACCAAAATGTTTATTTGAAATCACAAGCTTTTGGAGTGCTGCTCCTTCGTCAGGTGAAGTAAAGAGAAACATGCAGGCACAGAATGTACAGGCTATATTTATGGACTACAACCTGGTGTCCTGTGACTTCTGACCATGTCAGGATTGGGTGCATTGGACCTTGTGCATGATGTTTTTGACTTGTGATAAGCAAATAATAAATGCCCCAAAATTTCTCATCAGATTAGGTATGGGAGAGAAGTGAACAGCCCTTCCTATGCTGCTCTCAATTTCATTGAGCACAGGAAATCTGCAAAACCCAGGCATCTGGGAGAGCCGACTATCTATGCCCAGGTATGAGTATGCCAAAAAAGGAGTGATCAGGTATAAGTAGCTAATCTCAGCAATGTACATTGACAAAAGTAGAAAAATACATTTGAATAAAGGATGCAACTGATCTTTTATTGTTGTTCCCTCAGACTCAACAAAGTGCTGGCATTAAACTGATATATACATCTGTGGAATTCACCAATCCGCAGAAAAGTGAAAAAACCAACAAACAGAAAATGGAAATGGAATATGCAAAGATCAAGATAAACAAGCCAAATGGAGAATCCCAGCTCGTATGAAGAATTGTAAAGTCCAATAATGGGCCAGCCACATGGGGTCCACCATGCAGTGTCTGATTATGGAAACTACCTGTACAGTACATTATTGGTTATTTAGTAGCACATTGACACATAAAGGAATGGAAGGAATCTGCAGAAGATTTACTGAGAGAAAGACATTGGGAATTGGCACAGCAGCTGACCTTGAAACCTACAGCTTGTTTAAAAGAACCAAAGCAGTACAGTATTCATCAAAGTTTTAAAGTGGGACACATGAAAT
Organism: Chiloscyllium plagiosum; assembly: GCF_037043375.1. NCBI lineage: Eukaryota > Metazoa > Chordata > Chondrichthyes > Orectolobiformes > Hemiscylliidae > Chiloscyllium > Chiloscyllium plagiosum. The sequence continues at coordinate 77,298,280 of NW_028270155.1, forward strand.
GTGAAACCAATTTGTCATTTCGGGTAGGAGTAGAAGGTGATTAGTTGGATGAGTTATGCAACATTATAAAATAAACCATTTTTTATACAATCAGAGGAGCACTTGACAATTTGGTCATCTTCCCTCATCTCTGACAGCATTTAGGTTCTATAAGAAAATGCTCTTACCATTCTTTGAATAATGATATCAACAAGTCCTTATATTCCTTTCTATTTCGTGGACTTATCTAGCTCCTTCTGCCATGCACAAATCATCATCTCAAAGACATTGTGTGGGAGCAAACTGAACCTACAAAGTTTATTTCCTGGGTAAGCAGAAGAAAATCATGACAAGGAGAATGGTAGATACTTGAAACCCTTGAACCTTCTACAGCATGTATTCGGAATATTGCGACCTTCACTGAAATTTCTTGTTTGGTCCACAATATCCCACACTTTGTAGCCCTTGACAGTCTTGTCTATCAAATATCTGCCTAATGTATTCAATGAATAAATTCTCAATGTATTATATGGCCCATCTACAACTGGCTGCTTGGGAGGAGAATGTTACAGTCCAATCACCTACTGGGAAATTAACATTTTCCCAATGTACATCATTGTGATTCCATGGAGCATAGGAAGGTATGGGATGTTTTCATATGGATTTATGAAATCATGAGCAGCACAACTAAGGTGAATAGCCAAGGTCCTTTGCGCAGTGTAGGAAAATCCAAAACTGGAGGGCATAGGTTTAAGGTGTGAGGAGAAATAATTAAAATGGATCCAACTTTATTAACTAATCTACCATGTAGAACCCTGGTGAAATCCTTGCTAAAAGGTGATGTTTACCACTTTGCCTGCATCTATTGAACATATTCTTGAACATATTTTCAAACAAATTTGTGAGAAACAGTTTCCCACGCACAAAACAATGCTGACTATCCCTGAAAAGTCGTTGCCGTTCCAAATGCATGTAAATCCTGCCTCTGAGAATCCCTCCAGCAACTGACCCACCACTGACATTCGGCTCACAGATCTGTAGTTCTCTGGCTTTTCTTTGTAGATTTTCCTAAATAATGGCACAACATTAGTCACCCTTCAGTCTGCCAACATCTCACCTGCAGCTGTTGAAGATACTCGTACCTCTGGTGGGTGTCCCCCAATTGCTTTCCTCGCTTCCGACAATGTCCTGGCAATTTATCCACCTTTGTGCATTTCAAAACCTTCAGCACCTCCTCTGCTGTAATATGGATGCTTTTCAAGACATCTCTATTTATTTCTCTGAGTTCGCCAGTTTCCATGTCTTTATCCAGAGCAAATACTGACAGAAAGAATCGACTTAGGATCTCACCCATCTCTAGTGCTTCCACACATAGATGGCCTTGTTGACCTTTAAGGGGTTCTATTCTCTCCATAATTACTCTTTGCCCTTCAGAGACAGGGAGAATTTTTATCGCATGTGCTTTTTCTGCCCTCCCTTTGAAGTGTACTGCTACTCCTTCTATGCTCCTCAAGAATTTATTTAATCTCAAATGTTTAAATTTGACATGTACCTCCTTTTCATTGATCAGAGCTTCAGCACTTCATATTTCCTAGTCCTACTAGCCTTACCATTCACACTTACAGGAACATGCTCAGCCTGAACTCCTGCTATCTCGCTTTTGAATAATTCCCACTAACCAGGCATTCTTTGACCTGCGCACAGCCTCCACCAATCAACTTTCAAAAATCCCTATCTCATGCAATCAAAATTGGCCTTGTCCCACGTTGGAACTTTAGCTTGTGGACCAGACCTATCCTTTTCTGTAACTATTTTAAAACTAAGTAGTATTATGGTGATTGGTTCCAAAATGGTCTCGCACTAACATCTTAGTCACTTGCCGTCCCTTAATTCTCAGCAGGAGGTTGAGTTTTGTCCTTCTCTGAAAAGCAGGACAAAAAAGGAGAGTTAATGATTCGAGCGTAAGTTTTTCATCGCAAATGTGGGTCAGGGCCCAAGTTGGCTAAGAGATAGAGCAGCGGGGAATGTGGCTTGGAATGTGATAGGGAGATGAAGGCGGGGATGATGGTGATGGGTCAAAGTGGAGGGTGGAACACATAGGTGGGAAGGAAGATAAACAGGTATGACAATTACAGAGGGTGGTGCTGAGTTGGATGGTGGTATCTAGAATAAGGTGGGGGGAAGGGAGATGAACAAACTGGTGGAACAGACATTGATTCTGCCTGGTTGGAGGGTCCCAAGATGAAACATGAGGTGTTCTTCCTCCAGTTGTCTGGTAACTTGGATTTGGCGGTGGAGGAGGTGCAGGGCTTGGGTGTCATTGGTGGAGTCGGAGGGGGAGGGAGAGTTGAAATGGTCACCCACAGGGCAGTGGAGTTGTTTGATGTGCGTGTTCCGGAGATGTTCTCTCAAATGTTCCGCAAGTTGTCGTCCTGTCTCCCTAATGTACAGGAGACCACATTGAGAGCAATGGACACAGTAGATGATGTGTTTGGAGGTGCAGGAAAATCTCTGCTGGATGTGGAAGGATCCTTTGGGACCTTGGGTGACAGTGAGGGGGACATTTGTAGGCAAAGGAATGGCTGAAATTGGGAAGAGATGGGGGAGATACTAAATGAGTATTTTGCATCAGTATTTCCTGTGGAGAAGGATATGGAAGCTAGAGATTGGGGAAATAAAGAACGATAGCTTGAAAAATGTCTGCATTCCAGAAGAGGAAGTGCTAAACATCATAAAACACATAAAGATGGATATATCCCCAGGACCTGATCAGGTGTATCCGAGGATTTTGTAGGAAGCTAGTGAAGTGATTGTTAGGCCCCTTGCTGAGATATTTGTACCATCGATAGTCACAGCTGACGTTTCTGAAGACTGGAGGTTGGCTAATGTGGTGCCACTATTTAAGAAAGTTGATAAGGAAAAGTCAGGGAACTATAGACATGGCAGCCTGATGTCAGTGGTAAGCAAGTTGTTGGAGGGGATCATGAGGGTCAGCATTTATATGTATTTGGAAAGGCAAGGATTGATTAGGGAGAGTCAACCTGGCTTTGTACTTGGGAAATCATGTCTCACTAATTTGATTGAGGTTTTTGAGGAGTAATGAAGAAGATTGACGAGGCAGAGCAGTGGACATGATCAATATGCATTTGACAAAGTTCTTCATGCTGAACTGGTTAGCAAGGTTAGGTCACATGGAACACAAGGAGAACTAGCCATTTGGATACAGAACAGGCTCAAAGATACGAGACAGAGGGTGGCGGTGGATGGTTGCTTTTTAGATTGGAGTCCTGTGACCAACAGTGTGTTACAAAGAAAGGTGTTGAGTTCACTGCTTTTCATCATTTATAATAATGATTTAGATGTGAATATAGGAGGAATACTTTGTATGTTTGCACATGACACCAAAATTGGAGGTGTACTGGACTGTGAAGAAGGTTACCTCAGAGTACAATGGGACCTTGATCAGATGGACCAATGAGCTGAGGCATGGCTGATGGAGTTTAATGTTAATATATATGAAGTGCTGCATTTTGGGAATCAGGGCAGGATTTATACACTTAATGGTAAAATCCTAGTAAGGTTGCTCACCAACTAGTCCTTGGAATGCAGGTTCATAATTCCTTGAAATTGGAGTTACAGGGTAGATAGGATAGTGACGAAGGTGTTTTATATGCTTGCCTTTAATGATCATTGCATTGAGTACAGGAATTTATAGGTAATGTTATGGCTGTACAGGTCATTTGTTCGGCCAGTTTTAGAATACTGTGTTCAATTCTGGTCTTCCAGCAATATGAAGGATGATGTGAAACTTGAAAGGTTTCACAAAAGGATGTTGACAGGGTTGGAGTGTTTGAGATATAGGGAGTGGGTGAATAGGCTGAGGCTGTTTTCCCAGGAGTATCCGAGACTGAGGGGTGACCATTTTGAGGTTTATAAAATCATGGATAGATTGAATAGTCAAGGTCTTCAATCCATGGTAGGGGAGTCCAAAATTAGAGGGCATAGGTTTACAGCGATAGGGGAAAGATTTGAAAGGGACCTCAGGGACAACATTTTCAAGCAGAGGATGGTCCGTGTATGTCATGTGCTGCCAGAGGAAGTGATGGAGGCTAGTTCAATTACAGCATTTAAAATACAACTGGTTGGGGATTTGAACAGGAAGAGTTTAGAGGATATGGCCAAATGCCACCAAATGGGACTAGATTGATTTAGGAAATGTGGTCAGCATAGATGGATTGAACCAAAGGGTCTGTTTCCATGCTGTACAGCTCTATGCCTCTATGACTTTGTACCTGTTTGTAGCATCTATCACCATGAGGTACCTTATTACAAAGTTAAATTTGAAGCCATTGACCTTGATTCTCAATCTAAGTTGTTTTTGGAGTTTCTTCTCCATTGTGTGCTTGTCGTTTTAATTGCAGGGGCTTATGTTAATGATATTTCCAAATGGTGGCATCGTTAAAAGACTTTTCGAGTCTCCATGTATTGATCAATAAGTACCTTCATCAAGCTACTCACATAACTTATTAAAGAGTTCAGGTAATTTAATAATATCCAAGGTGTTATTAATAATCAGTGTTCAATTTCATTTCTCAGCATGTATATTCATCCTTCCGAAATATCCTGTGTTAAAGTGTTTAACAATTTTCATTCTGAAATGGCTGACTGGTATGTAGTTACTTGACTGAAATTTCTCCAAAAATTACATAATAAATCTACCTGAATATCATTTGATAGCAATCCGATAGATGGAGAAGATGACCGCAATTGAAACCCAGGTCATCTATACAATGGTATCAGAGAAAGGATCCAATGGCACAGCCTGAGAGTAAAGGGAAGACCTTTTTGAATGGCGAGAAGGAGAAACGTCTTCAGCCAGAGAGTGGTGAATCTATGGCTGTGGAAGGCTGTGGAGGCCAGATCAATGAATATGATTAAGACTGAGATAGATAGGTTCTTGGGTATCAAGGGGATCAAGAGTTATGGCGTGAAAGCAGGAGAATGGGGTTCAGCCATGATTTGATGGGCTGAATGGTCTAATTTTTGTTTTATATCTTATAGTCTTATGGTCTTATGTTCCTGTTTGGTCTATTTGATGCCACTTGCTAGAATACCCTGCTCACAGTCTGTGATTAACCTCCATATAATTTAATTTCCACATTAACCAAACATTCTTCCAATTTAATTTTCTGCACAGAGGTACTAGTGTGGGGAGCAGCGTTTTCCAGATAGAGAAAGCCAGCAGGCATCTATGCACTTATATATCTTGAACAAAAAGGATAAGACAGAGGAGACAATGGCACAGTGATGCAGGCTCAGGGACTGACCATGACAGTGTTCAGATTTTAATGTCCATGTCCTTTATTCAAATCTATGCTCAGTAATGGTTACCACGAATTGTTGATTGTCACAAATTGACATGATTCTCAAATGGACTTGAGGGAAGGAACTCAATCATCTTTCTCTGGTCTGACCTACACGTATTCAAACCAAACAGTGAGTGATTGACTTCTATCCACTTTCAAGAGATATTAGGAATATGCTGCAAATGCTGAGTGCCCAGTGACATCATCAACCTTTTTGCAACTGAAATAAGAACAAACCCTCATGATTAAAGTATGGCAACGAGTGAATTAAATATTCATATTAAGGCAAATTGGTTTTTTTTCATTCCTAATTGGACATTTTTTCTTCATGCTGCCACAATAATGTTGAAAATTGGAAGGAAGAATGAAATTGACCAAGTAAGTTCCTGTGAGTTGATGGTTTAAACGTTTTATTTCAGAAATATACATGGAGTCCCTGCAGACACGGACCATCTCAGACCTCCAGATAAAGTGAAAGACTTAGGTGACTGCATCAGCACACTTTCAAGGAATGTACCAGACCTGAACCACAGAGAACAACAGGGAGAGTGCCTCACACCTGATGACCAGATTTTCTTCTCGGATTGTTAGTTGGATTGTCTAATTCGATTGTTAGGTCTTGAAAACTGTTTTTTTTGTGCAACAGCCTCTCACAATTCTCAGTTGATGGTGAGACAAGATCGAGAGTGCGCTGTCACCAGAGGCGCCTTGGTTAAACTTTATTGCATTTTCCCCATCTTTCAAGACAAGAAGCCAGTGAAAGTGCAGTGGTGCAGAGATGGGAGAGATGGGTTCTTGGAGGAAATTTTGGACCACAAGATCCAGCTTTTTTCCCTCAATTGGGGAGGAGCTGTCTTACAACTGGCGGATATAAGATTGGAGGACGCTGGGGTTTATTACTGCAGAGTGACACACAATGTGGCTGCAAACAGAACCGGCACCAACCTGGTCGTGTTCGGTAAGGATCAAGGAGAAGGGAAAATACTGCGTTCGTTGTGCAATTGGATTTAAGGCATTAATCGGAATAATTTTTAAAGTGCGGATCTAATCTACAAAGAAAGAATTTGTAATTTTTTGTTCCGATTTTAACACCATAAGACGGAGGTGCGGGGGTAGACCGTTTGGGTCTGCTCCGCCAGTCAATGCCATCATCGCTGATCGGATCATCCCCAGCTCTACTTTCCCGCCTTTTCTCGATGGGCCTTGAACTAGTCAGCAATCAAAAATCTGTCTAGCCCAGCATGGAATGTACTTACAAACCAAATCTCAACCACATGCTGCGGAAAATAATTCTGCATACTCTCGACCCTGTGACAGAACAGTTTCCACCTTATTTCTGTCTTAAATAAGCGACCTCTTATTCTGAGGTGTTGCTCTCTGGTCCCAGTCTCTCCCACAAGGGGACACAATTTTTCTGCATTTATAATATAAATCCTCCAAGAATCGGCTAAAATTCCATAAAGTCGCCTCTCAATCCTCTATATTTCACGCGTACAAACCCAGTCTGGCCCTTGTTATTAGAGGTGGCCTCCAACAGATACCTCGTTGAAGAAATCCGAGGTTCCAAATGAACACGAGAACGAATTTACTGAAACTTCACATGTACTTCCACCGAGTTTATTTGTTGAGTGCAAGTTTAACTCAGTTTATAATATCCACTTCCTGTGATTTGAGTGAGGAATTTTTGTTGTGGTGTCAAAAGTGATCTCCTTAAATGTCGGAACACAATGATCCTATTCCCGGAAAGAAAATTGCACTGAATGACTGCACATCTTAAAATTGGAACAAACATTCGAAATATAATGCTTTGTATATCTGAGTACTTGAGGAAAATGTGAAAATATTAAGACAACGAAATAAGCAATTCATTAATTTCAGGGATTGACACGAAGGCATTTGCCAATGCAAAATTTAAAACAACAATTACACTCTATGATGTTAAAACTGCGATATTCGTTAGAACGTTTCCCCTTTAAACGTTTGTAATTCGGCGCTGATGAACATTTCCGCTTTTTCTTCGAAATGAACCAGCAGATTGTTTTAAACTGTGAGGTATCCCCTATTAAACACTGATTTAATTGCATGATCTTTATGGTTTTCTTGTTCTGCTTGACCTTGTGGTAGAATTTGCTTCACATTTTTCAAATTAAATGTAGGCTTCAAAACAAACGTTTCCTTTTCTTTTTGTTTAGTCCCTCCTACTCCACTCAAACTGGTCAAACTGCTGGAGGACAGCTCAGCTTTCCCTCTAACTCTTCTTTGCACAACTGCTGAGTTTTACCCAGACAACCTGAACATCACTTGGTACAAAACTGATTCAGAAATTGCAACCGGGATGGAACATGTCAAACTGCAGAATTCCATCGGGCTCTATGAGGTTTCCAGCAACCTGACTGAGACAGAACCCGTTCAGAGTGGTACCGTTTACACTTGTGAAGTGTCTCATATCTCACTGCAGACGCCAATGTCAGCTACATTTTCAATAAATAGGGTAGGTTCATTCAATTATATTAATTTCGTTGTATTCTGATTTGCTTAGAAAATGAGCATACCACCAATCCCGCTTTGCAACAAGAGACTGTGATGGGTGAGGGGTGTTTATCCGACTAAACGTCAATTTTTATCGGGGTATCCAGAGAGGTGAGTGTGGGGTTCCTTGCTGTTTGTGGATTATAGAAAAGATTTAGACTTGAATCAGTAACTTCTCAGATGACACAGAATTTGGTGGGTCAGTTAATAAAGAAGATAACGGCAGATTGCAAGAATGAATGAAATACAATAAAATGCTGCCATTTGTTGCCATAATCCGGCGCCATTTTGATAGTTTAAGAATAAGAGAAAATTGATAGAGGATAGAGGGGTGTTGGTCCAATGGGCTGGATAATGTGACGTGACGTATTTGGGATGGACTAACGGACAAGGGGATACAGGACATGTTGAGCGGTATGAACTTGGAATTAGAGGGACCTTGTTGTGCATTTTCAGCCGGTTCAGCTGGTAAACGTGGTTAAGAAAATATTTAGGATACTTGCTGTTCTTAGTGGAGACATGAGTTTAAGAGAAGGGAGGCAGTAGTGGAACTGTCTGAACCGTTGTTGAAGCCACTGCTCGAGTATTGTGGACAGTTCTGAAATCGATATTACACCAGCGATGTTATCGGGCTGGGGAGGTTGCAGAAGAGATCTACCAGGCTGTTGCCTGGACAGGAGAGTTTTGCTTATGAATGGAGATTGGACAGACTTCGTATGTTTTCCTTCGAGCAGAAGAAATTGAGATGTGACATGATTGAGATGTATAAAATTATGAGGAATGAAGATAGGGTAAACAGGAAGACAATTTTTCCCCTTGATACAGGGGTTATTGAGCAGAGAGACATCGATTGAAAGTAGAGAGGAGATGTGAGGAAAATGTTTGTTTCACCCAAAGGGTGGAACTCATTGTCTGGAAGGGCAGTACAGACAGATACTCTCAAAACATCTAAGAAGTATTTAGATTTACTTTTGCGCTGCCAGCTGCTGGGAAATTGGATAATTTTTACATCCATTGGTTATTATTTGCCTGATCGATTAGATCACAGATTAACTTGGTACGAGTCCATCATTTTGAGCTTTAAATTTGGTGCGTCTCATGAGGGAAGGTTATTAAGGGCCATCTGTGGAGACAAGCACTTGCAGTTGATGTTAGTTATGAGTAAATCCCCAACCACTGTTCATCTGTATTGAAAATCTATGAAAGTTGTAAGTTTCATGGGAAATTGAAAAGTATTCATCTTCTAAAAATTATATTAGGAAAGTTTCTCGTCCTCTCAGTTGCAGATGTCGTCCTGGTGTATTCGTTTCAAAGTCTCAGCTTTCTATATGCAATAAAGCATGTCTGCTCTTCGGCAATTGCATCATCGGCAGTTGGCTGCAGAGTGCCCAGGGCTCGGTTATAATAATCAAGTTCGAATTCTAGCTGCAAAGTTAAGGAGGCGGGGTTTGGGGGGGGGGGTGGGGGGGGGGGGGGTGGTGGGAGCTCAATAACTTTGGTAATAAACTTTAAGCGTGGCTTTTTCTCGACTTCCTAATAATATTATTCGAAAGCTTAACACTGGATATGGCAATTGCAGCAGCTCATTTTGAGCAAAGACGAAATGTCGACTTTTAATAAACAGCCTGCACTAGAAAATGCCTGAATCCAAATCCGACAAGTCAATATGAATACTCAGACATGACAGCGTTTGATATGAAGACTATTTGTACAGATATCAGTTCTATGCAAAGGGAGGACTAATTCATGTTTCAGATGTGACATTCACTTTTCCCTGTCATGGAACTATTTAGCCTACTATAGAAATATCAGGGTCGACTTTCCATTCAGAAAAGTCATTTCCAGTTTAACATTTTCCTTTTCAACTTCTTTTCTTTCCTGGAAAGGCTAGTTTTCTTCCGTGACCTGAATGTATCCTGACTTCATTTCCCTTGCCAATGATGCCGTTGGCTCAGGTTTTGCCTTTGCAGCCTCTTTTCCCCATACCCGAGGTTCTGTCCGTTATACTGACTCCACAATGATGGTTGAACAGTCATTAGATCCCAGTCTCAATTATATTTGAATTGGAGGCACACGCTGGAACGTAATGGCCTTCCCAATGTAAATGTTTCCTATCTCTTCCCGATGTCTATGCTAGGAGTAAGGAATGTGCATTTGAAAGGTGTTCTTGAACCAGATAACACGAGTTGTCGCAGTACCTTATGTAGATTGTGCTCACTACTGTCTAATGTGTTTCCATGGCAAAGGAAGTCTTTAGGAAGGCAAAAGGTATTTCGGCATTAATTGAAAGGGGAACAGAGCATAAAAATAAATGATGCTGTGTGTGGTGATGTGCATGGGTGCAGGGGGGAGGAATTGTTGCAGCGTCAGGGATTTTTCTCGACTTGTCAGACTGTATTCTGAATTTTAGTCTCCACAGTGGAAAAAGTGTACAATTGCTTTAAACTCAGCTCAGATAATGTCCGGTCAACTAATTCCTTATTAAAACGGTTACCACACGAGATAAGGTGATTTACCCATTTGAGTTTAGAAGGATAAGAATTGATTAGATTGAAACAGCAATGTCCTGATTAGACTTGGCCGATTTCGGAAGGATGTTTTCACTTTTAGGAAAGACAAACGTGTGGAACACCGTTTGAGAACTTGGGGTTTTACGTTTAAGATGGATCAGTGGAGGACTTTTCTTGTAGTTAGTGTGTGGACTTAATTTCCCAGAATATGATGCTGTCTCATTTAATAGATCTCAGGCTCAATTTGATTGTTTTCTGATAGACACTGCAGTCAGTGCTAGCGAGGGTAGATTAGAATAATAAATTCAGACCAAAGGCAGATCAGCCATGGTATTGTGAAATGTCAGGGTAGATTTCACGAACTGAATAGCTTAATTCTGTTAAGCTCTTTGCTGAATGTAATGGGTGTTACTGTATAAGGTGATCGATGGGATGCTGTTCAATCGTCCTGGATGAATTACAGATGCTTATTTGCTGCTGATTCTCAACTTGACAAACGGAAAGGGTTCTGTCACACTTGTTGACTGTTCATTGCAGTTAAAGGACAGGATTTGGGGGAGTCCGGAATTGAGTTTCTAGCTGTGGTATTCCCATTGCTGCGGTGTACCTGGTTTCGTTTGACACAGCGTTTATAGGGCAGTCAATGGTTTTAATTCAATTCGTGGTCAATAATAACACAGAATATTAATGGTGGTTATTCCACTGAGAGTCGAGCTATTTAAACTAAGGGAAACTTGCTAATCAGATTACCTAAACCTACCTCCCGATCATTTATGTACATCACAAACAACAGCAGTCCCAACACGAATCCCTGTGGAACACTACTCGTCACACTCCTCCATTTTGAGAAACTCCTTTCCTCTGCTCCTGTCAGCTGCTCTCCAGTCAGTTCCCTACCCAGTAGCTAGCACGCCCTGGAACCCATGGGACTTCACTTTCTCCATCAGCCGACTGTGGGGAACCTTATCAAACCCCTTATTGAAGTCATTGTTTATAGCATCTACTGCCCTTCCCCCATAAATCAACTTCGTCACTTCCTCAAAGATGAACGATACGTTCCATATCTTACTCAAGCCTGAATGCTTTCCAAATACTTCTGCATTTAGACATTAAAGGATTCAATATCTAAAGGTAGTAGTGCATTTTAGAAATTGCCAGCGAACTGACATAATAATGGGAGTTAAGTCATTGATGCAACAGTTTAAGATGATTATTTCAAAAACAGTGAGTTGATGGCATACAGCTGTTATATCCTGCAGTTGAACAGATTCGCCTCCGACAAAAATAACGTCACGCCTTTGTCTTACAAATACCAGTGTGGGGAGGGGTAGCTACGTTCTCCCGTTCAAGTATTACTGTTGGATTTTGTGCGATCTCCTGAAGTCCTTCTCGATGAAATAAACCCCAGATTCCTAGTTCAGACTCGTTGCCCTCGCAATTGTGATTCAGCTCTAACATCCAGTTTTGGATAAACGTTATCATGACTCTGGAGCACAGTGCAATTCGGAGACACTGCCTAACATCAGTGCGTGGGGTTTTGAGAATGGTGCTGTTGTTGATGACTCTGCGTCAAGTGGTTATTTTCTTCCCCACCATTATTAATCCTTCGTTGTACCATGACTGCATAATGTTTTCTGATTTGCTCGTTGTGGGATTAATTATCCCATCCTTGGTACGTTGTTGTAATGTCATCTGTTAGATGTATTATTTTTAACCATGAATATGCTGCTTCTGTTAATTCCTATTGGCTCAGAGTTGATACCCAGGCTTGATTTGTTTTTTTTCCCTGAATGGAGTAGCTGAATCTACAAATTGTAACGGAGTACAATTTTCCGGATGCTGACTATTCCCAGCGCTTTATGATTGTCCAGTTTGGAACCATCCCATATTTCATGAAAGCATTTTAACGTAATATAGATCAAATAGACTGAAATTAAGGAACTTTATTTTCACATGGCGGAATGTCGTGGATCTACATGTCTAAATGACGTTAGTCATTTCTTCCTTGGCAGTTCTTCAGCTTTGCTGACGACTTCGAGCAGATGATTGTTGACTCCCCATTATTTTCATATTTCAGATCCATAGCTCTTTGCTCGAGATAATGTTTTCCTTGAACGGATTGGATGGCGCAAGCAAAAGTGAGACTGCGAATTTATGTGTAAATGATCAGGCCAAAAACCCCTGGATACAATTTGTTTTCTTGCAGTGACTTTTGATGCCAAACCAGAATTGTCAGACGAAATATGTCAGTATCTCGATAGCACAAAGCTTAAACGTCATCAAAATAAATCAAAAAAGACGAGTAACCGCTGGAATGATGTGGGATTTATTACTATTCGGTCATGCTGTGAACATGTTGAAATTACTGTTATCTTCACAGATCATGTCGGGAACAATAACATCTCTTCTCTAACGTTTTTCCGTTGTTTGGGAGTTGGATTGATTTTCCTCCTCATAGTGACATGCAAACTCATACGAATCGGTAAGAATGTTAAATGTTAAAACAGGAGATAATGCTCATTAAGTACGCTGTTCCACGTGGTATTTTCAATTTAAAGGCACTGAATCAGTTCATGATATCGTCAACTGGTAGGATCACTCAAATGGAAGCATAGAACATAGAATTGCAGAGTATAGCAGCAAACCCTTCGGCCTATCAAGTCGGTGCCGATCATGATGCCATGAAAAACGAATCTCATGTGTCTGCACATGGTCTATGTTCCTCTGTTCTCTGGGTGATGGAACACAACTCGGCACTGCACAGGAAGAAGGAAGTTTAAATTGCTGCCTGAACCGAGAATTCTATAAGCCGCCTATTTCCACCCTCCTCTCTGTGACTTCTCAGTTTGGGATTGCAGCAACATTAACTGATGTTAATGTCATGGTTTACATTAAATACAACAAATTGTTTCACAATTTAACCTGCGAGTTGTGTCCAGATTTTAACCAATCTATATCATGGGATTTGTTCTTGACGCCGATGCTTTTGGAGCAAGTGCCTGTGATATTATTTGTAACATTTTCATACGTAGTTGCAACAGAATTAATGTACATTTTGTCTGATTTACTTCTCATTTAGGAACACGCAGAAAACTGAAAGAGTGTAATCAGCGCAATGAGCAGGTAGGCCACTGGCAGCAACTATTTAAGCTGTTTGGGCTGGCATTTCCAAAAAGCGATCTCTTTACCATTGTGTCAATTCCCTGCATGTTTGCAAGTCTAAAAGGGTATGTTAAATTAGATAAAATGTGACGGTATAATAATGTCTTTCAATGCAAAAGGCAGGTTGCAAAGGACCGGTTGGGTCAAACGTTAAAAACATCAGCAACATTATTTTGAATATAGTTAATAGTTTGAGAGGACCACAATAATTCCTTGAGACTAAAGGACTAAGGGACTGAACGAGACAGTAAGGTGAAAAATTACCAAGGTGATTGATATAGTATGTAATCAAAGGTATGATCTGTTGCACAGAATGACATGTTTCAGTGATGGGAATTTAAGCAAAATATATTGATGAATGAGGGAGTATAATTAGGAGACGGCCGGCAAGCATTGAGAAAGAAAACCTTCATCTCGACGGTGAAAGGATCAAGAGAATCTATAGTCATGGACGAGGCAAAAAAATACAGCAAACCATTCTATTCCTCAAGTAATATAGAATTAAATGATTAAATTGAAACTAAAAAAGTAAATCATCAATAACAGTGAGTTATTGATGATGAAAAAGTCAGTTGGCCGAATTAGAAATGATGCGACAGAACCGGATCCTAATGCGAAAACTTGAAGATTAAGGCGATCTGTAAAGAGTTGAACATTCAGGAAATTAATACTGCATCTTAAGAATGAATGGAGTCAAATCTTGTAATCCCGTCTACAATTGCAAGTAAGAAAATAATAGTTCAACCTGCTCTATTTACAGAACAAAAACGACATGGGATTCATTTTGGAAGATCGAATTTGAATGCAGAATACAGGGTTAAAGACAGGATTCTTGACAGTGTAGAGAAACAGAGGGACCTTTGGCTCCATGTTCATAGATCCGTCAAAGTTACCACCCAAGTTGATAGGGTTGTTAATAAAGCATTGGGGTGTTGGCTTTCATTAGCAGGGGCATTGAGTTTAAGAGCCGCGAGGTTATGTTACAGCTCTATAGAACTCTGGTTAGAACACAGTTGGAATACTGCGTCCACTTATGGTCACCTCATTATAGGAAGGCTGTGGAAGCTTTAGAGAGAGTGCAGAGGAGATTTACAAGGCTGCTGCCTGGAATGGAGAGCATGTCTTATGAAGAAAGGTTGAGGGAGCTAAGGCTTTTCTCATGGGAGTGAAGAAGTGTGAAAGGTGACTTGATAGGGGTGTACAAGATGATGAGAGGCATAGATAGAGTGAATAGTCAAAGATTTTTCTCGAAGGGCAGAACAAGGGGACATAATTTTAAGATGAATGGAGGAAGGTTTAGGGGAGATGTCAAAGGTCGGTTATTTACACAGTGGTAGTAGTCAGATACATAGAGGACATTTTAGCGACTCTTGGATAGGCACATCGATTACAGTAAATGAAGAGTACATAGTTAGTTTGATCTTTGAGAAGGATAAAAGATCGACACAACATCAAGGGCCGAAGAGCCTGTACTGTGCTGTACTGTTCTATGTTCTATTTTACATTGTCAAAAATTGACACAGATACTGCAAAATGAATTGGCTTATTTTTCGCGCATAAACAGACAAAATGTTGGCAAATCAACCGCGGAACAATGAATAGTTACATGAGCAGGAAACGTGATATTTCACAGCCATTTGTTCGCCTCAATTATTGTTACCCAACAAAGCAGAAGCTGCATTTCTGAGTGTCAGACTTCAACCCAAATATTGCTGTTTACAGACGAAACACGGAATGACAGAGAATAACAAGGTTTACACAGACTTGGATATCACAGGCTCGGGAAAAACTGGGCGAATGGCCAAGAAGGAAGTCAATGCAAGTTAAGCTCAGGTGCGGCTGTTTTTTTAAAAATCGAAATAAGGAAAAATAACACGTAATAAAAGTTAATGCAATGTAAACTGACATTTCATGTTTGAATATATTGAAGTGCATTAAAACTTGTATCCCAATAAATTAATTATTAGATGATATGATAGCATTTCAAATAGTCATTTTAAGAAAGAACTCACAAATAGACTTTTTTTTTGACTGGAGGAATGTCTGTAGCAAGGCCCATTAAGGTCAATGCTTTTACATCCAATGTTTATCAAATAGAATAGAGAGATGATAGAACATCGAGAAAGTACAGTTCACTTCAGAAAAGGGTTTATTCAAGCATTTTAGGTGGAAGAATAATGAGCGAAGAACACAACTTCACACAAAACTTACAGGTACGCCTGCACTGCAGGTTACCAATTTCCCTGAAATATTGCTCCGGTCGTTACTGTAAAGAAGACAGCCAAACGTGCACAGTGCTCCAGAGTACATCAAAGCTGTGTAAACACCGCAAGAATTCTTTAAACTTCAACAAAATCCATAATAGGAAGAAAGATTATGAACTAAACAGTTTGATTTCGAAGACTGAATTCAACCCATATCACGTCCAGAACATTAAGAGGTTGTTAATAGTACGTTTATAGATCGGGAGAAACAGATATTAAGAAAAAGAAATCAGTTTCTGAAATCACCAATCATAACTAAATTGTAAAGACATCCGATATTGTACTGCTTGTTTAAAAAAAATCAAGGAATATTGGCGCCATTGGATAAAAAACCAATTATTATTCATCCTACTTCCCGTAGTTATTTCAGGCAACAGCCTTAATATGTTGAATAAATTAGAACGGGCATAAACTGGAACGGACATGTGCAGCCGATTTTAAAAAAAAACCTCTTTGTGGTGTTTCGTTCTCCTCTTGTGTTCCGAATCTGAGCTTTACCCCATTTGTTCAATTTGGCCCGCGCCCCATCCGTAAGGTGCAGGAGAAATGACACTTCCTGCGAAAGACGGGATCCCAGATTTCGGCTTCATATTGCGCCAAAGTTGCGTTCTGCATTGCTATTGTTTCTAATGGAAAATTCACTCTGCAGTGAAAAATGTGTATTGGAAATTCACTTATATGATCTTAAGAAGATTTTGTTTCTCCCAGCCAACAGTAGAAAACACAGAAATCGATACCCTTTATATAAAAGTTAGGGTAAAAGGAGATTATGCTATGATGCTTTTGATGATGGAGATAGGACAGAATATACTTTAGTACACGAGTAACCTTCGATCGGATCGCAAAGATTTCAAATAAGCAGCAGGATGAAATGATTAAATTCTTGATTTTTCCGTCTCTTGATCTGCAATACATTATTCACAAATTTCGAGAAAGCAGTTATAATGGTAATCTTCTAAAGAGACTGTCAATTCCAGGGCAAAATTGCAGTGACTTGGAGAAGGGATAAGTCAGTTGGAGTAATTGGTTGTATTGTCAGAGCACCAACATTCTTCATCATTCTTGACTGTGAAAAGATTTCATTGTTTTGGTAGCTTTATCAAAGAAAACATTAACGTCTGTGATACTCTGACCACTTTGAATATAAACCACTTAAACAGATTTTTGAATAGTCGTTTCAAACAGATCCTCATAATAAAAAGTTTTGTTTTTCAGATCAAACCAGAGAAATCTGACAGTTAAGGTGCATACACCAATCCGCAGAGCCCTGGCATTTATACACCTTAAAGAACATATCGGATTGAATGCGCAATGAATGTTGATAATAGCGTGCGTTTTATGAACAGTTTTAAGAAGACAGCAGGGCTGAATATCCCCTTCTTTTTTCGGACAGCAATATACTTAATGTTATGATATATTTGTGTACTGTAAGCAACTTGGTATTCATTTCCTTCAGAATTTTCTCAGTAATTACACTGTAATGCTATGTTGACAAACAGAAATGTAAATCAAACGCATGTAAAGCAATATGAATGGATTATGAAGATCCTTGATCTTATTTACTGAATGGCATACAATCAAATCATTACAGCAGAATTCATAATTATTCTGACACTTCATTCAAATTTATTTCCAACAGCATTACATGGGTATTGATTCATGGGCTATAAATTGTACTACAAATTTTGACATTTTGATTATGACTTTGCAAGTTTGATTTAACTAATTCAAGTTTATCTATCAAGTTCACGTTTTCATACGATACAAAACATTAAACAGGTGACTCAGCAGGCAAAGACTCGCTGGTGCACTTCTGTGGACTCAAAGCTTTACATATCCATTGATACGTAGCACCCTGTTCATTGCAGGCAGAAAGAATATGTGCACATACAATGCACAAATGAACAAAGTATTGGAAGATATTGTTGGCCGATTTCTCAGAGATTTCAAATAAACATGTTGGACTATAACCTGGTGTTGTGCGATTTTTCGATTTCAGTTTGTATCAATCTGCCTGGATTCGCAGTTTTTGAAGTCTAACTGTTCTGTGCCTGCAGTTCTTACTGCTGAATCTGCCCTCGCATTAGAATCATTACTTCTGTGTGGGCTTCACATTTACACACAGTAATTGATTTGGGCAACAGGACCGTTTCCAGGAGATCAGAAACCAGGCCACGGCATGTGATGAGCTCTCCGGTAGAGGTTAAGAAGCCCCTGTGTTTCCACAGGGTTCCAAAATCATGTACAATCTCGAATGCATATCTGCTATCGTTGTAAATATTCACTGTCTTTCCCTTAGCCAATTTACAAGCCTCAGTCAAGGCAATCAACTCCGCTGCTTGCGCTGACAGATGAGAAAGGAGTGATCCCGCTTTGACTGCCTCATGGATAGTCTCTACAGCATATTAAACACAGTTCTGGCCTGTCTCCTTGCTCCTGAATGCTGACCCATCCACAAAAAACTCCATATCCGGATTCTGAAGTGGTGAATCCTGCAAATCCAGTCTGGGGCTGCAAATTTCATTAGTT
Source organism: Chiloscyllium plagiosum (assembly GCF_037043375.1). NCBI lineage: Eukaryota > Metazoa > Chordata > Chondrichthyes > Orectolobiformes > Hemiscylliidae > Chiloscyllium > Chiloscyllium plagiosum. The sequence continues at coordinate 77,316,619 of NW_028270155.1, forward strand.
ACAGCGACTCAATCATGTGGGTCTCCGTCTCCTTCTGTGGGGAGAAGGCTAGCAGGGCTAAGGATGTTACATCGCTTTATTGCAATATTAGGCATCTCCTATAACACGGTATTGTATCTCAGCCAACGTGCTGCCGACATGTGTGCTGTGTTTTGCTCGGGAAGCAGTAAGGATACTGCAGAACCGATGATCCCGAGGTTAAAACAGGAGTGTCCAGACTCCTGCACAGAGACTCATTATGTATGGCGGGGGACTCACAGTAACCTTGACAAATTTGCGTGAAGGTATATGATTTCCCTTTGAATGAAAAAGCGTACCAGAATTGATTATCTGGTACACTAAAGAAGGCATTTGCTAAATCCACAACAGAGAACCATTTACTGTCTGGTGGAATTTGAGCTAATATCGAATAGGGGTTGGGAACATTTGGGGCGCGCTATTGACTGCCTGCAGGTCTTGAACAAACCTCCATTCCTCAGGTTCACCTGGAATGTTTGCTTTTTTGAATGGAAAAATGGGGGTTCTCACCAGTAGGTTCTCACAGGGGATTATCACTCAAGCCTTTAGAAGGGATTCAAAGACTGGAGTAATTCTTTCTATAGGATCAGTGGTGCTGGAAGAGCACAGCAATTCAGGCAGCATCCGAGGACAGGCAAAATCGACGTTTCGGGCAAAAGCCCTTCATCAGGAAGGGCTTTTGCCCGAAACGTCGATTTTGCCTGTCCTCGGATGCTGCCTGAATTGCTGTGCTCTTCCAGCACCACTGATCCAGAAGAAGGTTTCCAGCATCTGCAGTCATTGTTTTTACACCATAGTTTTTACCTCTCATTCTTTCTATAGCCTCAGGCTTTAACAGATATCGTGCTCTGCAAGGAGGCGGTAAATCTCTCTCGTACCACGACTGCATCCATTGAATTCAGAAAGCTTCCACTCATCTTTATTGGCATCGACTCTCTGAACTGGCTTGATTTAAGGACTAACTATGTAGCTCCTGTATCGACCAAAAAGGTAACTGGTGTACCTTCCACACATAACATGGAGGTAGGCATCGACTTATACGCATCATTGTTATATTGGACATATTGCCCACACTTCGCAACCTCAATGCTCAATATAGAGGTGGAACGTGTCTCAGTGTCCGTAAGGTTAGTAGAAGAGATTAGCATAAGCGAGCCTTCATTGCAAACCATAAAGAAAAGAGGCTTACCTGTACCTTGTGGGCTGCCCACCTTCACCTCAGCCCTCCCCTGACAGTCACCCTGCTGTCCAGCCTCCAGAGCCAATTTAGGCTGTCTGTGTGGGCACTGTTTCGCCCAGTGGTCCATTGCTCCACAAACAAAGCACCCACCAGATCTATCTCTGCCAGCGCCTCTTCCTCTGTCTTTTTTCCACAGCACCTCCCTCCAACGGCTGGGCGACCATCTGCATCAGAGTAAGCTGAGTTTTATCTGCTTGCTGTTCCATCTTTAGTTACCGCTAATCCTTCTCTCGGGTAAGCAATTTTTCAGCATGTATCGCATGCTGTTCTATCAAATTCAGCGTTCCCGTGTCCCAGGTAATACATGTGTCTTTTACCTTTTTCGCTATTTCGTCTTTCATTCCGTTGATGAAGCTGTTCCTCAGGTGTGCTTCATATGCCGTGATTTCTGCTGCCGTTTTGTCGAAGGGTGGTCTCAGTCCGCTATGGGCATTATGGACTTCAGTGAGGCACGTAAGGTACTGGGACACGGTCTTACCTTCCTGTTGTTTACACATTGCTATTTTTGTCATGTCCATTCGCACTGGGAATGCCTCCCTCCAAGCGGTTGCCAGCGCTGCAACAAAAGCATTAAAGTCTCTGGTCTGCTCCACTCGTGGGTTGGCTACTCTGGCATGGACGTTTGCAGCTGGCCAGGTATAGTTGATGTTGGTGAAAACGGCACCTAGTTTTCGTCCCAGGAGACGTCTCATCTTATGTAAAGTGGGACGGAACTCAGTACAGAACTTTGTCACTTCTTTGGCGAACTTGTGACCTCCAACCTCGCGTGGGTCAGGCAACTGCCCATAGGCACTTTCTAGATCTTTCATGGTTCATGGTCAGTGCACCAGCACTGGGCACCCTTCTGGATCTGCAACTTCAGCCATTGGGGCTTGCAGAATCACCTGGTTAGATGATCGTGCGCCAGTACCCTCGCTGTCTGACTCATCAACCGTCGGGGGGTGATCACGAACCAGCCCTGGATGCCTTTCCATCTTGTAGTGGTCGTCCTTCTTTTGGGCTTCTTGCTTCAATTGGTTGTGGGTATGGTGTGCTATCGGTGATTCAGCAGACCCTGAGGCAGCGGCTGCTGACTTGGAACCTTCACCAGGCAGATCTTGTAGGGGGGCTGGAGGTCTCGGAGGGCAGTCATCAATGTCAGGATATGAAACAGACTTAAGATACTGTACAGCTTTGCGAGGTTGTATTCCGAACACATCTGCATGTGCGCTGGTATTTGTACGTGTACTTGATCTATCTTTTACTTGAGATTTCCTTTCCCTGATATTAGCCTCAGCCTTCCACAATGTATAAGCACTCCAATTCACAGGTTCTATTTTTCCCTTCTTTTTCTCCTTCTCTCTCTCCTCCAACCTCAACCTCAATATTTACTAAAACTTCCTCCCTCTGGAAAACCACATTCCTTGATCGACAATTCTAACTGCTTTACAGGTTCTGGGCCATAATCATTTAGCATGTATTGTATTTTTGGTTGGCTATTCCATGTCCTGTGTGGACTCTCCTTTTGTTTGCTCTTGCCGGAGCCCATTTTTAGCATAACTGGAAAAGTGTTCAGCTCTCTTGCTCTCTCTGGCGGTACCATTATCTTTTCCCTTTGACTTGCTTTCTTTCCTCTGGCGGGCCGCCTCAATGCCTTGGTTTTCATAAGCCAAGACACCACGTACCCGGTACATCGTTGGTGAGTCCCAACTCAGCCAGTGGTGGTTCCAAGTCTAAAACCACCCTTAAACTTGCTGTCTCCTAAACATTCTAGACAAGGCAATCCCCTTCCCTTGGGTTTTGCTCTAATCCCACAGCATTGAACCCTTTTTCCTGCTGTACTTATTCTCTTAGAATGAGTCTCTATATAGGATTACTAAACCTTCGACTCTTAATCCAACCCTATTCGATTCGAACTCCAGCGCTAGGGTGATCTGCATATTCTGAAAATGTGTTGCTGGAAAAGTGCAGCAGGTCAGGCAGCATCCAGGGAACAGGAGAATCGACGTTTCGGGCATAAGCCCTTCTTCAGATCTGCAGATTCCCAGTCCTCTCACTCAAAAGGGCCAATTCAGCACTCGAGATGAAGTGAAAGACCTTCAAGGTGCTGTCACCTGCGCCTCCTGGGAGTCTTCAGAATCCCACCAGTTGCGGGATCCCGGACGAGCCTCCAAGTTTACTGTCACGGAAATTAAATCGACTTGACTCAACTGTTAGCAAGAGCAAAGAAAGGAGCTTGATTTAAATTCTGCAGAATTGACCCAGTACATTCAACTAGGTGTCTCCATGTAAGGGGTTCCTGAACATTGTTCAGATACTTGCCTTATACTGTTTCTTATCATGCTCTCAACGGCAACGACTGGGAAAACTCAAGTTATTATTCTCTCATCCCCTGGTCTTGGACATAGCAGTTCTTCAGCTTTTGTTGAGTTCGACTATTGCAACGTCGAGTTGAATGTTTACAAAACTGATACAGAGACAAGCTGGCTGCAAACCTCATCAAAGTATTGTTTATAAAGCTCAGCACAGCATTAAATTTTAGAAAAGCATTCTCTTTCAAATTTCACAGTAAATGGATAATTTTCCATTACATAATCATCAGTTGATAATTAATAGTCCATCACTATTTCTTCATTACTTTGTTGGCTGAGGATTCCATTATCTATTCTAGAATTGCTACCACTTTTATCGCTCTAGTGGTACTAACGTTGTCTGATGTTTGTTCTCCCTTCCTCTTCCCAGTTCAATAGCATCATACCTCAAACAAGGTGGCCAAAACTGAACACAATACTCCAAGTGCAGCCTCACCCACGTCCTGTACAACTACAACGTAACTTCCCAAATTCTATACTCAATGCCCTGACTGATAAAGGCCAGTGTGCTAAAAGCCCTTTTCATTGCCTGTTTACCTTTGACTTCAATTTCAGAGAACCGTGCACATGAACCCCAAGGTCCCTCTGTTCCCCTACACTCTTTAAGGACCTACCATTCACCATGAAATTCCTCTCTTGATTTAACTTTCCAAAATGCAAGACCTCACATTTATTTATATTAAACTCCATTTGGCATTTCTCGGCCCACTTCCCCAACAGATCAAAATTCTATCTCTTTCTATACAGAGGAACCTCGATTGTCCAAAGGACATGGATGGGGATTAAACTGTTCAGTTAGTCGAATTCCGGACAATCGAATGCTGGATAGTATAGTTTTGCCAAGCATCGGGGCCTTGCGATCTTGTCAGATATTCGATATTCAGATAATTGAATGCCAGATAACAGGTCCCTCTGTACCTCTCCATTTCTGCCTCTCTATGTGAATCTTTTTCTGTATTCTCTGTCTTTCAATTTCTATTCCAAATTCACTTTGTCTCTCTCTCTCTGCCTCTATCTGGCTCTCTCTCTCTCTGTCATATTCATTATTTGTCATATTCTTTCCCAGTTTCTTTGTCATGCTTGCTCAGCTGTGCTGTCTGAGCCCCGCTGTATCTATCTTTTTTTGCCTGTCTCTGTTTTTGTCTTTCTCTAACTGTCTCTGCCCCTCTCTCTTTCTCTTTCTCTGTATTCCACTCTTCCTGTAACTCTGTCTTTTTTTTGTTGTCTCTTGTGCTCTCTTTAACTCTCTGTCTTTCACTCTTCACACTCTGGCTTTCACTTTGTTGATCATTACTTCGTGATCTCGAACTCTCCATCGCTCTCTATTCTGCCGGTCACTCTTGTGCTCTGTCTCTGTGCCTTTCTCCCTCTGTCTCTATCTTATTATCTCCCTCTTATTCTGTCTCTGTCTCTCACTCTCTGTCTCTGTCCATTTGACTCTCTGTCTCTAGCTCTCTTCCATCATTGTGGCTCTCTCACTATATTTGGCTAGTCCTCTATCCCACACTCTCTTGCTGTAACTCTCTTTATCTGTCATTCTCTCTGTCTGTCTCAGTCTTTCTAGCTTTCTTGACCCCTCTATTTCTATGTCTCTCTGTTTCTGCCTGTGCGTTTTTTGTCTCTACGTGTGTCTCTCACCCCATGTGCCATTCTCTCAATCTCTCAATCTCTGTCATTTCTCAGTTGGCCTCCCATTGAAGCTCTCTGTTCCTCCCTGTCTCCCTCTGTCTCTCTCTCTCTCTCATGTTTACTTTATGTTTCTCTGTGTCACTCCATTTCTCTTTCTGTGTCTCCACCTTTTGTCTCTTGCCTCGCACTCCTTCTCCCTGAACATTTCTCTGTGTCAATGTCTATCTGTTAGTCTCTCTGATCGTCTCTCTGTCACTGTCATTGCATGTCTTTCTCTGGTTGCCACTCTGTCTCTATCTCTCTGTCCATATTTGTCTCCAAAAATCTCTGTCCCTGACACTATCTGTGTCATGGTTATCTCTGTATTTCTTTCTTTCAGTCTCCCTGTGATTATCTTTCTGCCTTTCTCTGTCCATCTCTGTCACCCTCCAGGGCTCTCTCCGTATTTCTCTCTGTGTGCCTCTCTCTGCCTAGAGTTAGAAATCACTCTGTTTCTAACTCCCTCTGCCTTGTTGAGTCCTCCTCTATTTCTGCCCTCATTGTATATTTCACCCCTTGTCAGTCTCTTTCTGCCTCTCAATCCCTATTTCAGTCTCTGTTTCTTTGTAACTCACTTTGTTGTCCTGTTTCTGTCTCTCCAAATCTTTCTCTAGATCTAGCTTAATTCTGATTCTCTTGCCCCCCCCCCTCACTTACTGTTGTCCATCTCTTTGATTCTGTCTCTCCACCTGTATAGCTCTCTCTGTCTCTCTCTCTTACTCATTTTCTCTTTCATTTATTCTCTCCCTCTGTTCCACTGTATTCCTTGTGTTCTGTGTCTCAATGGCACTCTCTGTTGATCTGTCTCTCTGCCGTTTTGTCTGTTTGTCTGCCATGCGCTCTGTGCCTCTCAGCTCATGCACTGTCTCTCATTAACTTCATTAAACTCCGCCAAAACGACTGTAAGTTCATGTCCTGAAACTTCTCAAAAATAAGCTATGAGAACCTTCCATATAAAATTTTTACAGCAAGACTCTCGGATTAATTTTCAAACTGATGTGAGGCCAACACAAATTCAATGTCTCTTTCTATTGAATAAATTGCACCATTGAGTATACCTGTTGACATGCATTCAGTTTCTTCATAAATATCAGTTTGAGCGGCTTCTGAACTTGTCGAGGTAGTAAGCTCAGCTTTCAATTTGTCAACAGAACTTTGACATTCTTATGTCTATTCAACTTTTATGCCTTTCTTCAATTAGATGTCAAAAGTGATACCAGAATGTCAATATTCATGATAAACATGCAATAGAATCCAATTATGTTATCTTCCCATGATTTTCCATTTAGTCTGAGACATGAGAAAATCTAAAATCGTCCCCCCACCACCACTCTCTGAATGCCTACTTGGCATTGTCCCACTATGAAACCCCAGGAAGTCACCTTTCTTTGGAAAATTCATTTTAAACATTATTTGTAGCCAAATCAGTTTTGTAATTGATCAGTCTGGTCAAGTGGTTGTAAATATTCTTCCCAGCTTGTTTGAACACAGAAAGTTGCCAATGTAAACCATACAGTTAAACTGTCCCTTCGTGAATTTGTTGGTTAATTATTGCACTATTACTGGTACATTTCTTGATTCAAAGTAGCATGTCTTTCAATCCAATATTACAAGTGCTGATATTTCTCTCTTTGTATCAGTACGCAGAACTTGCCAATATCTTTCAAGTAATTCAATTTTAGTGATGAATTATTCTTGTTAAATTCTTTCAATTCAATCTTCCAATTTTGGCATATGTTATGAGTCAGCTTTCTCTTTACTGAATTGACATTGCGATAATTCAGAATCATTCTGACCAATCTGCCATCTGCATCACCACATGAGCTCCATGATTGGTTCAATAATGTCATTGTCAATTAGGAACTTAATCTATTCTCTCACTTGGGCTTAATTTCTCGGGATTCAGACTGAAAGATTGTTGCTTTATATGTAACGCATTCCTTAAATCAGCATCTTGGTCAAACATATGTGTGATTCCCGACATATTCGTATAACTCCATTCATGAGCCTGTACTAGCCTTTGTAAATCACTCTTGTAGTGATCTCTAGTATACAATATCATGCTACCAGAACTTTGATATTATCCAATTTAATTGCTGGCAGTTCAAATTGTGCATTTGCAATTTTGACTCATTCTCCAATGCCACGGTCATTTTATTTCATGCGTCCCAATAGTACCATTTATATCCTTCCCATGATATCATTTTAACATATTGAGATAACAAACACATTGATATTTGCTGTCTTGCCTCTCGTGGTCTCAACATTAGTAATATCATCCAGCTCCTTTTTGATCTGATAAGATCCAACAAACTTTACTCTCAATAATTCCTCAAGGAGATGAAACAATACTAACAATTTGTGTCTTGCAACAAAACTTCAAAATTGTGGCCAAAGGTTTCTTCAAGCACTCTTCAAATGCTTTTTCGTTAATTCACATGCTTTTCCTCCCGGTGAAACTTCAAACTTAGCCTGGAAATGTAAATTCTTCACTTTTATTAAAGAAACATTCAATAACACTCAGGTATATATTATGATGGGATTTCCGAGGCAGCTGTTTATTTTGATTCCCTCAGTTCAGGATTAGCTTGGTGAATTTCAGTTAATGAAGTTAGGATAAACATGGCAACCTTTAAACAATTTATTTTATTTTTTGTCAGTTGTGTTGGACAAGTGAATTTCCTAATCAATTCTTTATTTCATAGATTAATAGATCTATAATAATATTTCCATAATGCCAATTAAATTATATTTAGTCATATCAATGTGTGCGGTCAATGCATTTGCTTTGTTCAGAATGTTACATGCATTAAAATGCAAACACTTGAGTTGTACTTTTATGTTATCGATGTCACATCTAGTCCTGCACCATAAAACCATAATATATTGGAGCAGATTAGGCCATTTAGCCCAGCGAGTCTGCACCCCCATTCGATCACGGTGTCTCAATCACATTCTCATTTATTCTTCCCATAATCCTTCATCCCCTCACTAATCAAGAAGCTATCTCTCTCAGTCTTAATGATACTCAATGATCTCGCCTCCACATCCTTCTGTGACAATGAATTCCACAGTATCGCCACCATCTGACTGAAGAAATAACCCCCATCTCAGTTTGAACAGTGGTCCCTCCATTCTGAATCTTTGCCATTGGGTCCTAGTCTCTCCTACTAGTGGAAACATCTTCTCAGTCCACTTTGTCCAGTCAGTGTTCTCTAAGCTTCATTGAGATTCTCCTCATTGTTCTAATCTCCAACAAGTAAAGAGTCCTTAGCCGCTCCTCAAATGACATGCCCTTCATTCCTCGGATCAGTCTTAATGAGCACTCTCTGGATCCCAGTCCAATTCTAGTCCATCTTTATTGAGATATGGGACCAAATACTGCTCACAATATTCGAAGTGCAGTTTGACCACAACCTTATATAGCCTCAGCAATACATCACTATTCGTATATTCTAGATCTTTTGTAATGAGAAAGTGAGGAGTGCAGGTACTCGGGTTCAGAGTCGAAACGTGTGGTGCTGGAAAAGCACAGCTGGTCAGGCAGCATCCGAGGAGCAGGAGAGTCAACTTCATCAGGAATGAGGGGGTGGCCCAAGGGGGCTGAGAGATAAATGGGAGATGGGGGTGCCATAGGTAGCTGGAGGTGGGGAATGATGGTGATGAGTTGGAAAGGAGGGCGGAGCAGATAGGTGGTAAAGAAGATGGACAGGTAGGACAATTCAAGAGGGCAGTGCTGAGTTGGAAGATTGGATCTGGGATAAGGCGGGGAGAGGGGAAATGAAGAAACTGGTGAAATTTACATTGAACCTATGTGGTTGGAGAAGATGAGGTGTTCTTCCTCCAGACGTCGGGTGGCTCGTGTTTGGCAGTCGACGAGGCCCAGGATTTGCATGTACTTGGTGGAGTGGGAAGGGGAGTTAAAGTGTTCAGCCACAGGGTGGTGGGGTTGTTTAGTACATGCGTCTCAGAGATGCTCTCTGAAACATTCTGCAAGTTAGCATTCTGTCTCCCCAATATAGAGGAGACGAGACCGCGAGCAGCAGGCACAGTAGATGACGTGTGTGGAAGTACAGGTCAATCTCTGTTGGATGTGGAAGGATCCTTGCGAACTGACTTCTTATTTGCCAACTGAACTTGCATATTCATGAGAATCCTTAACTAGGGCTCCTATGTCCTTTTGTGCTATGGATTTCTGAAGCCTTTCCCCATTTAGAAAATAGTCAATGTCTCTATTATTCCCACCTGTCTGTATAATCTCATATGTTCCTACATTGTATATTCTCTACACTTCTTTGTTAACTCGCCTGTGAAAGTCCTTATTGACTGTTGATTCATTCTAAGGATTTCTGTCTGCCTTCTTTATTTACTTGCATCAACTATACCCTTCGATTTTCATGTACAGACATCTCATATTCTTACCGAAGGAACAATGTAGTTGTTCTGGAGGAAGTGCATTGAGCTTCATTATATTGACTCCTGGCATCAAATGACAATCCAACATGGTGAATGTGAGCAAAGAGGCCCATTTTGCTTCAAGTTAGAAACAACGCCTACTGGTCTAATTGAAACATAATATGTTTAAATTTTTTAACTAATAGATGATAATTAAAGATTGCCATTCGCTGTGAGATCTAAGTTTACCACACAGACTAAACAGTCAATAAATTCAGACCGAGATCAAAAGAAATATACTTCACTCATATCTCGTATATATTTGGATTTTTCTCCTCAGCTTTTTTTTTGAAAATGTTACCATTGAGAACAGGCAAGAAAATGATGGATATATTTTTGTAATTAAAAGAGTTGAGTTATATGTATTCTGGAAAAATCAATTGCGTAGAGTATTCTTGATATTAGCATTTTAATGGTATAGTTGTGTTCCTGTATAAATTTTGTTTTCAAGCTAATGTTGACTGGACAGTATTGTTCCACTGTGATGAAAATGATTTAAAGGAAGGTGTGGAAATGATACTTTGACTTCTGAGTGAGATGTGAACAACAGTCCAGAACTATATTTTTATTATTTGCAAGTCTCTCAATATATTGTGAAGAAGCTCTTTACACAGCAAATGTTTAGTGTAGAGAATTATCTATCAGATGGGTTTTTAGCTCTGATGAACATAGAGAAACTAACAGAGAAGTTTGATAGATGCATGATGTACAAATGTAAAAAGGATAGATTGGTGGATTCAGATTGATCAGGTTTGGGTGGAAAGTCAGTGAAGCTGAAAGGCTCAGAGACAGCAGTTGAGCCGAGTTGTCTGATTCTTCTGTGTGGAAGACTCAATACAAGGCTGCTATTTCCTAGGTTAGATTTAGATAAATAATCTAGTATCTAGTGTTATCAACAACTAACTGGCTACAAAAGGGGCATCCATTGTCTTTGATACCTTTCTTAACTGATGGTAATTAATAAAAAGGTTCCTTTATTTTACAGACATTGCTTTTCTAAAGAGTACAGAAACGCAGAAGTGAACGTATTGCTGCCTTTGTATAGTTGATTCTTTATCTCCTTTCTGATAAATGACAATGTGGTTTATAATAAACCCAATTCAAACAGGTAGACATAATAGGGGCATTTAAGCGACTGCTGGACATGCACATGGATAGCTGTGAATTGAGGGGTGCGTAGGTTAAGTTATTTATTTTACATTAGGATTAATCCTTGGCACAATATCGTGGGCCAAAGGGCCTGTTCTGTGCTGTACTTTTCTATGTTCTATGTAATATCTGTTCAAGAAGATGGCTTGACCCAGAGAAAATGGGACAGTTTGTTATGCAATCCTGGATTCTCTATTTGGCTTGCTTATCTTCATGTTTGCTATCTCTTTCCTAGTTGCTGTTTTTCGTAAATCGGTCATATCCAGAGACACGTAAATCAGATTAGCATCAGTCCCTTGTTTAATCTGTAAAAAGCAATAAGGAAACATCAAGAGCAGCTTCTATTCAAATTACTTCTTGTTATTATTCAATTTACATCAATGGGAATTGACACTTGTGTTGGAGCGGTCCTACTTAGAAAGCACAGTTGTGTTTTACAGTTGTACCTTTGCATACAAAGTTCGGTCTTCCTTTTGTCTGTTCTTTCTACTTCTCTTGTACTGACTGAAGTTTAGTGCAGCATAAGATAGAAGCCCCACCTCTCCTTCTTGTATTCTCTGAGGACAAATATTATAGTAACACCATCTGAGTCTTAAGTTGTAAATTATAACATAGCACCAAACATTGCTAACAATGCATGGTAGGATATTAAAGGATCAAAGGATAACACAGCATTGCTCATAGTGCTATTGTAAATGGCACTACCACATTTACCACATTTAGCCCCTAGCAATTTAGTCAAGCATACTGCCAGGTTAAGCTACAATTCAGATAAAATTCCTATCATTAAAGGAACATAGTCGTCTTTACCAGCAATAGAACAGGGTCTTTAATGAAATGCCTTTCTTCACCACCTTTGCACAATCTCCCACACTTGGAGTTGATAAACTGGCAGAGCTGTCTCATTGTAACATGTGGTTTCTGGTATACTTTAACATAATCAATGTTTACTTTAAGTTGACAAACATCAAACCTTGGAAAAATTAGATAAGCACACACATATGTATAAAGAATCAGCAGACTTTCTTTAGACTATCACATCACACCTTTTCAAATGGAAGTTTATGGTCATTTCAACTTGTGTCCTGAGAGATACCATGAGGGTGTGACCTCTTCCTCCACTATGATTATAACCGTGATAACTACACTGTCACCTTTTCGTGTTCTATTGTCTTTGCTGTTCACACTGCAGGCTCACTTTACATTCCATTTCACATGTCTCAGAGGTGTTACAACTCTTCTGCACCTTTACCGCCATTCACACAGCTTTTGCCTTTTGCTTTTAGCACCATTGCTACCTGTTCCATTGGATTCTTTGCCATCTGTCAACAGCAAAAGTGATGAGGAGGTGTCGGTGTCGGAGTGGGGTGGACAAAGTCAAAAATCACTCAACACCAGGTTATAGTCCAATTTGGACTTCCAAATAAACCTGTTGGATTATAACCTGATGTTGCATGATTTTTAACAGCGAAAGTGACCATTTTACAGCCCTTTTCATTTCTCAGCAACTTTCATATCAAACTTCAAAGTTAACTTTAATTCTCTCTCCATAGATACTGCTAAACCATTAATTTTCTTGAGCACGTCAGCTGTTCTTACATCCCTTTAAAGCCTGTTTATTTGCTTCTCATAACTTCCTTTTCTAAATGACCTCCTCCGCTGAATTGAGGTTATATTTAACAGTGAAGTTCTGTGATCCTTTCTCTCGACTTGCTGGCTCCATTTCAAGTTTAAGGTTCAATTACCAATGCTCATTCTGTTTGCTACCTCATCTGAAATTGAAAGAAAAGAGCAAGCTACTGTCTCAGTGCAGTAAAGCAAAGCTGCATCAGACTCACTTTCACTTCAGTAAATTCTTATCCAGATGCCGCAATTTATCCACACTTCAAAACTCATTAAGTAAAACTGAAACGTGCGCTTCTGAACACACGGTCATGAATGTAATTTTCAAATAATTTGCCAAAACGGGACAAAGGAGAATAATCATATCTGTGAATATTCTTTCACAATTAACGTGTCTAAAACTAGACTTGTGGCGTTAAACAATAAACCAAGTGCTCAGTTTGCACAATTGTTTAATATATAGATTAGATTAGATTAGATTAGATTACTTACAGTGTGGAAACAAGCCCTTCGGCCCAACAAGTCCACACTGACCCGCCGAAGCGTAACCCACCCAGACCCATTCTCCTACATTTACCCCTTTACCTAACACAATTCATCATAACAGAAATGATTGGGGCTGAATTTGAATAATGGTAGCAACCACTCAGTGCACAGGTACTGTACAACAGAATTGTTGCAAAATGATTAAATATCTTAGCCCTGGTGCTTTAACTGTTTCCCTGCATTGATTTCGCCTGTCCTGCTGAATAGCTGTTATACTTTGTGAGTGATCACTAGCCATGTGTATAGGGCAAAGGCAACATTGGGAACCCACAGACTTGGTGGGATCTGCTGTGATCTTGCAGCAGTTCAGGTGATAATGATGTATGTGTGTTGTACACTGTAAAAGCTTTCTACTTGGCAAAAACAAAAGTGATCATGAAACAAATCTGTTCTTCAAACTGGCTGTAATCTCTGGAGTTAACTGGAGTTATCCCGGTGCCTGTTAGAAAACAACATTTTCATCAAATATCAATTTCATCACAAACATAATTTGGCTTCATGTCAGTCAAAAGTTATGCCCTAATCAAGCAACATGGTCATTTGCATCATAAGTGCAAAGTTGCATTCACTTCTATTGTTGAATGAGAATAAGTTTATGTTCTATGTCACAATTATCTGATTGTAATTTACTGGGTTCAGATCACTGCCTTGCATTATCATAAGAATGAAATTGGGTTCATCTTTATTTTCAGGTTCAGAGAAATTAGCCTGAGGAATAGATCAGATTTCAGCTCCTTCTATCATTAGATTACTGGGTTTCAGAGGGACGACGCTCCCAACACAGTAGCGAATGAAAACCTACACCCCAGACGCGACTGGTTAATCTTCCTGACACCGCAGCATTGAGCTGTGACTGAATATCGAAATGCAATTCTGAAGATACATTGTGTCAAGTCTTACCTTTAATTGAATCTAATTTGCAATGTATCACAACAATTACTAGCATTAAAAGTAATAATCCTGCAACAGCACATCCAGCCTCCAATTCTTTTGGAAATGTACCAGTGTCAGCTAAAATGGGAGAACAAGTCAAATGTTAGCATCTTACAGAGCAGAAATTGCGGTGATTAATTAATTTCAGTTAAGACGTAGCACATATACTAAAGCAACTATCTCTCAGTGACTTACTCAGGAAATTCCATCTTTCCTCCCAATTTGTAACATTATTGTAATGGCTTTAAAAATGTTAAGTTCAACAAGGAATTAGGAACACTCATATGATCTATTTGTGTTAGTAAATCTTTAATCCTATTACTTGCCATATTTTAAACATGCGGTTTATTCTTATTTCAGTTGCTCATGGCTTGATGCTGCCACTTGAGAATATGCATTTGTTGCATATTCTTAGTATCTCTTGGAAGCAGATAGGAGTCAACTGCACGCTGTTGGCCTTGAGTCCATGTAAGCCAGACCAGAGAAGCATATCCATTTTATGACAATCAGTAGTAGTTTCATGGTGAACATTAATGAATACAGACATTCAATTTTATATGTTTTAAGTACATGGTCATTAAATTCTGAAAACTATCATGGTGAGACCTGAATCCTTTCAGATAGCGACAATGGCATTATCTCCCCTGTCTTTTTCTTTTTGTTCAAGACATGCAAGTGAATGCATCATTGTCAGCTTACTCTATTTGTTCCCCATCACTTGTACCTCTGTGCAGAAAAGTAAACTGATTAGAAAAAATGTTTGCTCACTGTGGAAATTAAATTGCATGGAGTTTAATCGCAGGCTGTGAGAAAAGCATTCCAGTGAGTGGCATCATAGGACCTGATACCACTGTGTGGATGACCTGGATTTCAATTCTGTTCCTCAGCACAGCATTATTTTTTGGATCACAGCCAAATAATATGCCAGATGATAGGTTTCAGTCCAGTGACTACAGGCCAGTCAGTCTATTTCAGAATGAAAATCATTAAACACTTTAACACATGGGGTACTTCAGAAGGTAGGAGATAAATGCTGATGAATGAAATTAACCACTGTTTATTAACAGCAGCTCAGATTTTATTAATTTAATTGAACTCTTTAATAAATTATGTGAGGGGCTTGATGAAGGTACTTATTTATCTAAATATGCAGATTCAAAAAGTCTTTGACACGATATCACTTGTTCGGAAATATCATGAACATAAGCCTCTGTGATTAAAAAGAGAGTGGTAAAATGGATAAGCAACTCCCAAAATGATTTCAGAATCAGCATCATGATTGGTGATTTCAATTTTAATTCTGTGACAATGTACATAGTGGTATTAACCAGCAGTGGATGTTAAAAGCATATAATACGCTTTGATGAGTTTGGTAACTTAGTTATAGAGGTCGTAACTTCCAAAAGTGAAGTTAAACAGCCCCCACTTGCAGCTAGAAAATACAATGCTTGTAACAATCCTATTTACAAGGAACAGATTTCAAAGAAATTTTTCGTTAGTCTAGAATCATGTTGAATGGAATCAGATGTGGAATAATATAAAGTTGTGCCCCTTGCCAGAAGGTTTGTGAAGAGGTAGAACGAAGGAATTTGTAGATTCTTAACTGTGTGACAGAAGCTAACCCTATCGCAGCTGTGAGATTAATGTATATTTAATCATTCCATAGGAGGTTGAATGTCAAGGCATTATGGGTATGCAAAAGAGATTTATAGAAGTGTGCCAGAGTGGTGGGGTTTCAGCTAGATGGGGCATCTACCAGTGTTCTTCTCAATATATGCAAAGCTACGAATAGAACGTAACAGAAGTTTTTATGTCTCGATGGTTTTGATGTGGTAAGTACAAAAGCTGTAGGTGAGTCTCATGTGACCTAGATGCATTGCTAATGAGCATGAGTGAACCAGATAGCATTAAAATTATAACATTGAATGAGTTTTTAAAAATAAATTGAGGTATAACATTTGCATAGGAAAGGAAGCAAAGCAGGTTAGTTGGTATAGTTGGACAGCTCTGTCAAATTTGGCACAAAGACATTAAACTGTGTTCTGTGCCATATGATCTTATCGATTTCAGGAAGTTTTCAACTTTCCATTAAACTCTTGCTGCAAATGTGGACTGAGCAAAGATGACTTCAGGTTACTCCCGACCACATTAAATTATGGCAGAAAACAAATATTCTAACACTTGAAGTGGGCCTGTGGTTTCCTGAAATGCATTCAAGCGCCCTACTCCTCCAAAATATATGGAATTCAAACAGCCTCTCCAGGTGCACACGGTCTAGCTCATTCAATATTTAACATCACCTCCCGATGCCTCTGCATTGGCAAGGAACACATCATTACAACAATTTTGCTTTTTTACATGAGGTTTTAAGATATTGCCTCTCTTCTGAAAATTATTTCACAATTGCTTCATCTCCCCTTATAACAAGTTATAGATGATGGGAGAATAAGGTTTAGAGAAGTCGAGCACTTCTTGATTAATTTATCCCTATGTTACTTATTAAAGCTCTACCTTTGCCCACAACATCACTAGAGTATGTATGACAATTTAGAATTTCCAACAAAATAGCACTCACAGTTTTCTGTGTGCAAAGTGGTTTACTTGATGCACATGTATTAGCCCTTCACTCACATTTTGTAACCCCAAGATCTGTTCTGAATTTCCAATCATTAAAATTTCTATCAAAACTCTACAAAGCATCATGGGAGCTGAAAATGTGTTGCTAGAAAAGCGCAGCAGGTCAGGCAGCATCCAAAGAACAGGAGAATCGACGTTTCGGGCATGAGCCCTTCTTCAGGAATGAGGAAAGTGTGCCCAGCAGGCTAAGATAAAAGGTAGGGAAGAGGGACTTGGGGGAGGGGCGTTGGAAATGCGATAGGTGGAAGGAGATCAAGGTGAGGGTGATAGGCCGGAGTGGGGTGGGGGCTGAGGAGTCAGGAAGAAGATTTCAGGTTAGGAAAGCGGTGCTGAGTTCGAGGGATTTGACTGAGACAAGGTGGGGGGAGGGGAAATGAGGAAACTGGTGAAATCTGAGTTCATCCCTTGTGGTTGGAAGGTTCCTCGGCAGAAGATGAGGCGCTCTTCCTCCAACCGTCGTGTTGCCATGGTCTGGCGATGGAGGAGTCCAAGGACCTGCATGTCCTTGGTGGAGTGGGAGGGGGAGTTGAAGTGTTGAGCCACGGGGTGGCTGGGTTGGTTAGTCCAGGTGTCCCAGAGGTGTTCTCTGAACTGTTCCGCAAGTAGCCGGCCTGTCTCCCCAATATAGAGAAGGCGACATCGGGTGCAGCAGATGCAATAGATGATGTGTGTGGAGGTGCAGGTGAATTTGTGGCGGATATGGAAGTATCCCTTTGGGCCTTGGAGGGAAGTAAGGGGGGGGAGGTGTGGGCGCAAGTTTTGCATTTCTTGCGGTTGCAGGGGAAGGTGCTGGTAGTGGAGGTTGGGTTGGTGGGGGGTATGGACCTGACGAGGGAGTCACGGAGGGAGTGGTCTTTTCGGAACGCTGATAGGGGAGGGGAGGGAAATATATCCCTGCTGGTGGGGTCCGTTTGGAGGTGGCGGAAATGACGGCGGATGATCTGCTATACATGGAGGTTGGTGGGGTGGTAGGTGAGGACCAGTGGGGTTGTGTTCTGGTGGCGGTTGGAGGGGCGGGCCTCAAGGGCGGAGGAGCGGGAAGTGGAAGAGATGCGGTGGAGGGCATCGTCGACCACGTCTGGGGGGGAAATTGCGGTCCTTGAAGAAGGAGGCCATTTGGGTTGTACAGATTTGGAACTGTGATAAAAGGTAGGGAGGAGGGACTTGGGGGAGTGGTGATAAAAGGTAGGGAGGAGGGACTTGGGGGAGTGGTGATAAAAGGTAGGGAGGAGGGACTTGGGGAGGGGTGATAAAAGGTAGGTAGGAGGGACTTGGGGGAGGGGTGATAAAAGGTAGGGAGGAGGGACTTGTGGGAGGGGTGATAAAAGGTAGGGAGGAGGGACTTGGGGGACGGCACATTTTCCTCATTCCTGAAGAAGGAGTTATGCCCGAAACGTCGATTCTCCTGTTCCTTGGATGCTGCCTGACCTGCTGCGCTTTTCCAGCAACACATTTTCAGCTCTGATCTCCAGCATCTGCAGTCCTCACTTTCTCCTCAAAGCATCATGGGACTCAGGAAAAACCCTGTTCATACCAGAATGAAATATTCTCCATTCACAGTAGATTATATGTCCAATAACAACATTCATATGATTCTCAAAAATACCACAATGTCCCACATCTTCTGAAGTGTTTTTGGCACTGCAATGAACAGAATGACATCTGTCAAACTCAGTTCATTCAGATTGATGTATGACAGGCTTGTAAAACAGGACAGTCCTCTATGTCTAACACATGTACCGTTCAAATGGTATTGTCAACCTAAGAATCTTACCCTGATCAAGAACTGCATAGCTGTCAATGGCTGGGACTTTGAGAGAAACATGAGAAACCTCACAGGTATACATCAATGCATTCTGCACAGGGCTGAGATAACTGGAAACTTGATATAATCCTTCCTTGTTCTGTTGTATGGTTGTGTTAATCCCAAACATAATTTCCATTTCATTTTCATACCACGTGATATTAAACTCCTTCGGAAAGAATCCAACTGTTGTACAGAGTAGTGTGAAATGGGACTGCTGAGTAATCTTCACAGGAGCTGGCGGCACTGGGATTTAATTAAAGGAAACTTGTTAAAATTGTTTCTTTTAGGTCATATTTAAAAACGCAAAGAATGTCAATTTTAAAGTTTCACAATTAGTGCTTAAGACACAGACCGAACATTCCTACTTCTGGAAGAAATGTCTGGGTTCAAATCTGACCTCAAGTTAGATGTCCACTGAGTGTATTGTAACAAGTTGAGTAAAACAAATCAAGGTTTACATTGTAATAGCTGGTGTATCGTGGTTATTTATTGTTAGGTCAGGTTTCATTTAACAATTAATAACACGCTTGCTTTCCCTCAATACAGGCTGAGGATGGATCCTAATGTTAGCACTCAGACTAATTTATGACCCATTCAATTGAAATCCAGCAATGCAAATTTTTTTAATACACTTCAGACATCTTATCATTATTAAAACCTTTGGTTGCTTTTATCCCTTGATCGGATGTTCATATCATTGGCAAGGTGAACATTTATACTCCATTCCTAGTTTCTCTTGAGCAATTATGAAGAGAAATCATTGCATTCTAGAAATCACTGTAGTCTCTGAGGTGAACATGCTGCCATAGGATTTCCAGCATTCTACTACAGCAATTATGAAGGATCAGTCAAATCTGCTTAATACACATTATCCATTTCAATAATGCAATAAGGAGGCATTGCATTCTGTAAAATAGTTTCACAGAGTGAATTGTAGCTGCACAAAAATATAAAAAGAATTTTCCTGATTCCAGCCTGTTATTGAAAGAAATCTCAGGAAGGGGATACGCAACTAAATGGGTTTACTTCTGAAATAATGTACATCATTTGAAGCATTTTCATTTTCTATAGAATTAAGTTCCCATATTTTTCTCAGTTCAGATATCTTGAATAAAATAAAATTACACAGGTAAACAAAACATAAAATGAATTGCACTGTTACAGAAGTTCTTGTCTAACCTTGACTCATAGAATAGTTACAAAACCAAAGAAAAACACATGGTTTGTAGTTTCAGCGTGACTTAATGCGACTTCAATTCTACAAATTAATTTCCTTCCTTTTACCTTACAGTTTGTGGAAGTTGCTAACTGCAGAAAAGGTCCAATCGTACCATGTAAAACTAAATTGAATCTGTTTGTAACTTCCATATTCTTACAGTCGCTAATTATAAAGTTCTTTCTCACCGTTGCTTCTTTGCCAGATCTTTATCATCATGTTCCTCTGATTTGTTAGCTCCATCAACCATCTTCTTTTCTTTCTACCAAAATTGTGGAGACTACTGATGTTGTTGGATATTCCTTTTAACTCATGTCTAACTATTTTCCTCATCATGGATAAATGCAGAGTATTGCCAATCAAACAACTAGCAGAATGTCCACAACCTGGAAACATACTCATGAATATTTTTATGCTTGTTTTCTAATGATACAGGTCATTGTTAAAATTAAATTCTTAGAATTGTGACAGATAAATGCTGGCCAGCCAGCGACATCCAAATCCCGCAAATGAATTTTAAAGAATCGGTTTACTTTATTTATTTTCTATGCTCCCGAAGCCAGTGTGAACCTGAAAATACTGCAGATTTTTGTCCTAATTATCTCCCTATGGACATTTTTTTTCCTCTGAACCAAATTATTACTCAGCACTACATCCAGCAGTGATTCTTTCCTTATTAGATTGAATGTACTCTGATATTGAAACCGTCTATGAACTCTTGCAGTTAGCTTTGTTGATATACGAGTCCATGCTCAGATATTGAGTGCTTCAAAACAACTAACACAATTCTTGCAGTTTGTCAAAACGTATGCTTTAAATTTGTACTGATTTTGTTCCTTCTAGATAGTTGTCTACAGAATGCATCAAACAAATCAATAGTACAAGTTTGTCTTCACAGCCGTAACCTAAGAAGATCATGGAACAGAAAATAGTACAGCACAGTACAGTCCCTTCGACCTTCGATGTTGTGCCGACCTTTATCCTACTCTAACATCAAACTAACCTACAGACCTTACATTTTACTATCATCCATGTGCCTATCCAAGAGTCGCTTAAATTCCCCGAATGTATCTGCTTCTACTACAACCGCTGGCAGTGCATTCCATGTACCCACCACTCTCTGTGTAAAGAATCTACCTTTGACATCTCCCGCAAACATTGCTGCAATTACCTTAAAATTATGCTACCTCATGATAGCCATTTCTGCCCTGGGAAAAAAAAAAGTCTGACTATCCATCTATGCCTCCAATAATCTTGTACACCTCAATGAGGTCAACCCCCCCAACCCTTCTACGCTCCAATAAGAAAAACCCTAGCGCTCTCAATGTTTTATTATAAGTGGCAGCAAACTGGTAAATCTCCTTTGCACCCTCTCTAAAACTTCCATATCCTTCCTATAATGAGGTGACCAGAACTGAACGCATTATTCTAAGTCTGTCCTAACCAGAGCTTTATAGAGCTGCACATAAATTTGCCGCTCTTAAACTCAATCTCCTTGTTAATGAAAGCCAATACACCTTCTGCCTTCTTAAAAACCCTGTCAACTTGCAAGTCAACTTTGAGAGATGTATGGACGTGGACCCCAAGATCTCTCTTTTCCTCTACACTGCCAAGAATCCTGCCTTTAACCCTGGATTGTGCATTCAAAGTCGACCTTCAAAAATGAATCAGTTCACACTTTTCCAGGTTGCACTCCATCTTTTACTTATCAGCCCAGCTCTGCATCCTGTCAATGTCCTGTTACAACCTAGAACAGAACTCCACACTATCCACAACTCCACCAACCTTCCCGTATCAGCAAACTTACTAACTTGAATCAGAGTTATTTCTTCGAGCAGAAAGTGAGGTCTGCAGATGCTGGAGATCAAAGTTGAAACTTTATTGCTGGAACAGCACAGCAGGTCAGGCAGCATCCAGGGAACAGGAGATTCGACGTTTCGGGCACAGGCCCTTGTTCAGGAATTCCTGAAGAAGGGCCTGTGCCCGAAACGTCGAATCTCCTGTTCCCTGGATGCTGCCTGACCTGCTGTGCTGTTCCAGCAATAAAGTTTCAACTCAGAGTTATTTCTAAAAATCACAAGCAGCAGAGGTCCCAAACCAAATCCCTGCAGAACACCACTGATCCCCAAGCTCCAGCCTGAATATTTTACATTTATTCCCACCTTCTGTCTTCTATGGGTAGCTAATTCTGTGTCCAGACAGCCAAATTCCATATATCCCATGTCTCATTAATTTCTTAAAGGGAAACTTATCAAACACGTTGCTAACATCCACATGCACCACATCCCCTGCTCCATCTTAATTCATGTGTTTTTTCACACCCCTCAATGTATTCAATAAGGCTTGTGAGGCATAAACTGCCACTCACAAACCCACACTGATGATCTCCAACCAAGCAAGCTTTTCGAAAGAATCCTGTCTCTCAGAATCCTCTCCAATAATTTGCCCATCACCAGTGTAAGACTGACTGTTCTGTAATGCCCTATTGTCTTTCCAGGACAAGGGAATTACATTTGTCACCTTCCAATCATTGAGTACTAATGTAGTGGATAGTGAGTACACAAACAGAATTGACAAAGGTGCAGCAATGTTATCATTTGCTTCCTGCATTATTCTTGGACATATCCCATCTGGCCCAGAGGACTTGTCTATCCTCATAATTTCCAGCACATCCTCCTTCTTAACATCAACCTATTTGAACATATCAGCCAGTTTCACACGTCCTCTCAAACAACAAGTTCCCTCTACTATTGAATACACAAGAAAAGTACTCTTTAAGGACCTCTGATACCTCCTTCGACTTCAGGCACAAAATCTTCTATTCTCCTCAATTGGCCCTACCTTCACTCTGGCCATCCTCTCCTTCCTCACATCAATATGAAATGCCTTGGGATTTTTCTTAGTCCTACCCACCAACTTTTTCTCATGTCCCCTTCTCGCTCTTCTAAGTCCATTCTGCAGTTCCTTCTTGGCTACCATGTAACCTTGGAGAGCCCTGTCTGATAGTTTCTTCCACAACCTTAAGTAAGCTTGCTTCTTCCGCTTGTTCCACAACGTTTTTTCAACCACAGTTCATTCATCTACCATCCCTTCCTTTCCTCAGTGGGACAAATCTATCCAGCATGTACAGCAGGCACTTCCTAAACAATTTCCACATTTCTGTCATACATTTCCCTGAGAATATCTGCTCCCAATTTATGCTCCACAGTTCCTGTCTAATGGCATTGTAATTCCATTTCCTGCAATTAAATACTTTCACATACTGTCTACTCCTATCCCTCTCCATGAGTATTGTAAAGACCAGGGAGTTGTGATGACTATCACCGAAATGCTCTCCCACCAAGAGACCTAACACATGACCTGGTTCATTGCCAAGCCCCAAATCCAATATTGCCTTCCCTCTAGTTGGCCAATTCTAAATACTGAATCAAGAATCCTTCTTGAACACACCTGACAAAATCTGCTCTATTCAAACTACTTGCATTAAGGAAGTTCCAAACAATATTACGGAAGTTGAAGTCACCCATGACAACACTCCTGTTACTTCTGCACCTTTCCAAAATCTGCCTCCCAACCTGCTCCTCCGTGTCTCTGTTGCTACTGTGGGGCCTAGAAAACTCCCAATAAAGTGACTGCTCCTTTCCTGTTTCTAACCCCACCCATACTGACTCAGTAGATAAACCCCCTCAATGACTTCCCTTTCTGCAGCTGTTATGCTATCCCTGAAGAGCAATGTCACTCCCCAGCTTTTATTATCTCACTCTCTATTCCTTTTTAAGCATTAATCCACAGAAGATCTAACAACCATTCTTGCCCGTGTGATATCCAAGTATTTGTAACAGCCACAACAGTGTAGCTCCAAGTACTGATCTATGCTCTAAATTCATCACCGTTATTGCTGACACTTATTGTGTGCAAATGGATACACTTCAACTGATCACACTGAGTGAAACTTTGCCTTATCAACTGTGTGTTCTTTCTTATCCACTCTCTGCATGCTCTACCTGCCTGTTCACCAACTACCTCATCCTCTGGTCTATAGTTACTGTTTGCAACTTCCCCCCCCACCCCCCCCCCCCCCCCTCCCCCACCACCAAACTAGTTTAAACCCTCCCAAAGAGCTCCAGCAAACCTCCTGCCCAGGACATTGATACCACTTCAGTTCAGTTGCAGCCGTGACATAATTCTCTCCTCCTCCTATCTGGAATGCCTTATATCTCCTGTGTTCCAATGCACTGGCAGATCAACACTGATAACTTATTTTATTCATTGGCTACTATTCTTTAACAGCTGGTATCTGGCAACAGTACTACCCAGATCTATCTCTGTATTCAAGAAACAAAGAATGGAGGTGCTGGAAATCAGGAACAAAATCAGAAACTTCTGGAAAATGACAGCAGATCTGGAACCACCTGTGGAGAAAATGCAAGTTAACATTTCAGATCCAATAACCCTTCTTCTGACCCTTCTTCAGAACATTCACTGGACACGAAACATTAATTCTGCTTTGCCTCCACGAATTCTGTCAGACCTGCTGAGTTTTTCCAGCAATTTCTTTGTCCATCCTCTAACAAGCCAGTTGCCTGTTACTACTGTGACAAGGCCTCTATTCTTGCAGAGAGAGAGAGAGAGTGAGAGAGACTGGGTGACAGGTGCCACAGTCTGTGAGAAGATAATAAACAACCCGTGAAGCCTATGTCTTTATTTTTTAGGGCTGGATCAGTAGAAACTGTCTGAATGTGTTTGGTCAAGCTCCCACCCACAAAACCAGGGATTTGTAGGCTTTAGTTTTCAGGACCCTGGCTTTTGTCTGTAATCGAAACAGTGAAAAATGGCATCCATTTCTTCATTCAGGAATGACAACTGCTGCTAAAAACTAAAAACGACAAATCCCTCATTCTGTGGGTGGGAGCTTGACCAAACCCATTCAGGCTGTTTCAAATGTTCCAGCTTTAAAAAGAAATACTAAAATTTCATAAGATGTTTACTGCTCAAAGACTGCTCAGTGCCTGTCCCCCTATCTCTCTCTAGAAGAAACCAAGATAAACACACCTCTCAATGCCTCTTTTTACAGGTTTATCATTGTTTTTACACAGTCACTCCCTAATTAGCTATCACTCCCTAATTCACCATAGCCATCTCATGCTTCATATTTTCCTTTATTTAAGCTCAGGAGTTGATTCCCAATGTCACTCTCTAACTTAATGAAGAATTCTATTATCCTATGGCCACTATTCCCCAAGGAATCTTGCACAGCTAGATTATCAACTATTCCTTTTCATACCCAATTGAGGACGGCCTGCTTTCCCACTGGTTCCTCAATGAATTAACCAAGAAAACTATCGGATGCACACTCCATGAATTTTGCCTTGAGGGTAGTGTCATTGACTTGATTTGCCCAAACAAGCCGCAGAGCATGTCACCCTTAATTACAGCTGCACTTTTATTTCTTGCGATTCTAATTTCCTGTTTAAAGCTTCTCCAGAATTGTGCCATCAGTTGGGGGCTTTTGAACATATGCAAAGTCATTTTCTGCCCCTTGGTGTTTCTAAGTTCTACCCATACAGATTCCACTTTATGTAAGCTAGCATCCCGCCTCAATGTTATGTTATTGACGTTTTTCACCAACACAGCCATCCAACTTCATTTTGCTATCTGTTTGTCCTTCCTAAAAACTTAACACCCTGGATATTCAATTCCTATTCCTCATCTGCAATGTCAGTCTCTGTAATCTTAACTATATTATAAGTATCTTAAATTTCTACTTGCATGACTCATTAATCCACTGTATTGGGAATGCCATGTGCATTAGAACACAAGGTCTTAAGGTTTGACTTTTTAAGAATTTGGTCTGCTCACAATATTTTGCAATGTAGTCCTGATTGATTCTTGTCCTTGAATTCTCTGGTTTTCACTTTTCTTAGTTTCCATTTTGTCTGTTTTTTTTCTCCCTTATTTTGGTCTTTTATATCTCTCTGAACAGTTCCTAAGACCCTGACGTTTTAGTTTTAATGCTGCTCAACCCCACTAACTAATACTCCTCTCAGGTCATCAATTCTGATTCTGCCCAGGTAAATCAATGCAGTCTATATTGGTTCAATCTCCCTCAAAATTGGTCAGAATGTCCTCAGAATCTGAAACCTTTCCCCTCACACATTCTCTCCAGTCATGTATTATTGTGGATTATAAGTATTTGATGTATGAGCACTAATCCGATATTCTAGTTGCAATTCAACCGTCCAAAAAGTTATCAATTTATTCTGATTTGTTGTCATGAATCAATCTCAATGTGTGCTAATGAACCCCCCTCCCTCAGAAATACCTCACACTATTACCTGTCTTTCTTAGTAATCCAAGGTGCCAAACTAATGCCCCATGAACATGGATCCAAATCTGACCAACGTTGGAAATCTGAGGAACCATGTTTAACTTGTATAACTAACTTAAATTGAATTCTTTAATTATTAGTCTTTGAGTGTTTAATCATTCAAGAGTCAGTTATGTCAATAATTTCAACTATCACTGACTGTTGTAAAAACTAATCTGATTCAAATGCTTTCCTTCAGGATGAATTCTGCTACACTGCCACAATCTGGCCAAAATATAAGTCAGTCGTGTCAACAATGAGATGGTCCATTAACTAAATAATTCAGTTAAGTCAAAAGAAAATGGGCAACAAATGTTGGCATACCCATAGATGACCACCTCCAACAAATAAACAAACAAATACCATCATACAATGAAGTTCTGAGTAAGATACATAACCAAATTAGGTAAATGTGTAAGAAGCTTGGAGATTAATTATAAAATATGATGTAAAACACTTTGGTGTACAAATAGTTAAATGGAATATTTTTGAAATGTGCAATAATCTGAAGTCCAGGTGCTCAGAGGTATTTGTGTGCTCTCCTACAAGGAACAGGGAAAGTCCGAATACAGGTGGAGCAGGAAAGTAAGAAGGAAGAGTGCAAGGGGACAGCAACTACAAAGGTATAAATAAGCATTTGTACAATTTCACAGTGCTTTGTGCAGATCATTTATAAAATACTCTACTTAATTTGGTCTCTCAATACTTTAGAAAGTTTGTATTTGAATTGGAGGAAGAGTAGAGATATTTCTCTCCGTGATTTGGGAATTGTCCTGTACTGAGGGGATAAGAATTTTGCGTCTATATTATTTGGAGTTTGGGGCGATCAGAGTTGATTTCATTGAAATATATAATGTTCTGAACGGGCTCGACGGGTTAAAGATGAGTAATTGATGGCACATACTGGAGAATCTGGAACGGGAGCAGAGTCTTTTGTTAAGAAGTTGACCATCTGAACAAAGCGAAGAAGAATTGTCGATACTCAAAGCATTGAGAATCCTCACTTAGATTTAAAAAAAAAACTTCATTATCACTGATGAAATATTTTTGAATTTATCCATTAGAGCACGATTTTACCTCATTAACCACACACAGCAGCGATTCAAGAATATTTCCCTCTGCGAGAGATTCAAAGAGATATCGGATTATCAAAGAATGGTGATTCAATGCCAGAACATTGACTAAGATCACTAAAAATATATTTCAATGAAAACTATAAAGAGAACTTGTCCCGAAGCGCTAACTCTGATTTCTCTCGACCGAGTCTGCCAAACCTGCTGCGGTATTCCAGCAATTTCTGTTTTTGTTCCTGACTTCCACCAACTGCAATTCTTTCGGCTTTTTATACATCTGCAGAATCCTCCCCTTGCGCTTTCCGCAGTCAGTATCACTCACCGTACACAATAAGCTCAGTCCCATTCCCAGAGGAAACTTTCTGTTTCCAGTTTGCCACGCTGCAATAATAGACTCCGGCGTCCTGAAAATCCACATTCAGCAGGTGGAGCTCGGCAGCTGTTTGCTCTAAAGGTATCACCACCGTCCTGTTGTCTTCTGCTGAGGGTTTATATGTCCCGTCCTGGTTTCGTCTCCACCAGGAAACATCCAGCCGTGCTTTGGTATCGAAAAGTGTGTAAGAGCAATTCATGGAGACATTTTCACCTTTCAATGAAGTTATACGGGCGGGGAACTGGAACATCTGGAGAAAGCTCCCATCAGCCACTGTCAGAAATAAGCACATGAGCAGACAATGATTGGTCAGCCTATTGTTGAGGGAGAAATGTATTAATAAATATAAGGATAAAAGTTTTTTTTGAAGTAGCGACATATACATTGAAAGAAATAATGTGTGCACAATTCCAATGCCTCTTAATATTTATTTAACCTGTGTAAGTATATATGTACCTGTGTAAATGCCGACGACAGAGATATACCACAGAACAATCAACACTCCCATTTCAGCAAACTCGATCGATTCACTGTAAATTAGCAGGACACGTTATTGAGAAGAGACATGGAGGTAATGTGGCATTGAGCGGGCTGTGATGGAGTGTTTGACAAAGCGAATGAAACCGACCTTCGATGCATTAATGGTTTTACTTTGATGTTAGATGTAAGAACACAGCGTGGGAGTTAAAAACACCTCACATACTGCTGCTCTTCAAGAGAAGATGGAACATTTTCTCATCACGTGATAGTTTCCGAACCGATGCAGCGTGGATAAAATGCAGACCTGACCATCCCGTCACAGACACTTGTTGTGCAGATGTGGTGAGCGCGCTGTCCAATTTCACCACAAGGTTTAGCGTGAGAGAACTGAGACTATCAAGCGGAAACACAAATGGGTGAGAAGACAACATCGTATCATTTTGGAAAGTTCCATCAAGATCATTAAACAGGACTCTGGAAAATGAGAATATCGTAGAGGAGAAGAATGACATACGGGCTATTAAACTTGAAAGGATTACGGTAAGTATGGAAGAGATGTTATCAATTCTCGAAGGAGTGAAAATAGACAAGTCCCCTAGGTCAGATAGGATTTATCCAAGGATTCTCTGGGAAGCTAGAAAAGGAGAATGCCAAGCCTTTGGCCCTGATCTTTCAGTCATCATTGCCGACAAGTTTAGTATCAGAGGACTGGAGGATTGCAAATGTTGTGCCCCGTGTTCAAGAAGGGCAGTGGAGATGACCTAGGTGTTTATAGATGAGTAAGCCTTACGTCGGCTCCAGGAAAAGTTTTGGAAAGGACTATGAGAGATTGGATTTTAAATCAACGTGCAAGCAACTATTTGATTGCAATAGTCAACATGGATTTGTCAAGGGAAGGTCATGTCTCACAAACCTCATTGAGTATTTTGAGAAGGTGATCAAGCATGTGGATGAGGGTAGGGCAGTTGCCGTGGTGTACATGGACTTCAGAAAGGCCTTTGATAAGGTTCCACATGGTAGGCTGTTAGAGAAAATGCTGAGGCATGGGATTAAGAGTAATTTAGCAGTTTGGATTATAAACTGGCTTTCTGTAAAAATGCAGTGAGTGGTGGTTGATGAAAAATATTTAGCCTGGAATCCAGTTACTAGTGGTGTGCCAAAGGATTTGTTTTGGGACCAGTGCTGTTTCTCATTTTGATAAGTGACTTGGATGCAGGCACAGTTGGATGGGTTAGTAAGTTTGCAAATAACACTAAAGTCGGTGGAGTGGTGGACAGTGTGGAAGAATGTTGCAGGTTGCAGATTGACTTGGATAAATTGCAGAATTGGGCTGAGAGGTGGCAAATGGAGCTCAATGGAGATAAATGTGAGGTGATTCACTTTGAGAAGAATAACAGGATGGCAGAATACTGGGTCAATGGAAACATTCTTGGTTGTGTGGATGTGCTGAGGGATCTTGGAGACCATATACATACATCCCTGAAAGTTGCCATCCAGGTTAATCGTGCTCTTAAGATGGCATGCAGTGTGTTAGGTTTTATTGGAAGAGGCATTGAGTTCTGGAGCTGTAATATCATGTTCCAACTATACAAATGCCAGTGAGGCCGCACTTGGAATATTGTGTACAGATCTGGTCACCCCATTACAGGAAGGCTATGGAAGCATTGGAAAAGATGAAGCAGAGATTTACTAGGATGCTGTCTGGTCAGGTGGGAATGTCTTATGAGGAAAGGCTGAGAGACTTGGGGTCAAGGAGGGAATGGTCTCTGGTCTCCCCAGATAGGGGTGAGGAAGGTAATCTTTCCCTGGTGGTGGGATTTGTTTGTAGGTGGTGGAAATGGCGATGGATGATGCGTTGTGTCCGCAGGTTGGTCAGGTGGAAGGTGAGGACCAGGGGCGTTCTGTCCTTGTTGCGATTTGGAAGGGTGGCATTCAAGAATGGAGGTGTGTAAAGTGGAGGAAATGTGCTGGATGTTATTGTTGACCACATAGGAGGGGAAATTGCAGTCCTTGAAGAATGAGGCCATCTTAGATGTTCTATGATTGAATTGGTCCTCCTGGGAGCTGATGCAGCAGAGGCGCAGGAATTGTGAGTGAAGAATAGCATTTTTACAGGAGGCAGGGTGGGAGGAGGTGTTGTCCAGTCAGCTGTGGGAGTCAGTGGGTTTGAAATAGATGTCCATGTGAGTTTGTCACCACAAATGGAAATAGAGAGGTCCAGGAAGGGTGTGAGCTGTCCGAGATGAACTTGA
Source organism: Chiloscyllium plagiosum (assembly GCF_037043375.1). Taxonomy (NCBI): domain Eukaryota; kingdom Metazoa; phylum Chordata; class Chondrichthyes; order Orectolobiformes; family Hemiscylliidae; genus Chiloscyllium; species Chiloscyllium plagiosum. Next base: position 77,346,807 of record NW_028270155.1, read on the forward strand.
GGTCAGGGTGGAAGGTCTTTGTGCAGTTGATGAACTGTTCGACCTCCTCGTGGTTGCATTAGGTTGTGCTGATACAGTCATTGATGTAGTGGTGGGAAAGATGGAGAATGATGCTAGTGTAGCTGCTGAAAATGGACTGTGTCTGTACCCGATGAAGAGCAGGCATAGCTGGGGCACGTGCAAGTTACCATGGCTGCCCTTTTTGTCTGGATGAAGTGGGGGGATTCGAAGGAGAAGTTGCTGAGGGTGAGGATCAGTTCAACCAATCGGATGAGTGTGTCAGTGGAAGAGTACTGGTTGGATCAGCAGGAGAGGAAGATATGAAGAGCTTGGAGGCCTTCGCCATGGCAGGTAGGTGTGTATGGGGACTGAATAACCATGATGAAGATAAGGCATTCGAGGCCATGGAAATAAAAGTTATGGAGGAGGTGGAGTGCATGGATGATGTCCCGAACATATGTGGGGAGATCCTGGAACAAAGGGGGATAGAATAGTGTCAAGGTATGTAGAGATAAGTTCGGTGGGCAGGAGCAAGCTGAGACAATGGGTCAACGGGGGCAATCAGGTTTGTGAATTTTAGGTAGGAGGTAGAACTGAACAGTGCAGGGATCCCAAACAATGAGGTTGGAGACTGTCAGTGGGAGATCCCTTTAGCCAAACTCTAGGTGCACGATGTAGGATGACGAATGCCTCATCTTCCACCTTGTGACCGTCCAACCATATGGGAATCATGTAGATTTCACCAGTTTGTTCATTTCCCCCACCTTATCTCAGATCCAACCTTCCAACTTGGCACTGCCCTCTTGAACTGTCCTACTTGTCCACCCTCCTTTCTAACCTATCACCATCATCCCACACCTTCATCTTCCTAACACATTCCAGCTACCTTTCCCTTCATCCCAACTCCCTCCTATTTATCTCACAGTCCCTTGGCCACCCTCCCATTCCTGATGAATGACGAAGTGTGGCTGATGTTTATGATAGGTAAATGATCTTACCCATGACTGCATTTAATTGCTGGCATCTGGGCGATGCTGTTGGCTAGTGGCTGGATATTGTTTCTGATTGGGTGTGACCATAGGTTCTACTTTGCTGGAAAATGGATGCTTTCTGTGATAGTTCAGACTTCCTGCTGGTAAGTGATTAATGCTTCTGGCTGTAACAGAATGTGGCTGAGAGCTTGGTATTTCCGATCGCGACTGGGTGATGATGGGTGTCATTGAAGCTGGGGTGTCATGCGTGGGAGGATAAGCTCAGGTTGCACTGATGAAGAATCTGTAAGTCTGCTCAGCCACATTCTGTTCTGTCGAACTGCAAAGCTTTTTTGCTGTAAACTGAACTCTGGCGTGGCGTTGATTGTCTCTCTTCTACTGGTTTAATAATGCTACTTGTGACTGGTCAATGTTAGTGCTGACGCCTGGGTGAAACTAGTGCTGATGACCTGACACCATGACTGATGCTTGTGCGTGACCACCAGAGACTGGTTATCTGCTTCAGGTGCTTCAGGTATTCACAAAAGAGCTCATAATCAATCTGAAACACTCGCTGCTTAAAATATACTGTTCTCAGCATCACTGTTCAATTGTGTGTTGATCAACAGAATGCTGCTGGTGACTGAATGATCCCATTAGCAAAAACCTGAAGGTGCCACTGAGTATATGATAATCTTGTTCATCAATGTGGGAAGGTCCTTCTCCACGCTGGGTCATAGAGTTTCTGATGATTAGTTGATACAATGTTCGTGAATTGTTTATAGTGATCCTGGCTAATGGGTGAGAGCTGAATTGGTTATGGTGCTGCCATGAGCTGAGTGATAGTCCTGTGAGTGTTTGGGAGATGGTGTTCCGGATGTACAAAAGCTATTATTTCGCTGAACTTCCAAACTAATACGTCCTTTTTACATTGATGAATATACAACCTGTTCATGTTCGTTTAATGTGTTGTCCACAATAAGCTTTTATGTGTGTATTTTTGTCCTTGATTTAATTGTGCCTGCCTGTACAAGTCTCGTGCATGTATACTATGTTTGTTTTCTGTATATGTCTTTTATATCAGTGCATGGATCTTTCCCCCGTTTATTCAGATCGTTTAACAGGTAGATACTTCCACTTGTATGCGTCTGTCTGCCGATGTGTGTTATGCCTGTGGTGATTTAATTTTCATACATCTCTGCGTGCTAAGGACAGTTGACAGTACTGGGAGAATGCTTTTTTCCATTCCAAACAGGGTCTAGCCCAGGATTATATCAAACGTTCCTGCAGAAGAGTCCATAAGACCATAAGACACAGGAGCAGAAATTAGGCCATTCGGCCTGTCCAGTCTGCTCTTACATTCAATCATGACTGATAGGTTTTTCAACACCGTTTTCCCGCTTTCTTCCCATAACGATTGATCCCCTTGGCAATCAAGATCTCTGTTTTGAACGTACTCAACGTCATAGCCTACACATACCTTCTGTGGCAATGAATTCCACAAATTCCCCACTCTCTGGTTAAAGAAGATTCTCTTCGTCTCTATTCTAAAAGGTCTTCTCTTCACTCAATGTCTGTGCCTTCAGTTCCTCGTCTATCCTGCCAATGCAAACATTTTTCCAATGTCCACTTTGTCCAGGCCATTCAGTATTTCAATCCGATCCCCCCTCATCCTTCTGAACTCCATTGAGTATAGTCCCAGAGTCCTCAAACATTCCTCATGTGTTAACCATTTCATTCCTGGGATCATTTTCATGAACTTCCTCTGGACACTCTCCAAGACCAATGCTTCTTTCCTGTCAGACCCAAAACACTAATTCTGATTCTCCCTCTGCAGATGCTGCTCATCCTGCTGAGTTTTATGAGCACCTTCTGTTTTATCCCATATGGAGCTGGTTGCTTACAACCTAATTTCGCAGAACCATTGCTGAGCTCAAGAGTCTGCTCATGCCACACTTCCAAGTTATTTATGTGCAAGTTGCTGTCACAAATAACATGCATCTCTCTTCATTAATATCTGAAATCTCATTCTGCCACGACATAAGGCATCATCTCTGTTCAGGCCAAGGTCTTCTCTACCCTTTTAAACAAACCAGAACCTAAATTACACAGAAGTCTTGGAGTACAGATGTGACACAATTAAAAAGGTAAAGCTTTCATTCAACTTCTGCCATCACGATATCCTCCAGCATTTAAAAGCTTGTTATCTGTGCAAACTCTATTTAGATCACTGTTATCACACAGTCTTCGATACCCCACACAACCTCATTTCCCTCAAATTAATAATCTGCTCTTTGTTCCCTCAGTGTTTATTGCTGTCACTTTGTGTCTTCAAACTTCATGTCGCTCAAATCACTCTCCTCTCTGGGCTATTGATGGTCTCTGTCTCTTGCTGCCGACCTTCCTATACATTCCTCAATCACAGCTCCCTCGGTCATACCCCCATTGGTCATTCTTTCACAGTAGGCTGTTGAATTTACAGTTTATAGTCTGTCACGTCTAATCATGAATAGTTAACTGTGTTTGGGTAACATGAGAAAGTTCATTTCGGTTTTACTAGTCAGGCTTCATATTATGTTCAGTTTAGGTCGTCTCATTATAGGAAATATGAGGAAGCTTTAGAGAGGATGCAGAGGATATTTACAGAATGCTGTCTGAACTGGAAGGCATGTCTTACAAAGAAAGGTTGAGGAAGCTAGGGCTTTGCTCATTGGAGCGAAGAAGGATGCGAGGTAACTTGACAGAGGTGCACAAGATGATGAGAGGCATCGGAAGAGTGGATGGCCAGAGTCTTTTTCCCAGAATGGAAATGGCTATCATGAGGGGGCATAATTTTAAGGTGATTGGAGGAAGCTTTAGGGGAGATGTCAGAGGTAGGTTCTTTTCACAGAGAGTGGTGGGTGCGTGGAATGCATTGCCGGCAGTGGTAGTAGAGTCAGATATATTAGGGTCATTTAAGCAACTCTTGGATAGGCACATTGATGATGGTAAAATGAAGGATATGTAGGTTAGTTTGATCTTAGATTAGGATAAAAGGTTGGCACAATATTGAGGACCAAAGGGCCTGTACTGTGCTGTACTGTTCTATTTTCCATGTAGATAATTTACACATAATGTAGTGAACCAAAAACATCTATACAGCGACTGATATTCTAGATGTAGGTGTGACTGGCTGCACTGCGAAATCATGAGAAAATACTTTGTAATAAAAGTGGCAAATGTATTTTTTTTGGTAAAAGGAGATCATATCAGTCAGAAGCATTAAAGATCAAAGTTTGCAATGCAACACAGAGTCTTTGTTGACCCAGAAGTAGCAAGAAGTCTATTTACAAAGTGGAAACACAATCTTAGACAATCAAAGAGCTGACCAATAATGTAGAATACAACGACAGAACAATACAGAAAAATAATCCGAGGACTGACAGAGATATCAGAAATGTGTTGAAGATGTCTTCTCATAATCCCTTAAACTAGAAACACTGCTGGCAATGTGAATAAAAATCTTAAACGTGTTTTACTTACATTAGGAAATGTAGGATGGTGTGGAAAAATGTACCTTCATAGCTTCGAAGGGCAATGATATAAGTGAAAATTAAAATCTTAGAAATGTTGAATTAGCTTTATTTATTTATTCCTTTTACAGCAGGGGAGAAATAAGCATCCTTTACATGCTGGATACAGACTCACTGAAAGAGGAGGCCTGAGGAGAGAAAGGCATGAAAGGGCAATCCCTCAAACACTTGAATATTTTCATCATTTGTGTTTGCTGTTAATAAATGTCTGCAATAGATCAGATGCATGAATGTCTTAGTCCACTTGCTAACACAGTTGAAATATGCATTCTATGAAATGATAAAACAGCTGCCTGTTAAATACTAGCATCTACAATGAAGAATACTGTGTTTTGAATACTTTGACGATTTTCCTTCAGACAGTGAAGGGTCATCATCAGTACGTCATACAGACACAGAGTCATTGAGTAAAGCAGCATGGAAACAGATGTTTTGGTCTAACCAGTCCATGCTCAATCTAGACTCGTCCCACCTGCCTGCACTTGGCTCATATCCCACCAAACATTTCTTATTCATGTACAGGTACTTACCTCAATGTCATTTACATGTGCCCACATCTATCACTTTCTCTGGAAATTCATTTCACACACTCTCTGTGTAAAAACATTGCCGCTCATGTCTGTTTTAAATCTTTCTCCTCTCATCTTAAAAATATACCGCTAATCTTGAAATTCCCCACACAAGAGAAAAGACACCTACCTGGTGAAAGTGAGGACTGCAGATGCTGGAGATCAGAGTCTAGATTAGAATGGTGCCAGAAAAGTACAGCACGTCGGGCAGCTTCCGATGTGCAGGAAAAATCAACATTTCGGGCAAAAGCCCTCATTCCTGATGAAGCGCTTTTGCCCAAAACATTGAATTTGCTGATCATCAAATGCTGCTTGACCTGCTGTGCTTTTCGAGCACCACTCTAATCTAGACAAAAGACACCTACAAGTCACCCCATCTATGCCTCTCATTATTTTCAAAACATCCAAATGGTCACCTCTCAACCTGCTGTTCTCCAGAGAAAAAAAAATGCCAGCCTATCCAACCACTCTTTATAATACAAACCAGGATGTTCCTGGCAACATCCTAGTAGATCTCTTCTGAATCCTTTCCATCTTAATAACATTTTTCCTATAACAGGGTGACCACAACCGGACACAGTACTCCATAAGAGGCATTATGTGTAAAAATCTGTTTCCGTTATTACTAAAATTGAATCTGCAATATTGTGCACTTGTGTTTCAGTTTTGCATTTTAAAGAAGTCATCCCAGACTCAGAACGTCAACTCTGTTTCTGTCTCCACAGATGCTGCCAGACCTGCTGAACCTCTTCAGACCTTTTTTTTTTTCAGATTTTCAACATCTACCTTCATTTAACCTTTTAATTTTAAATACTTTATTTGTATTCAGTGAGGAGAACAGTGTCACTACCCCACTCCCCTTCTCACCCAGGTTTACATTACTGCCATTGGAAGAGGAATCCTGAATTTGACACAACGGCCGGTGCCTGTATTTTCAGGCCCATTCCAATTACCTCCATTCCCAATTGGGGCAGATAAGTTAATTCAGCCTAAAGTGTTATGAGTGGCACTTCAATAGTTTTGCAACTCTTTGGCATGCTATCAACCAAGTTTCCCTGTGTATAAAGTGCCACAAAAGATGTATTGATAAAAGGTATGTTCGCATTGCATGACGAGTTAACAGAGATTAGTCATCACAGGGCACTTCCTTGGAGCGACAGCCAGGAGTAGCTAGAAGGTGGGGAAATAGTCATCAGGGATTAATAAATAAGGAAAATAAATAAGGTTCAGTGATTCGTACTGCTGCCTCACAGCGCCAGGGACCTGAGCTCAAATCATCAGAAGTTCGATTGAAGAGACATCTAGAGTTGAAACATTAGCTTGCTGTCTCTCCAACGAGGTGGTCTGACCAACTGTGATCTCCAGCATTTGTTGTTTTCTGGTTTTTTTAAGTCAGTTTGAGATGGACCATTTTGAATTTTACACCATTATCATCCCTGGCTCAGAAATTGTCTGAAGGTTTAGAAATAGAAGATGAGGGCAGAACAAGCGCTCTAGTGGACAGGACATGAGCAGTAATACGGAGGTGGTGCTGTTCTTCCAACTCAAGTATTATCCATACGCCTGATTAAATTAAATGTGAGAGAAGTTAACATAATTTGGCTAATGGCAAAAAGATCGAAGTGTTAAAATAAACAGACCCTTCCGAAAAAAAATATAGCAAGTCAGATGATGAAAGACAATGTGCAGGTTTTGCCATCAAACTCTACTTCGAGCATAGACCAGGAAGATGTTGCCAATTGGATACAACATTGGTTGTTGGTAGGAGATAGAGGGTGATGATGGACTGTTTTCTTTCTGGACTGTAGGCCTGTGACCAGTCATGTTCTGCAGAGATAGGTGTTGAGTCTACTGTCTTTGTCATTTACATATATAATTTGGATGAGAATATAAGAAATATGGTTAGTAATCTTGAGGATGACACCACAATTGGTGGCATGGTGGAAAGTGAAAAAGGTTATCTAAGACTCCAGTGAGATCTTGATCAATGGGCTGATGAACTGAGGAGTGGCAGATGAAGTTTATTTCAGATAGATGTGATGTAGTGTGTTTTGGTAAGATGAACTTAAGCATGACTTACACAGTTAATGGAAGAGCCCTGGGACTGTTGTCAAGTGGAGGGACCGAGGGGTTTAAGTGCACAGTTTCTTGAAAGTGGTGTCACAGGCAGACAGGGTGGTGAAGGAGGCTTTTGGGACATTTGGTTTTATCAGTCAGAGGAAGAATGTAAGAGTTGGGACATCATATTGTGGCTGTTCAGGACATTGGTGAGGTCACTTTTATAGTGCTGTGTATAATTTTACTTTCGCTGATATAGGGAAGATATTAGTAAACTGGAAAGGGTGCCAAAAAGATTTACAAGGATGTTAGTGAGACTAGACGGTTTGAGTTATAAGGGCAGGCTTGATAGTCTGTTTTTTTTTCCCCTGGGGAAGTTAAGCAGTGATCTTATAGCAGTCTATAAAATCATGAAGGGCATTGATAAGGTGAATAGCAAAGGTCCTTTCCCCTGGGAGTTCAAAACTACAGACCATAATTTTAAGCTGAAACAAGGAAGATTGAAAATTGATCTGAGGGGCAACATTTTGAGGTTTTTAAGTGGAATGAACAGCCAGAGAAGTGGTAGAGGAGAATATTGAAAGGATATCTGGGCAGGAACATGAATAAAGTACGGTTTAAAGTGATATGAGCTAAATGCAGGTAAATGGGAACAGTTCTGGCTGGGAGGCCTGGCGAGCACAGACAGGCTGGACCGAAGGGTCTGTTTCCGTGTTGTACAGCTCTATGACTCTGTGACGCTTAAAATATTTACGTTGGTCCTTATCCTTGTTATGCCATATTCCTTATTTACTATTCTACACATTTATATGTCTTCTGCAAATATAACTACCATGCCTCTGATTCACCAGTCTGATACTTCAATACTGATTGTAAATCTTAGAAAGGCCAACACAGATCCTGTGGGATCTCACTCCTCACATTCAGCCAATCTGAATAAGGCCCAATTATGCACATTGTTTGCTGCAAGCATGCCAGTTCTCTTATCATCAGAGTATGTTTCCCTGTTATGACATGATTTCCTTTTCTGTGAAACCTTGTCAAATGCCAGTATGGAAATCCAAACGTGATATCTGCTTTACTTACATCACGTTTCTTTTCTTCAAAGAATTACAATAATGTGGTTAAACATGATTTATTTTCATTAAACTGAAAACTCATTTTAATTATCTTGCGCTTTTATATTTGTTACTTTTCAGTCTGATGGAACCTCTGCAGAATCTATTGAATTATGGGAAATGAATACGAAGTCATCTATCTATCTCTTAACATCCTGGGATGAAATCCATTGGTTTATTCCTTAGTAATTCCAATGGCTTCATTCCAGAAATCCTTGCTTTGGAGGCCTCTGGGGCAGTTTCAGTGGTGGCATCCTGTAGCTACTCCAACAACCCAGATTGCCATCGTCCCACTGTCATCTCTGAGAGGATGAATAGTCATTTTACTTCCATTGCTTTCCTTTTGTATGCCGACATAAACTCTTGCTCGCTGTTAATTTATTTATAGCCAGCTTCATCACATGGTCTGCTTTATTTGACCTGATTGAGGTTTAAGACTGCTGTTATTATTCTGACCTGTCTTCTCATCTGCCAGTCACATTTGTGCAATTTAATCATTATTACCGAAAGATTGAAACTCTTGTGAATTATTTAACAAAGCATTGATACAGCGTTGTCTCCTTGAAATTTTTGTTCATGGTAATAATGAATTTATTCTGAATATTTTGGGAAGGATAATATTAAGATAGAGTGGGTTCAGAAGAGATTTACCAGGATGTTCCTGGGTATGGAAGTTTTGAGTTATAATGAAAGGCTGGATACAATGGCATGTTTTCAATTGGAGTGTAGAAGGTTCACAGGTGACCTTCCAGTGGTTTATAAAATCATGAGAGGTATGGATGGAGTTCATGGTAGGGGTCTTTTCCCAAGAATGGTGCAGTTCAAGACAAGGGGGCATATTTTTAAAATGACAGAAGAGAGATCTAAAAAAAAAAGAAGGGCAATTTGTTTTACACAGAAGGTGATTCACTTGTGAAATGACCTTCCTGAGGAAGTGATGGATGCAGGCAGAGTTCCAACACTTTAAAGACACTTAGATAAGTGCACGAATAGGAAAGATTTGGAGGGATATGGACCAACAGCAGGCAGGTGGGCCTAGATTACTTTGGGATTATGTTCAGCATGGCTAGTTGGACTGAAGGGACTTTAAGTATGCTGTATGACTCTAGAACTACATATAATGGCAAATGATTCTCCACAAAGTAGTCCTGTCGCCTAAAATCCAAATTCACTTCAACTAGCTCAGCTTTTCTGCTCGTACATTTGGCCTTTTTAACACAAACAGGACCAGTCTTGGACTAAGCCTTTTCAGTTTCAAACTGACTTTATTCAATTTGATTTGATTTAATGTAGTCACATGTACCGAAGCTTCTAATGGCGAGTCGTTCAGGCAGATCATGCGGTGCTTGTACAGACTGAGGTATACAAGGTTGCAACTGCACAGAGCAACATTAACATTAGTCGAGAGTGTGGTTCTGAAAAAGCACAGCAGGTCAGGCAGCATCTGAGGAACAGGAGAATTAATATTTCGGGCATAAGATTAACATTAGTAAGATCAATATCGTTTGAAGTCAAAGAGGTCCATTCAGCAGGCTAATAATGGCACGGAAGGAGATGTGCTTGAATCTGCTGATGCAACTGTTCAGGCTTCTGTATCTGGCTGGAAAACAGCATTAACAGGGCAGGAGGGTCTTTGTAGAGGTTGTCAGTCTTTGAGTGCCAATGAAAAGTTAAATCCATTGATGGGAGGTTTGTTTCCATTATGGCCCACAACTTTCTGCAGATTTTTATGGTTCTGGATGGGACAGTTACTGTATGCACCCATATAGAATACTTTCCATAGTGTATCTGTAAAATCTTGGTAAGGATCCTTATGGGAGAAAGTGAGGATTGCAGATACTGGAGATCAGAGCTGAAAATGTGTTGCTGGAAAAGCGCAGCAGGTCAGGCAGCATCCAAGGAGCAGGAGAATTGACGTTTCGGGCATGAGCCTGGAGAAGGGCTCATGCCCGAAACTTCGATTCTCCTGCACCTTGGACGCTGCCTTGACCTACTGCGCTTTTCCAGCAACACATTTTCAGCTAGGATCCTTATGGACATGCTGAATTTCCTAATCTGTATGAGGATGAAGAGTAGTTATTGTGCCTTTTTGATCATCTCATTTATGTGGGAGATCCAGAACAGATTGTTGGCCCACCTCACTACCAGGAACTTGACGCGTTCGACCCTCTCCACCTCAGCTCCATTGATGGAGATAGCGGCGTGTCCTCCTCCTTTCTTCCCGAAGTCAATGATCCACTGTTTTGTTTAGCTGATATAGAGAGAGAGATTGATATTATTGCACCAAGACACAAAACATTCAATGTCCTTCCTATACTCTGATTCATCTGTTTAATATCCATTCTGCCATGGTGATGTTATCAGCAAATGTGTCGATGGCGTTCATAGGGAATTTGGCTCTGCGGTGGTGGGTGTACAAGGAGTACAGTAAAGGGCTGAGAATGCATCCTTGTGGGGCACCAGTGTTAAGCATTTCATGAAGGCAGTGCTGTTGTCAATCCTCACTGATTGATATCTGTGGCTCCGGAAACTGAGGATCCAGCTGCAGAGAGTGGAACCAAGACTTGTGTCTCAGAGTTTTGAGATGAGTCTGGTGAGGATTATTCTGTTGAAGGCAGAGCTGTGGTTGATGATAGGAGCCTGACATAAGTGTCCTTGTTATCCAGATGTTACAGGGGGGAGTGTAGTTCAAGGGAAATGGCATCCGCTATGGATTTGCTTCACCGGTAGGCAAATTTCAGGAATCCAAGCAGGCTGGGAGGCTAGAGTTGAAATGGGCCATGACCAGCATCTTGAAGCACTTGATGATTACTGAGGTTGCAGCCACTGTGCAGTAGTCATTAAGGCATGCTGCATGTGTTTTCTTTGGTACTGGGGTGATGGTGATCTTCTTGAAGCAGGTGGGGAATTTGGAGTATAGCAAGGAGAGGTTAATGATTTCAAATTCAATTGAATTATGATCTCAGCTTGCTCAGTGTAACCTTTACTCTAAGGTCATTCATTAATCCTATCGGAATGCAAAATACCAAGTACTGTAAAAAAAATGACATGGTCAGTCCCATAGCGTACATTTTTAAGAAACAATCTCAAAATAATTCTGTGAACTGCTCAATGAGTCCACAATTACCACTTTGATTTTTCTAACTTTGTTGCAACTTGAATAATTATGGTTGTCTCTTTCACAAAAACACACAATTTGTTTTCATGTTTACTTTTTGATAATGAAGGGCCACTTCCCAAAAGATACATTTCCTCACAAACCAATTCTACATTCTGGTCTCTTTAAAATTAGGTCATCCCTAACTGCACACAAGCCATCTTTAATTCGTAGTGCTACCTCTTTGTTTTTACAAAGTTTCCTACGTTTCTTTAAGGTGGCGGTTTCGTCAACGTTCAGAATCTGAAACTTCCCATCTTTAGCAATATTTCCAACAGGAAAACCAATATTATAATATTTAATATATAACCAATTATATTTAATCATGTGGATGTGTGTTGTCAATCCATTTGCTTTGTTAGGAATGTGACATGCATTAAAACGCAAAGCCTTTCGTTGTGCTTTTATGTTATCTATGCCACATCTAATCTTTCTCCGTAAGACCAAATACATGAAAGCACAATTAGACCACTCAGCCCACTGTGTTTGCTCCACTGATCAATCATGGCTGATATGCATCTCAAACCAGTTCTTCATTATCCCTGTAATCCTTGACCTCCTCATGCATTAAGAACCTAAGCATCAAAGATACTCAATGCCTTGGCTTCCTCAACCTTCTGTAGCAATAAGCTCCACAGATTCACCACCCTCTGACTGAAGAAATTTCCCCTCATCACAGCTCTGAAGGATCATCCCTTCATTCTAAGTCTTTGCCCTTGGGTCATAGACTCTCCTACTAGTGGAAACATCTTCTTCACGTCCATTCTATCCAGACTTCTCAATATTCAGTCAGCTTCAATGAGTTCCCCCCATACTTCTGAAAGCCAATGAATAGAGACTTTGAGTTCTCAACCACTCCTCATATGACATGCCCTTCATTCATGGCATCAGTCTTGTGAGCCTTTTCTGGTCTGCCCTCCAATGCCAGCAGATCTTTCTACAGAGAGGGGACCAAAATTTGCTCACAATATTCCAAATGTTGTCTGACCAGAGCCTCAAACACTTCCACCAAATAGACCCCACCACCAAGAACATCTTACCCTCCCCACACCTCTCAGACTTCTGCAAGTAACGGTCCCTCCAACAGTACATGGTTCACACCACTCCCACCACCAAATCCCAGGTACTTGCCCCTGCACTCAGAAAAAATGCAAAACTCACTAGTAAAAACCCTCCCCCCACGTCCATCCAGAACCCAAAAAGTCCTTCCAGGTGAGATAGAGGTTCACCTGTCTCTCTTCCATCCCAGTTTATTGCACCAGGTGCTCCCAGTGTGGTCTTCTCTACATCGATGAGACCGAACGTAAACTTAGGGAACCATTCACTGAGCATCGCAGCCAGGTCCACAGAGGTCGACCAGACCTCACAGTCACCCCTCATTTCAATTCCCCCAACCACTCACTTGGCGACATGCCAAAACAAACCAGAGCTCTTATTGGAAGAACAACATTTCATTTTCTGCCTGGGCAATCTACAGCCTGGAGGGTTCAATGTTGAATTCTCCAGTTTCACATAACCTCCCTCCCCATCCCCTGACTCTCTTCCCAGCTCCTTACCCTCACTACCACTGCTGCCTGCAACCAATCGGATTAATTCCTCCCATTAACCATGCAGGTTGTATCCTCTACCTGTCTTCACCTATCCCTACTTCACCACCACGCCACACACCCACCCTCAATCCTGAAGAAGGGGGGTGAATTACCAATGATGCAAAAGCAGCATTATGTTGATCTCTGGGCCTCTGTACTCCTTACAAGCAATGTCTGTAAAAGAAAGAAATCTATGTATTAATTAGCATCAGTTATAAAAAGGTATCAAGACAATGGATGTCCCTTACGCAGCCAGTTAGTATTTGATAACGCTGGAGAATTTGATCATCTGTCTGAATCCACCCGAGTATGCAACAGCTTTGTATTGTATCTTATGGTCACAGGCCTCCAGTCTGAAAGGCAACCCTCCACCACCACATTCTGTCTTCTACCTTCCAGCCAAATCTGTACCCAAATGGCTAGTTCTCTCTGTACTCCATGAGATCTAACCTTACTAACCAGTTCACCTTGTCGAACAATTTACTGAAGTCCATTTCGGTCACATCTACAAATTTGTGCTCATCAATCCTTTTCGTTATTTCTTTAAAAAATCTTAATCAAGTTTGTGAGACATGATTTCCCATGCACAAGGCCTTGCTGATTATCCCCAAACAGTCCTGGGCTTTCCAAATACATGTAAATCCTGATCCCCATGATTCCCTCCAACAACGTGCCTACCACCGATGACAGGCTCACCAGTCTATCGTACACTGGCTTTTCCTTACCACCTTTCTTAAATAGTGGCACCACGTCAGCCAACCTCGAGCCTTCTGGCAACTCACCTGGGATTATTGATGATGCAAACATCTCATTTAAGGGCTCAGCAATCACTTCCCTAGTTTTCCACAGAGTTCTAGGTCCAGAGTGTGGAAAACCACAAAAGGTCAGGCTGCATCTGAGGAGCAGAATTGACGTTTCGAACATAAGCCCTTCATCAGGAATGTTCTGCTCCTCGGATGCTGCCTGACCTGCTGTGCTTTTCCAGCACCACATACTCGACTCTTATCTACAGCAGCTGCAGTCCCTATTTTCTTTCACAAAGTTCTAGGGTACACTTGATGAGATCCTGGGTATTTATTCACCTTTATGTGTTTTAAGACACTCCTCGACTGTAATATGTTCATTTTTCAAGATGTCATCATCTGTTTCCCCACGTTCTGTATCTTCCATGTCCTTCTTCACAGCAAACACTGACATAAAATACTCATTCAATATCTCTCCCATCTCCTGCAGCTCCACACAATGGCCGCCTTGCTTATCTTTGTGAGGCTTGATTCTCCCCCTAGTTACCCTTTTGTCCTTAATGTATTTAGAGAATCCTTTTGGATTCTTTTCAACCCTGAGTTATCTTATGTCCCCTTTTTGCCCTCCTTATTTTCCTCTTGAGTATACTCCTACTGCCTTTGTACTCTTCTAAGGATTCTCTTCAGTATACCTGACTTATACTTCCTTCTGTTTCTGAACTAAGGTCTCAATTTCTCTAGTCATCCAGCATTCCCCACACCTTCTAGCCTTATCTTTCACTCTAACAGGACTACATAGTCTCGAGACACTCGTTATTTCATTTTTGAAGGCTTCCCATGACCGACTTTGCTTTTCGAGCACCACAATTTTTGATGTCAGTCACCTGCCCTGCCTTATATCCCAGAGAAGGTCAGGTTTTGCACTTTGTCCAGTAGGTACATGCACATACTGAATCAGAGGATTTTCTTGTCCACACTTCACAAATTCCTCGCCATCTCAACCCTGAACACTATGACAATCCCAGTATAAGTTTGGAAAGTTAATATCCATGACCATAACCACCCTGTTATTCTTACATATATCAGAGATCTCCTGACTAAATTTGTTTCTCAATTTCCCGCTGACTATTGGGGCATCTATATTACAATTGCAAGAAGGTGATCATCCCTTTTTTATTTCTCAGTTTCATCCAAATAACTTCATTAGATGTATTCAGACTGAGGTGAATAGGAATCTACATTACTCCAAGTCTGGTATATACTTGGATTTCTCTCCTCAGCTTCTCATTGTAGATGCTGGCATTGAGAACATGCAAGAAGACAATGGATTCATTTTCTCCAATTAGAAGAGTTGAATTCCATGCATACTGGAAAAGTTGATTGGGTAGAATATTCTTGCTATTGGTTTTAAATTGTATAGTTTTGATTCTTTTTGAAGCTGATGGATAACCTGACAGAGTTTTTTTAAGATGATAAGATGATTTAAAGGAAGGTGCGAGAATAGTATTTTAACTTCTGTGTGAGATGAGAATAACTATATTCTTATTATTTGCAAATCTATCAATAAATGGTGAAGAAGCTCTTTTGCATAGCAAATGTTCAGTATATGCAAATTTCCATTAGAAACGCTTTTAATTATAATGAACATGGACAGACCAAAGGAGAAATTTGACAGGTATATGATGTACAAATGTAGAGAATGGTAGATTGGTGGGTTTATATTGATCAGACACATTAGGAGAGAGCTATTGAAATTAGTGATGAGACTCTTTACTGCATATGGTACAATGCAAAGCTGCTACATACTAGGGTGGATTCAGACAGGTGATCTAACTCTCCAGCATGACCAACTACTCACTGGCTGCACAAGAGACATCCATTGTCTTGACACCTTTTTATAACCAATACTAACTAATACATAGATTATTTTCTTTTACAGACATTTCTTTGTAAGGAGTACAGAGGCCCAAAAGTAAACGCACTGCTGATTTTGCATCTTTGGTACCTTACCCCCTTTCTAATTAACAACAATGCGGTTTATAATAAGCATAATTCAAGCAGGTAGACATGATAACTGTTCAAGCAGAAGACTAGACCCAGTGCACTGTAAAACTACAGGAAAAAGTTTTTTTCCACACAATCCTAGATTCTCCATTTGGGTTGTTTATCTTGATTACTTCATGCTGCCTTGATGCTGCGTTTGGCCATATCCAGAGTCACACAATACAGTTTAACATCTGTTCCTTGCTTGATCTGTAAAAGCAACAAGAAAATGTTAAGAACAGCTGCTAGTTAGTTTTTGTAGCTATTCAATGTGTGTCACTGGAAATAGGCACTTGTGTTAGAGCAGTCTCGTCAGAAAGCATTGTCGTGTTTTCCAGTTCTATCTGTGAGAATGTGTATAAGGTACGAGCAGGTAGGGAAAGAGTTAAGAACAGGGTTACGTGACAAAGGCAACTGAAAACGTTGATTGGATAGAATATACTTGCTATTGGTTTTAACTTGTGTAGTTGTGATTTATTCTAAAGCTGATGGATGACCTGACTTTTTTTAAGATGATGAAAATGATTTAAGGGAAGGTGCGGAAATGGTAGCTTAACTTCTGTGTGAGATGAGAACTGTAGTCCATGCTGGGATGACTTTGACCAGATAAGAACTTGCAGTAAATAATGAGGTGCTGGAGTAATGGGTAGTGATTTAATGAGGTGAAGAACATTTATTGTGTGATGCCAGATGGCTTAATCTTTATTGTTGTTACTTGCTGATTGGAACGGTCACCAATTAATATAAGTGATGCTGAATTTGGATGCTGCTACCTGTAAGTGACTATATAATTCCTTAAGAATCTGCTGTTTGAGAGAAGACTGAGAAATCATGTTCTTGTGTACAAGAGCGATCGCACTCTCTCCAGGGCTCAGAATAAAGATGAAGAAGGTGGAGCCATACTGTGTCTATGAGTATTTGCTTCGAATGATACAGAAATGGCACCACAATACTGGCAAGCAAGGTAGGAGTCCAAATGAATTGTTACGATCAGATGGCATCTGCGATTGCCCAGAACACCGCTATCTCAAGATGGATGGGCCCACAAGGTAGGATTTTAAACCTTGATCCCTCTCAATATTCCTGTGTGTCGGAAATGGTCCCTTCATTCAAATGTTTTCTAGTGTTTGAGTCCCCTGGATTTAATTGAGGTTCGAGTCCCTTGGGCTTAATTGTGGTTCAAGTCCCGTGGACTTAATTGGGGTTTGAGTCCCCTGGATTTACTTGAGGTTCGAGTCCCCTGGGCTTAATTGGGGTTTAAGTGGGGTTCAAATCCCCGGACATATAGAGTATTAAAAGGGCGTTCGAGTCCCCTTGAGAAGTAAAGTGAAAAAGGGATTCACGTCCCCTCGGTAAAAGTGGATTCAAGTCCCTGAGGTAAAAGACAGTTAAAGTCCCTTTTAAAAAGTATTTGTAGTCCTCTAGTGGTGAGTTTGAGCCTCCGGGGCATAAAAATAAGTTAGAAGCCAGGAACTTCAAAGAAATACATCTAAGCAAAATTTGGTACTTCTTAAGCCATTATCCGCCATACCTCCCCTGTCAAGTACTTTTAGGACAACATGGCGTCACCGGTAAAAGGGAGAGAAAGTGGAGCTGGTCCACTCAGATCCCAACAGTGAAGTGCATTGACTGCCAGGGAAGCTTTGTCAAAGATTTTGTTATTAGAGTCTCAGTTCCTGGGTTGGTGTTTTGACTCAGTGGGTCTTGCTCTGGGCGACGGAATGGCTTGGACTGCGGCACCGTCTGGTCCACTGCGAGGGGTTTCTCTTTTTGTAAGTATAATTTCATCAAGAGGATGTGAAAAGAAAAGAGAAATTAAAGTTGTACTAATGCTTCGATAAAGGAAGTTTCGATATAAATTATACCGTGCTGGAAGTGTTTGATATTTAAATATTTTGTTTTGTTAAAATACTGGTTCAGAAAATCATTTTACGTAACTGTTTTGCCTTATTTGAATCAGGATCTCAATTTAATGTGTTTTGTGGGCTATGTAATAGGGTAGATTTTTACATTAATATGCAACATTAAGTCCTTTTTACAATGATCAAACATCTAACATTAAAACAAATTGATTGAGGACTTTGAGCCCCTGATTTGTTTGAAATTCTACAATGCCTGTTTCGAAAAACAATTGTGCCAGTGGTCATGTTTTAGCCAGATGAGGGTATTGTATCATAATATCTTTGTTGTGTTTTTTTTAAATGCAGCGTTTTCACAAAACGAAAAGTGCAATTGAATTGTGATGTTTTGTAAAGGTTTTAGAGAATGTTAGAATTTGAGACTAAGCTATTTAAATGCTGTCAATTATTATTAAGACTTATTTGGCCCCCTTCATATTGCAAATTCAAAGAATGTTAATGTCTAGCAAAGTTGTACAGTTACTGGTCTGTAACCATTCTAATTCCAATTGTTTTATCTGGGAAGTTTCATTTGGAGAACATATTATATTATAACATATATATGTTCTGCATTTGTTTTGCACAAATATTAAGAGATTAAATCTGAATGAAAACTGAATCTTCAATGGCTGAAGCACAGGAAATATTTTGTTGCTTTCTTGCTGTTCCAGATTTTGTAATAGTTTTCCTGCCAGTTTTCAAGTTAACCAAGTATTAATGTGTCAAAGAAAAATAATTTTTGAATAACCTGAATGGGGTCACCCAAGGATTTGATTTCAGGACCACTGATTGTTGTTTATAATTGACTGAGTTGTTCAGGCAGTACTATTTAGAAGTTTATGTAATGTATCAAACTCGATAATGTCATAAACAAAGTAACAACTTCAAGATAACTGAGAATGTTGAAATGGGCAGACACAATTTAATGCAGTGAAATGTGTGACTGTCTTCTTACTGAAACCCACCTTGGCATGGAAGGAATAAGAGAGGAAACGCAGAGATACTTTCAGCTGCTAACATAATCTCCAGAGTTTCTCCATTCACAGGCAAAGCACAACTTCTGATCACCACCCATCCCTTCACAGCCTGATCCGACGGATTAAATCGACTCTCCAGTCATAACAATGTGAAGAGGAGGTCTGTACGCTTTTTGTCATTGGCTTTCCTATGGACATTAAACCACATGAGCTTTACCTTGTCTCTTGATCATTTAAGGGATATAAAGGTTTACTGATCAAACTAACATCAAAATAGCCAGTTGGCTTTGTTACATTTAACAGCCAAGCAGCAGCAGAAGCAGCAAAGGATGCTGCATTCATCTAGGCTGCTGCTGCTGCAGCTGCTGCACTGCACACATGCGCTGGTAGCCTCCTTCTGAGGCAGTTCCGCAAGGATGGAAGTCTTGTCAGTTTTCTTAGGTAGTTAACTGCCCTTATCTAAGAATTCCGATTTCTCCATGGAGTAATGCAGAAGTACGACTGGATTTCATTTTCAGGTTGGACTTTACTGAACGAGATTTTGGATATCTGTCTCATTTCCACTCGACTAGGAGGGGGTGGAATTGTCAATGAGAACTGTGGACCTAAGTACTTGACAGGTGAAATCATTCTTCCACGTAGGAGGATCCTGCAGATCCTATCTACTGCACGGATGAGTAATTTTTGTTGTTATGGTCATTGCATGTTGTGTGTCAATAACTTGCTTAAGCGCTGGCAGTAATAGTTTTATGAAGAAGATGGTAGTGTCATCTAGGTGGTTATCATGAAATGATAAAAGAAGGGAATGAGAATGTGTATAAGGTATGAGCAGGTAGGGAAAGAGTTAAGTTTAGGGTTGCGTGACAAAGGTTCACCTGGCATGACTTTGGCCAGCTAAGAACTTGCAGTAAACGGTGAGGTGCTGGAGGCACAGGCAGTGGTTTAACGAGGTGAAGAACATCTATTGTGTATTGGCAGATGGTTTAATCTTCACTGTTGATGCTTGCTGATTGTAACGGTAACCCACTCAATATAGATGTTGCCTTATTTAGATGCTGCTTCCTGTAAGTGACTATGTAGTTTCTTAAGAATCTGTTGTTTGACAGAAGACCAAGAATTCATGTCCTTACCTATGTGGCCAGCCGCTCTCTTTCGAGGGCTTGGAATAAAGATGAAGAAAGTAGCACCATATTGTGTCCCTGAGTGTTTGCTTCGACTGATACAGAAACAGAACAACATTTGCATGTACAACGTTTGGTCTTGCTTATGTATGTGCTTTCTGCTTATGGAGTCATAAAGTCATACAACACACAGACACAGACCCTTTAGTCGAACTGCTCCTTTCCAAACATAATCCCAAACTAAGCTATTGCCACCTGCCTGCTTTTGGCCCATATCCCTCCAAATCTTTCCTGTTCTTGCAGTGTGTTTTAAGATTTGTAACTGTGAACACATCCGCCACTTCTTCATGAATTTCATTCCACATGTGGAGCACCCGCAGTGTAAAAGAAATTCCCCCTCGCATCTTTTTTAACCACCCTCCTCTTACCTTAAAAATGTGCCCCTAGTCTTGCAATCTGCCATCCTAGTGAAAAGAACCCTACCAGTAACTGTATCTACATGATTTTTATATACCTCTGTAATCTCACCTCTCAACTTCATACGCTCTGTGGTAACAGTCCCAGCTTATTCAGCCTTTATTCATAACTCAAAGCTTCTTTACCCAGCAAGATCCTGATAAATCCCTTATGAACCCTCTTAATAATATTCTTCATAAGACTGGACGACCACATTTGGACACAGTATTCCTGATGAGGCCTCACCAATGTATGACACAACCTCAGAATGGCTTCCCAACTCCTATACTCAAAGGACTGCACAATGAAGGCACTTTTTAACCACTTTTTTCATATAAGAATTATGTAGCTGAACCCTTAGTCCCCTCTGTTCTATAACACTACTCAAGGCCCCAGCATTAATTGTCTAATTCTTGTCCCTGTGTGTTTTACCAAAATAAAATATTTCACATTGATCCAGATTGAACTCCATCTTCCATTGACAGCCCATTGACCCATTTGATCAAGATGCATGTGTAATCAGGAAAACCTTGTTCAATGACTATTATGCCATCAATTTTTGAGTTGTCCACAAGATTCCTAACCATGCCGTCTATATTTGCATCCAAATCATCCACATCAATGACAAACAAAAGAGGACCCAGAATTAATCCTTGGGGCATACTGCTGGTGACATACCTCTAGTCTGTAAAGCAACGCGTCACTCTTGTCAACAAAAGGTGTAAACAGAAAAAAATCCAAGATCTCCAACACTGTTTCGATCAGACACTCCCAGGATAGGGATATCAGTCCTTGAAACACAGCGCAAATCCCACTCCGTAATTTGAAAACAAAAATAAAGCTGCCTTGACTTTATTAAACAACAGAACTGCTGCTCTGAGGAAAAACAAGTAAACAAACAATAGATCTCCCTTGACTCCATCCCCATCAACTTGCTTTGGGCGGGAACACAATGGGCAAAAAATAAAAGGGAAGTCAAGCAATATCAAAGAAAACAAATAAACAAACAAATAAGCAATTAAATAAATAAACCCCTTTGGCTCTGTCCCCATCGAACGCTCCTGGGACAGGGACAACAATGTTTAAAATTAGAGGAAGTTCCCCTGCTCATTTCAACTAGAAATAAAACTCCCCTCACACTGATCCAGATCAAGCACATCTGGGATAGGGTCAGTCTGGGACTAAAATAGAAGCCCCTTTGGCTCTTGCAAGGGGTCAGAACTCACAACAAAGAGAAACTAAAATAGTCCTCTTCCTGGGGCTCCAAGTCAAAAACAAATGCAAACTCCAAAGGCATAAACAACGAACAAAATCAGAATATCACTATCCAGGTTAATAATGCATTCCAACCCTGCTGCAGCTAGGACAGGACAAATGGACAAGAATCATTTCTGTGGATATTCATTCATAACTAACTGAATTAAGACATTGACTTGAGTTTTCATTGCTTGAGCGATTGAATTTTATAGCAGAGAGGTTGTGCTGCAATTGTACAAGGTGTTGGTCTGGTCACACCTGGAGTATTGTGTGCAGTTCGGGTCTCCTTAATTGAGGAAAGATATACAAAGGAACCTTGATTATCCAGCATTCAATTATCCGAAAATTGGATTATCCAGCAAGATCACAAGGTCTTGATGCTTGGCTAAACTATATTAATTGACATTTGATAATCCAGGATTCAATTAGCCGACCGAAATACTGCCCACCCGTGTCCTTCGGACAATCAAGTCTCCTCTGTCCTGGCTTAGGAGGCGGTGCAGAGGCGGTTCACCAGGTTAATTTCAGAAGATGATGAGGAGAGGATGAGCCACCTGGGACTATACTCACTGGAATTTCGAAGAATGAGAGGGGATCTTACAGAAACGGATAAAATTATGAAAGGCATAGTTAAGGTAGACTCAGGCAAATTGTTTCCGCTGGTGGGTGAGGTGAGGACTAGGGGACATGACCTCAAGATTAGTGGGAGTAGATTTAGGACAAAGATGAGGAGGAACTGCATTTTCCAGAGAGTAGTGAATTATCTGCCCAAGGAAGCAGTAAAGGCCTTATTGAATAAATTCAAGATACAGTTGGATGTGTGTTTGCATGGTAGGGAAATTAAGTGTTCTGGGAATAATGCAGGCAGGAGGAGCTGAGACGGTGGATAGATCAGCCATGATCTTTATAAATGGCCCAGTCCTGCTTCTATGACTCTGAAACAGAAAGTATGAACATGTCTAACAGTTTCTGTTACACTTTGAGTGTGGTTATGCCTCTCCACACACTTGAATAACTACCCAGTCTTCAGAGACACAACGTAAACTGTCACAGAAACTGCTGGATTGCGTATGCGTGAGTATGGTTGGAGAAATAAGTGGTCATTAACCATATGTTTAGGGCAAAGGCAACATTGGGGACCCATGATGGGAGGTGCTTTGTTGTCCAAGAATTCAGAAAATAATGAAGTATGTGTGTTGTACACTATAAAAACTTTCAATTTTTTAAAAACAAAAATGAAGCTGTTCCTAGAACTGGCTGTTATCTCTAAACTGACTTGTGAACAACATTATCATCAATGATCAATTTCATCATAAACACCATTTGCCATCATGTTAATCAAACGTTATGCTACAGTCAATCAAACTGGTCATAGAGTCAGAGAGATACAGAACAGAAACAGATCGTTTGGTCCAATTCGTCCATGCTGACCAGATATCCCAACCCACTCTAGTCCCACCTGCCAGCAACCGGTCCAAACCCTTCCTATCCAAATACCTTTTAAATGTTGCAATTGTACTAGCCTCCACCATTTACTCTGGCAGCTCATTCCATACACGAACCATCCTCTGCGTGAAAAAGTTGCCCTTAGGTCTCTTTTAAACCTTTCCCGTCTCACCCTAAACCTATGCCCTCTAGTTCTGGACTCCCCAACCTCAGGGAAAAGACTTTGTCTATTTATCCTATCGATGCCCCTCATGATTTTGTAAACCTCGATAAGGTCACCGCTCAGCTTCTGACGCTCCAGGGAAAATAGCCCCAGCCTGTTCAGCCTCTCCGGAAAGATCAAATCCTCCAACCCTGGCAACATCCTTGTAAATCTTTTCGGAAACCTTTCAAGTTTCACAACATTCTTCCGATTGCATGCAATATTCCAACAGTGGCCTAACCAATGTCCTGCACAGCCGCAACATGACCTCACAACTCGTGTACTCAATACTCTAACCAGTAAAGGAAAGCAACCAAATGCCCTCTTCACGATCCTATCTACCTGTGACTCTATTTTCAAGGAGATATGAAACTGCACTCGAAGGTCTCTTTGTTCAGCAACACTCCCGCGGACCTTACCATCAAGTGTATAAGTCCTGATAAGATTTGCTTTTCCAAAATGAAGCATCTCACATATATCTGAATTAAACTCCATCTGACACTTCTCAGCCTCATTCTCATAATAAGGGATAAAGTTGCATTCCCTTCTGTTGTTAAATGGAAATAAGATCATTTTCTAATTCAGAATTTGCTGATTGTAACTTACTGTGTTCAGATCACTGCCCCCCATTAACATAAAGACTGAAATGTTATTGAACTTTATTTTTAAGCAGAGATAAATTAGCCTGAGGAAGAGATTAGGTTAGTGGTATGTCCCACCTCTCTATTTATAGGCCTTGGTTTCTTAGCGTGGGTGAGATAAGGTTTTGACTCCATCTATCATTATGCTTCCAACACACAGCAAATGAAAACCTGCACACAACAAGCATTGTGTTGTAATTAAATATTCACATAGAATTCTGAACATAGATTGTTTCAAGTCTTACCTTTAATTGGATCTAATTTGTCATGTATCACAAAAGTTACCAACATGAGAAGTAATAATCCTGCTACAGCACATCTAGTCAAGAATTCCTTTTGCAAAATACTGTCACTGTTCACTAACAAAAAAGGGGAGAATAAGTGGAATGTTAGCAATGATTAACCAATGTCAGGTAAGAGGTAGCATGCACATTAAAGCTAACATCTCTCAGAGACATAGTTGGGCAATTTCATCCTTCCTTTCAATCAGCAAAATTCCGTCTGGCCAAGTCAGATCTTATCACCAATCAAGTCAGGTCTGCTCTGGGATTGGTGGTTCACTCTGACCAAACCAGCTGTGTCGTAGTGGGCAGGATGATCTCTGAGGGGCTCAGATGACTCAGGGATACAGAAGAACAAAGAAGAATACAGCACAGAAACAGACTCTTTGTGTCTGCCAGCCTGTAGTGCCACATTTTTCCTTTCCATACGAAAATTGCCTTCACTTACAGGAACGGTATCCCTATATTCCCTTCTTATTCATGTATTTGTCCAGGTGCTTTTTGAATGTTGCTATTCCATCTGCTTCCACCACCTCCTCTGGCAACACATTCCAGGCATCACCACCCCTTATGTGAAAAAAACTGCCCCACACATCGCTTTTAAATTTGCCCCCTCATTCCTTGAACCTGTTCCCCTAGTGCTTGATTCCTCCACCCTGTGAAAAAGCCTCATATTTCCTACTCTATCCGTGCTGTTCACAATCTGATATACTTCGATTAGATCGCCCTGAACTTCCAGTGAAAACAAACCCAGTCTATCCAACCTTCCTTCATAGCTAAAATCCCCCTTACCAAGCAACATCCTGGCGAACCTTTTCTGTACCTTCTCCAAAGCATCCATTTCCTTCTTGTATTGTGGTGACCAGAACTATATGCAATATTCCAAGTGTGGCCTGACTGTAGTTTTATAAAGCTGCAACTCAGGAATAGGAAAAGTGAAATCACAATGCTGGTGGCATTGTACATAGTTCAGAACAGCCAGTAGGAGATAGAGGACACAACATGTCCAAAGGTTTTGGAAAGATGCAAAAGCAGCAGGGTTGGTGATGTGGATGATTTTAATTTCCTCTGCATTGACAGGGACTCACTGTGTGCTAGGGGCTTGGATGGGGCAGAATTTGTAAAGTCCATTCAGGAGGTATTCTTGACATAATGTGTAAACAGTCAAGCCAGTGAAGGGGTCATATTTGACCTGGTTTTGGGAAATGAGCCTGGCCATATGGGTGAAGCTGTAGTGAGGGAGCATTTTGACCATAGTGACCATAATATCATGAGCTTTAAGATACTCGTGGAGAGGGATAACAGCAGTCCTTGTGTAAATGTGTTAAATTGGGTGAAGAATTGGAGAATTTTGATTGGAGGCAGCTGTTTGAGAGTAAATCTATATCAGACATGAGGAGCATTTCAAATTGCAGTTGATAAGAGTTCATGAGCGGCACATTTCTGTGACGATAATTGATAGGTCTGGCAGGTTGTGCCAACCTTGGATGAGCAGAGATATTATGACCATTGTCAGAAAGAAAAAGGAAGCGTAGGAGGTCAAGGAGAATGGGAACTGACGAAGCCCTTGAAGTATGGAAGGAAAGTGGGGAAGAATTTCAACAAGACATTAGAGGAAAATGTGTGTCTAACTAGTCAGTTTGCAGATGATATAAAGATTAGTGGAGTTATGTGCAATGAGGAGTATTGTCTGAGGATACAACAGAATGTAGATCAATTGGAGGCATGGGCAGAGAAGTGGCAGTGGTGGTTTATTTGGGACTAATGTGAGCTTGAATACAGGTGGAAATTATACAGTGAATGGCAAGGCCGATCGGAATATTGATACGCAGAGGTGTCTGGTGTGTAGGTCCACAGATCACTGAAGGTGAGAGCGCAGCTAGATAAGGTACTTAAGGTAGTAAAAAGGGCTTAAGGCATGCTTGACTTCATTGGAAGGGGCATTAAGGATAAGGATAAAGAAGCTATGCTGCAGCTTTATAAAACTACAGTCAGGCCACACTTGGAATATTGCATATAGTTCTGGTCACCACAATACAAGAAGGAAATGGATGCTTTGGAGAAGGTACAGAAAAGGTTCGCCAGGATGTTGCTTGGTAAGGGGGATTTTAGCTATGAAGGAAAGTTGGATAGACTGGGTTTGTTTTCACTGGAAGTTCAGGGCGATCTAATCGAAGTTTATCAGATTGTGAACAGCACGAATAGAGTAGGAAATATGAGGCTTTTTCAAAGGGTGGAGGAATCAAGTACTAGGGGAACAGGTTCAAGAAATGAGGGGGCAAATTTAAAAGCGATGTGTGAGGCAGTTTTTTTCACATAAGGGGTGGTGATGCCTGGAATGTGTTGCCAGAGGAGGTGGTGGAAGCAGTTGGAATAGCAGCATTCAAAAAGCACCTGGACAAATACATGAATAAGAAGGGAATATAGGGATACCGTTCCTGTAAGTGAAGGCAGTTTTCGTATGAAAGGAAAAATGTGGCACCAAAGGCTGGCAGAGACAAAGAGTCTGTTTCTGTGCTGTATTCTTCTTTGTTCTTCTGTATCCCTGAGTCATCTGAGCCCCTCAGAGATCATCCTGCCCGCTACGACACAGCTGGTTTGGTCAGCGTGAACCACCAATCCCAGAGCAGACCTGACTTGATTGGTGATAAGATCTGACTTGGCCAGACGGAATGTTGCTGATTGAAAGGAAGGATGAAATTGCCCAACTATGTCTCTGAGAGATGTTAGCTTTAATGTGCATGCTACCTCTTACCTGACATTGGTTAATCATTGCTAACATTCCACTTATTCTCCCCTTTTTTGTTAGTGAACAGTGACAGTATTTTGCAAAAGGAATTCTTGACTAGATGTGCTGTAGCAGGGTTATTACTTCTCATGTTGGTAACTTTTGTGATACATGACAAATTAGATCCAATTAAAGGTAAGACTTGAAACAATCTATGTTCAGAATTCTATGTGAATATTTAATTACAACACAATGCTTGTTGTGTGCAGGTTTTCATTTGCTGTGTGTTGGAAGCATAATGATAGATGGAGTCAAAACCTTATCTCACCCACGCTAAGAAACCAAGGCCTATAAATAGAGAGGTGGGACATACCACTAACCTAATCTCTTCCTCAGGCTAATTTATCTCTGCTTAAAAATAAAGTTCAATAACATTTCAGTCTTTATGTTAATGGGGGGCAGTGATCTGAACACAGTAAGTTACAATCAGCAAATTCTGAATTAGAAAATGATCTTATTTCCATTTAACAACAGAAGGGAATGCAACTTTATCCCTTATTATGAGAATGAGGCTGAGAAGTGTCAGATGGAGTTTAATTCAGATATATGTGAGATGCTTCATTTTGGAAAAGCAAATCTTATCAGGACTTATACACTTGATGGTAAGGTCCGCGGGAGTGTTGCTGAACAAAGAGACCTTCGAGTGCAGTTTCATATCTCCTTGAAAATAGAGTCACAGGTAGATAGGATCGTGAAGAGGGCATTTGGTTGCTTTCCTTTACTGGTTAGAGTATTGAGTACACGAGTTGTGAGGTCATGTTGCGGCTGTGCAGGACATTGGTTAGGCCACTGTTGGAATATTGCATGCAATCGGAAGAATGTTGTGAAACTTGAAAGGTTTCCGAAAAGATTTACAAGGATGTTGCCAGGGTTGGAGGATTTGATCTTTCCGGAGAGGCTGAACAGGCTGGGGCTATTTTCCCTGGAGCGTCAGAAGCTGAGCGGTGACCTTATCGAGGTTTACAAAATCATGAGGGGCATCGATAGGATAAATAGACAAAGTCTTTTCCCTGAGGTTGGGGAGTCCAGAACTAGAGGGCATAGGTTTAGGGTGAGACGGGAAAGGTTTAAAAGAGACCTAAGGGCAACTTTTTCACGCAGAGGATGGTTCGTGTATGGAATGAGCTGCCAGAGTAAATGGTGGAGGCTAGTACAATTGCAACATTTAAAAGGTATTTGGATAGGAAGGGTTTGGACCGGTTGCTGGCAGGTGGGACTAGAGTGGGTTGGGATATCTGGTCAGCATGGACGAATTGGACCAAACGATCTGTTTCTGTTCTGTATCTCTCTGACTCTATGACCAGTTTGATTGACTGTAGCATAACGTTTGATTAACATGATGGCAAATGGTGTTTATGATGAAATTGATCATTGATGATAATGTTGTTCACAAGTCAGTTTAGAGATAACAGCCAGTTCTAGGAACAGCTTCATTTTTGTTTTTAAAAAATTGAAAGTTTTTATAGTGTACAACACACATACTTCATTATT
Source organism: Chiloscyllium plagiosum (assembly GCF_037043375.1). Classification (NCBI taxonomy): domain Eukaryota; kingdom Metazoa; phylum Chordata; class Chondrichthyes; order Orectolobiformes; family Hemiscylliidae; genus Chiloscyllium; species Chiloscyllium plagiosum. The sequence goes on from NW_028270155.1 coordinate 77,375,185, forward strand.
TTCTGAATTCTTGGACAACAAAGCACCTCCCATCATGGGTCCCCAATGTTGCCTTTGCCCTAAACATATGGTTAATGACCACTTATTTCTCCAACCATACTCACGCATACGCAATCCAGCAGTTTCTGTGACAGTTTACGTTGTGTCTCTGAAGACTGGGTAGTTATTCAAGTGTGTGGAGAGGCATAACCACACTCAAAGTGTAACAGAAACTGTTAGACATGTTCATACTTTCTGTTTCAGAGTCATAGAAGCAGGACTGGGCCATTTATAAAGATCATGGCTGATCTATCCACCGTCTCAGCTCCTCCTGCCTGCATTATTCCCAGAACACTTAATTTCCCTACCATGCAAACACACATCCAACTGTATCTTGAATTTATTCAATAAGGCCTTTACTGCTTCCTTGGGCAGATAATTCACTACTCTCTGGAAAATGCAGTTCCTCCTCATCTTTGTCCTAAATCTACTCCCACTAATCTTGAGGTCATGTCCCCTAGTCCTCACCTCACCCACCAGCGGAAACAATTTGCCTGAGTCTACCTTAACTATGCCTTTCATAATTTTATCCGTTTCTGTAAGATCCCCTCTCATTCTTCGAAATTCCAGTGAGTATAGTCCCAGGTGGCTCATCCTCTCCTCATCATCTTCTGAAATTAACCTGGTGAACCGCCTCTGCACCGCCTCCTAAGCCAGGACAGAGGAGACTTGATTGTCCGAAGGACACGGGTGGGCAGTATTTCGGTCGGCTAATTGAATCCTGGATTATCAAATGTCAATTAATATAGTTTAGCCAAGCATCAAGACCTTGTGATCTTGCTGGATAATCCAATTTTCGGATAATTGAATGCTGGATAATCAAGGTTCCTTTGTATATCTTTCCTCAATTAAGGAGACCCGAACTGCACACAATACTCCAGGTGTGACCAGACCAACACCTTGTACAATTGCAGCACAACCTCTCTGCTATAAAATTCAATCGCTCAAGCAATGAAAACTCAAGTCAATGTCTTAATTCAGTTAGTTATGAATGAATATCCACAGAAATGATTCTTGTCCATTTGTCCTGTCCTAGCTGCAGCAGGGTTGGAATGCATTATTAACCTGGATAGTGATATTCTGATTTTGTTCGTTGTTTATGCCTTTGGAGTTTGCATTTGTTTTTGACTTGGAGCCCCAGGAAGAGGACTATTTTAATTTCTCTTTGTTGTGAGTTCCGACCCCTTGCAAGAGCCAAAGGGGCTTCTATTTTAGTCCCAGACTGACCCTATCCCAGATGTGCTTGATCTGGATCAGTGTGAGGGGAGTTTTATTTCTAGTTGAAATGAGCAGGGGAACTTCCTCTAATTTTAAACCATTGTTATCCCTGTCCCAGGAGAGTTCGATGGGGACAGAGCCAAAGGGGTTTATTTATTTAATTGCTTATTTGTTTGTTTATTTGTTTCCTTTGATATTGCTTGACTTCCCTTTTATTTTTTGCCCATTGTGTTCCCGCCCAAAGCAAGTTGATGGGGATGGAGTCAAGGGAGATCTATTGTTTGTTTACTTGTTTTTCCTCAGAGCAGCAGTTCTGTTGTTTAATAAAGTCAAGGCAGCTTTATTTTCGTTTTCAAATTACGGAGTGGGATTTGCGCTGTGTTTCAAGGACTGATATCCCTATCCTGGGAGTGTCTGATCGAAACAGTATTGGAGATCTTGGATTTTTTTCTGTTTACACCTTTTGTTGACAAGAGTGACGCGTTGCTTTACAGACTGGAGGTATGTCACCAGCAGTATGCCCCAAGGATTAATTCTGGGTCCTCTTTTGTTTGTCATTGATGTGGATGATTTGGATGCAAATATAGACGGCATGGTTAGGAATCTTGTGGACAACTCAAAAAATTAAGGCATAATAGTCATTGAACAAGGTTTTCCTGATTACACATGCATCTTGATCAAATGGGTCAATGGGCTGTCAATGGAAGATGGAGTTCAATCTGGATCAATGTGAAATATTTTATTTTGGTAAAACACACAGGGACAAGAATTAGACAATTAATGCTGGGGTCTTGAGTAGTGTTGTAGAACAGAGGGGACTAATGGTTCAGCTACATAATTCTTTTTATCATATATGAAAAAAGTGGTTAAAAAGTGCCTTCATTGTGCAGTCCTTTGAGTATAGGAGTTGGGAAGCCATTATGAGATTGTGTCATACATTGGTGAGGCCTCATCAGGAATACTGTGTCCAAATGTGGTCGCCCAGTCTTAGGAAGAATATTATTAAGCTGCAGAGGGTTCATAAGGGATTTATCAGGATCTTGCTGGGTAAAGAAGCTTTGAGTTATGTATAAAGGCTGAATAAGCTGGGACTGTTACCACAGAGCGTATGAAGTTGAGAGGTGAGATTACAGAGGTATATAAAAATCATGTAGATACAGTTACTGGTAGGGTTCTTTTCACTAGGATGGCAGATTGCAAGACTAGGGGCACATTTTTAAGGTAAGAGGAGGGTGGTTAAAACAGATGCGAGGGATAATTTCTTTTTCACCGCGGGTGCTTCACATGTGGAATGAAATTCATGAAGAAGTGGTGGATGTGTTCACAGTTACAAATCTTAAAACACACTGCAAAAACAGGAAAGATTTGGAGGGATATGGGCCAAAAGCAGGCAGGTGGCAATAGCTTAGTTTGGGATTATGTTTGGAAAGGAGCAGTTCGACTAAAGGGTCTGTGTCTGTGTTGTATGACTTTATGACTCCATAAGCAGAAAGCACATACATAAGCAAGACCAAACGTTGTACATGCAAATGTTGTTCTGTTTCTGTATCAGTCGAAGCAAACACTCAGGGACACAATATGGTGCTACCTTTTTCATCTTTATTCCAAGCCCTCGAAAGAGAGCGACTGCCTACATAGGTAAGGACATGAATTCTTGGTCTTCTGTCAAACAACAGATTCTTAAGAAACTACATAGTCACTTACAGGAAGCAGCATCTAAATAAGGCAACATCTATATTGAGTGGGTTACCGTTACAATCAGCAAGCATCAACAGTGAAGATTAAACCATCTGCCAATACACAATAGATGTTCTTCACCTCGTTAAACCACTGCCTGTGCCTCCAGCACCTCACCGTTTACTGCAAGCTCTTAGCTGGCCAAAGTCATGCCAGGTGAACCTTTGTCACGCAACCCTAAACTTAACTCTTTCCCTACCTGCTCATACCTTATACAGATTCTCATTCCCTTCTTTTATCATTTCATGATAACCACCTAGATGACACTACCATCTTCTTCATAAAACTATTACTGCCAGCGCTTAAGCAAGTTATTGACACACAACATGCAATGACTATAACAACAAAAATTACTCATCCGTGCAGTAGATAGGATCTGCAGGATCCTCCTACGTGGAAAAATGATTTCACCTGTAAAGTACTTAAGTCCACAGTTCTCATTGACAATTCCACCCCCTCCTAGTCGAGTGGAAATGAGACAGATATCCAAAATCTCCTTCAGTAAAGTCCAACCTGAAAATGAAATCCAGTCGTACTTCTGCATTACTCCATGGAGAAATCGGAATTCTTAGATAAGGGCAGTGAATTACCTAAGAAAACTGACAAGACTTCCATCCTTGCGGAACTGCCTCAGAAGGAGGCTACCAGCGCATGAGTGTGCAGTGCAGCAGCTGCAGCAGCAGCAGCCTAGATGAATGCAGCATCCTTTGCTGCTTCTGCAGCTGCTTGGCTGTTAAATGTAACAAAGCCAACTGGCTATTTTGATGTTAGTTTGATCAGTAAATGTTTATATCCCTTAAATGATCAAGAGACAAGGTACAGCTCATGTGGTTTAATGTCCATAGGAAAGCCAATGACAAAAAGCATACAGACCTCCTCTTCACATTGTTATGACTGGAGAGTCGATTTAATCCGTCGGATCAGGCTGTGAAGGGATGGGTGGTGATCAGAAGTTGTGCTTTGCCTGTGAATGGAGAAACTCTGGAGATTATGTTAGCAGCTGAAAGTATCTCTGCATTTCCTCTCTTATTCCTTCCATGCCAAGGTGGGTTTCAGTAAGAAGACAGTCACACATTTCACTGCATTAAATTGTGTCTGCCCATTTCAACATTCTCAGTTATCTTGAAGTTGTTACTTTGTTTATGACATTATCGAGTTTGATACATTACATAAACTTGTAAATAGTACTGCCTGAACAACTCAGTCAATTATAAACAACAATCAGTGGTCCTAAAATCAAATCCTTGGGTGACCCCATTCAGGTTATTCAAAAATTATTTTTCTTTGACACATTAATACTTGGTTAACTTGAAAACTGGCAGGAAAACTATTACAAAATCTGGAACAGCAAGAAAGCAACAAAATATTTCCTGTGCTTTAGCCATTGAAGATTCAGTTTTCATTCAGATTTAATCTCTTAATATTTGTGCAAAACAAATGCAGAACATATATATGTTATAATATAATATGTTCTCCAAATGAAACTTCCCAGATAAAACAATTGGAATTAGAATGGTTACAGACCAGTAACTGTACAACTTTGCTAGACATTAACATTCTTTGAATTTGCAATATGAAGGGGGCCAAATAAGTCTTAATAATAATTGACAGCATTTAAATAGCTCAGTCTCAAATTCTAACATTCTCTAAAACCTTTACAAAACATCACAATTCAATTGCACTTTTCGTTTTGTGAAAACGCTGCATTAAAAAAAACACAACAAAGATATTATGATACAATACCCTCATCTGGCTATAACATGACCACTGGCACAATTGTTTTTCGAAACAGGCATTGTAGAATTTCAAACAAATCAGGGGCTCAAAGTCCTCAATCAATTTGTTTTAATGTTAGATGTTTGATCATTGTAAAAAGGACTTAATGTTGCATATTAATGTAAAAACAAAATCTACCCTATTACATAGCCCACAAAACACATTAAATTGAGATCCTGATTCAAATAAGGCAAAACAGTTACGTAAAATGATTTTCTGAACCAGTATTTTAACAAAACAAAATATTTAAATATCAAACACTTCCAGCACGGTATAATTTATATCGAAACTTCCTTTATCGAAGCATTAGTACAACTTTAATTTATCTTTTCTTTTCGCATCCTCTTGATGAAATTATACCTACAAAAAGAGAAACCCCTCGCAGTGGACCACATGGTGCCGCAGTCCAAGCCATTCCGTCGCCCAGAGCAAGACCCACTGAGTCAAAACACCAACCCAGGAACTGAGACTCTAATAACAAAATCTTTGACAAAGCTTCCCTGGCAGTCAATGCACTTCACTGTTGGGATCTGAGTGGACCAGCTCCACTTTCTCTCCCTTTTACCGGTGACACCATGTTGTCCTAAAAGTACTTGACAGGAGAGGTATGGGGGATAATGGCAATAACCTTAAGAAGTACCAAATTTTGCTTAGATGTATTTCTTTGAAGTTCCTGGCTTCTAACTTGTTTTTATGCCCCGGAGGCTCAAACTCACCACTAGAGGACTACAAATTCTTTTTAACAGGGACTTTAACTGTCTTTTACCTCAGGGACTTGAATCCACTTTTACCGAGGGGACGTGAATCCCTTTTTCACTTTACTTCTCAAGGGGACTCGAATGCCCTTTTATTACTCTATATGTCCGGGGACTTGAACCTCACTTAAACCCAGGGCACTTAAACCCCAATTAAGTCCAGGGGACTCGAACCTCAATTAAATCCAGGGGACTCAAACCCCAATTAAGACCAGGGGACTTGAACCCCAATTAAGCCCAAGGGACTCGAACCTCAATTAAATCCAGGGGACTCAAACACTAGAAAACATTTTCAATGAAGGGACCATTTCCGACACACAGGAATATTGAGAGGGATCAAGGTTTAAAATCCTACCTTGTGGGCCCATCCATCTTGAGATAGCAGTGTTCTGGGCAATCGCAGATGCCATCTGATCGTAACAATTCATTTGGACTCCTACCTTGCTTGCCAGTATTGTGGTGCCATTTCTGTATCATTCGAAGCAAATACTCATAGACACAGTATGGCTCCACCTTCTTCATCTTTATTCTGAGCCCTGGAGAGAGCGCGATCGCTCTTGTACACAAGAACATGATTTCTCAGTCTTCTCTCAAACAGCAGATTCTTAAGGAATTATATAGTCACTTACAGGTAGCAGCATCCAAATTCAGCATCACTTATATTGATTGGTGACCGTTCCAATCAGCAAGTAACAACAATAAAGATTAAGCCATCTGGCATCACACAATAAATGTTCTTCACCTCATTAAATCACTACCCATTACTCCAGCACCTCATTATTTACTGCAAGTTCTTATCTGGTCAAAGTCATACCAGCATGGACTACAGTTCTCATCTCACACAGAAGTTAAGCTACCATTTCCGCACCTTCCCTTAAATCATTTTCATCATCTTAAAAAAAGTCAGGTCATCCATCAGCTTTAGAATAAATCACAACTACACAAGTTAAAACCAATAGCAAGTATATTCTATCCAATCAACGTTTTCAGTTGCCTTTGTCACGTAACCCTGTTCTTAACTCTTTCCCTACCTGCTCATACCTTATACACATTCTCACAGATAGAACTGGAAAACACGACAATGCTTTCTGACGAGACTGCTCTAACACAAGTGCCTATTTCCAGTGACACACATTGAATAACTACAAAAACTAACTAGCAGCTGTTCTTAACATTTTCTTGTTGCTTTTACAGATCAAGCAAGGAACAGATGTTGAACTGTATTGTGTGACTCTGGATATGGCCAAACGCAGCATCAAGGAAGCATGAAGTAATCAAGATAAACAACCCAAATGGAGAATCTAGGATTGTGTGGAAAAAAACTTTTTCCTGTAGTTTTACAGTGCACTGGGTCTAGTCTTCTGCTTGAACAGTTATCATGTCTACCTGCTTGAATTATGCTTATTATAAACCGCATTGTTGTTAATTAGAAAGGGGGTAAGGTACCAAAGATGCAAAATCAGCAGTGCGTTTACTTTTGGGCCTCTGTACTCCTTACAAAGAAATGTCTGTAAAAGAAAATAATCTATGTATTAGTTAGTATTGGTTATAAAAAGGTGTCAAGACAATGGATGTCTCTTGTGCAGCCAGTGAGTAGTTGGTCATGCTGGAGAGTTAGATCACCTGTCTGAATCCACCCTAGTATGTCGCAGCTTTGCATTGTACCATATGCAGTAAAGAGTCTCATCACTAATTTCAATAGCTCTCTCCTAATGTGTCTGATCAATATAAACCCACCAATCTACCATTCTCTACATTTGTACATCATATACCTGTCAAATTTCTCCTTTGGTCTGTCCATGTTCATTATAATTAAAAGCGTTTCTAATGGAAATTTGCATATACTGAACATTTGCTATGCAAAAGAGCTTCTTCACCATTTATTGATAGATTTGCAAATAATAAGAATATAGTTATTCTCATCTCACACAGAAGTTAAAATACTATTCTCGCACCTTCCTTTAAATCATCTTATCATCTTAAAAAAACTCTGTCAGGTTATCCATCAGCTTCAAAAAGAATCAAAACTATACAATTTAAAACCAATAGCAAGAATATTCTACCCAATCAACTTTTCCAGTATGCATGGAATTCAACTCTTCTAATTGGAGAAAATGAATCCATTGTCTTCTTGCATGTTCTCAATGCCAGCATCTACAATGAGAAGCTGAGGAGAGAAATCCAAGTATATACCAGACTTGGAGTAATGTAGATTCCTATTCACCTCAGTCTGAATACACCTAATGAAGTTATTTGGATGAAACTGAGAAATAAAAAAGGGATGATCACCTTCTTGCGATTGTAATATAGATGCCCCAATCGTCAGCGGGAAATTGAGAAACAAATTTGTAAGGAGATCTCTGATATATGTAAGAATAACAGGGTGGTTATGGTCATGGATATTAACTTTCCAAACTTATACTGGGATTGTCATAGTGTTCAGGGTTGAGATGGCGAGGAATTTGTGAAGTGTGGACAAGAAAATCCTCTGATTCAGTATGTGCATGTACCTACTGGACAAAGTGCAAAACCTGACCTTCTCTGGGATATAAGGCAGGGCAGGTGACTGACATCAAAAATTGTGGTGCTCGAAAAGCAAAGTCGGTCATGGGAAGCCTTCAAAAATGAAATAACGAGTGTCTCGAGACAATGTAGTCCTGTTAGAGTGAAAGATAAGGCTAGAGGGTGTGGGGAATGCTGGATGACTAGAGAAATTGAGACCTTAGTTCAGAAACAGAAGGAAGTATAAGTCAGATATACAGAAGAGAATCCTTAGAAGAGTACAAAGGCAGTAGGAGTATACTCAAGTGGAAAATAAGGAGGGCAAAAAGGGGACATAAGATAACTCAGGGTTGAAAAGAATCCAGAAGGATTCTATAAATACATTAAGGACAAAAGGGTAACTAGGGGGAGAATCAAGCCTCACAAAGATAAGCAAGGCGGCCTTTGTGTGGAGCTGCAGGAGATGGGAGAGATATTGAATGAGTATTTTACGTCAGTGTTTGCTGTGAAGAAGGACATGGAAGATACAGAACGTGGGGAAACAGATGATGACATCTTGAAAAATGAACATATTACAGTCGAGGAGTGTCTTAAAACACATAAAGGTGAATAAATACCCAGGATCTCATCAAGTGTACCCTAGAACTTTGTGAAAGAAAATAGGGACTGCAGCTGCTGTAGATAAGAGTCGAGTGTGTGGTGCTGGAAAAGCACAGCAGGTCAGGCAGCATCCGAGGAGCAGAACATTCCTGATGAAGGGCTTATGTTCGAAACGTCAATTCTGCTCCTCAGATGCAGCCTGACCTTTTGTGGTTTTCCACACTCTGGACCTAGAACTCTGTGGAAAACTAGGGAAGTGATTGCTGAGCCCTTAAATGAGATGTTTGCATCATCAATAATCCCAGGTGAGTTGCCAGAAGGCTCGAGGTTGGCTGACGTGGTGCCACTATTTAAGAAAGGTGGTAAGGAAAAGCCAGTGTACGATAGACTGGTGAGCCTGTCATCGGTGGTAGGCACGTTGTTGGAGGGAATCATGGGGATCAGGATTTACATGTATTTGGAAAGCCCAGGACTGTTTGGGGATAATCAGCAAGGCCTTGTGCATGGGAAATCATGTCTCACAAACTTGATTAAGGTTTTTTAAAGAAATAACGAAAAGGATTGATGAGCACAAATTTGTAGATGTGACCGAAATGGACTTCAGTAAATTGTTCGACAAGGTGAACTGGTTAGCAAGGTTAGATCTCATGGAGTACAGAGAGAACTAGCCATTTGGGTACAGATTTGGCTGGAAGGTAGAAGACAGAATGTGGTGGTGGAGGGTTGCCTTTCAGACTGGAGGCCTGTGACCATAAGATACAATACAAAGCTGTTGCATACTCGGGTGGATTCAGACAGATGATCAAATTCTCCAGCGTTATCAAATACTAACTGGCTGCGTAAGGGACATCCATTGTCTTGATACCTTTTTATAACTGATGCTAATTAATACATAGATTTCTTTCTTTTACAGACATTGCTTTGTAAGGAGTACAGAGGCCCAGAGATCAACATAATGCTGCTTTTGCATCATTGGTAATTCACCCCCCTTCTTCAGGATTGAGGGTGGGTGTGTGGCGTGGTGGTGAAGTAGGGATAGGTGAAGACAGGTAGAGGATACAACCTGGATGGTTAATGGGAGGAATTAATCCGATTGGTTGCAGGGAGCAGTGGTAGAGAGGGTGAGGAGCTGGGAAGAGAGTCAGGGGATGGGCAGGGAGGTTATGTGAAACTGGAGAATTCAACATTGAACCCTCCAGGCTGTAGATTGCCCAGGCAGAAAATGAAATGTTGTTCTTCCAATAAGAGCTCTGGTTTGTTTTGGCATGTCGGCAAGTGAGTGGTTCGGGGAATTGAAATGGGGGGTGACTGTGAGGTCTGGTCGACCCCTGTGGACCTGGCTGCGATGCTCAGTGAATGGTTCCCTAAGTTTACGTTCGGTCTCATCGATGTAGAGAAGACCACACTGGGAGCACCTGATGCAATAAACTGGAATGGAAGAGAGACAGGTGAACCTCTATCTCACCTGGAAGGACTTTTTGGGTTCTGGATGGACGTGGGGGGAGGGTTTTTACTAGTGAGTTTTGCATTTTTTCTGAGTGCAGGGGCAAGTACCTGGGATTTGGTGGTGGGAGTGGTGTGAACCATGTACTGTTGGAGGGACCGTTACTTGCAGAAGTCTGAGAGGTGTGGGGAGGGTAAGATGTTCTTGGTGGTGGGGTCTATTTAGAGTTGGTGGAAGTGTTTGAGGCTCTGGTCAGACAACATTTGGAATATTGTGAGCAGAGTTTGGTCCCCTCTCTGTAGAAAGATCTGCTGGCATTGGAGGGGAGAGCAGAAAAGGCTCACAAGACTGATGCCATGAATGAAGGGCATGTCATATGAGGAGTGGTTGAGGACTCAAAGTCTCTATTCATTGGCTTTCAGAAGTATGGGGGGAACTCATTGAAGCTGACTGAATATTGAGAGGTCTGGATAGAATGGACGTGGAGAAGATGTTTCCACTAGTAGGAGAGTCTATGACCCAAGGGCAAAGACTTAGAATGAAGGGATGATCCTTCAGAGCTGTGATGAGGGGAAATTTCTTCAGTCAGAGGGTGGTGAATCTGTGGAGCTTATTGCTACAGAAGGTTGAGGAAGCCAAGGCATTGAGTATCTTTGATGCTTAGGTTCTTAATGCATGAGGAGGTCAAGGATTACAGGGATAATGAAGAAGAACTGGTTTGAGATGCATATCAGCCATGATTGATCAGTGGAGCAAACACAGTGGGCTGAGTGGTCTAATTGTGCTTTCATATATTTGGTCTGACAGAGAAAGATTAGATGTGGCATCGATAACATAAAAGCACAACGAAAGGCTTTGTGTTTTAATGCATGTCACATTCCCAACAAAGCAAATGGATTGACAACACACATCCACATGATTAAATATAATTGGTTATATATTAAATATTATAATATTGGTTTTCCTGTTGGAAATGTTGCTAAAGATGGGAAGTTTCAGATTCTGAACGTTGACGAAACTGCCACCTTAAAGAAACGTAGGAAACTTTGTAAAAACAAAGAGGTAGCACTACGAATTAAAGATGGCTTGTGTGCAGTTAGGGATGACCTAATTTTAAGGAGACCAGAATGTAGAATTGGTTTGTGAGGAAATGTATCTTTTGGGGAGTGGCCCTTCATTATCAAAAAGTAAACATGAAAACAAATTGTGCGTTTTTGTGAAAGGGACAACCATAATTATTCAAGTTGCAACAAAGTTAGAAAAATCAAAGTGGTAATTGTGGACTCATTGAGCAGTTCACAGAATTATTTTGAGATTGTTTCTTAAAAATGTACGCTATGGGACTGACCATGTCATTTTTTTACAGTACTTAGTATTTTACAGTACTATCATTATTCCGATAGGATTAATGAATGACCTTAGAGTAAAGGTTACACTGAGCAAGCTGAGATCATAATTCAACTGAATTTGAAATCATTAACCTCTCCTTGCTATACTCCAAATTCCCCACCTGCTTCAAGAAGATCACCATCACCCCAGTACCAAAGAAAACACATGCAGCATGCCTTAATGACTACTGCACAGTGGCTGCAACCTCAGTAATCATCAAGTGCTTCAAGATGCTGGTCATGGCCCATTTCAACTCTAGCCTCCCAGCCTGCTTGGATTCCTGAAATTTGCCTACCGGTGAAGCAAATCCATAGCGGATGCCATTTCCCTTGAACTACACTCCCCCCTGTAACATCTGGATAACAAGAACACTTATGTTAGGCTCCTATCATCAACCACAGCTCTGCCTTCAACAGAATAATCCTCACCAGAATCATCTCAAAACTCTGAGACACAAGTCTTGGCTCCACTCTCTGCAGCTGGATCCTCAGTTTCCGGAGCCACAGATATCAATCAGTGAGGATTGACAACAGCACTGCCTTCATGAAATGCTTAACACTGGTGCCCCACAAGGATGCATTCTCAGCCCTTTACTGTACTCCTTGTACACCCACCACCGCAGAGCCAAATTCCCTATGAACGCCATCAACACATTTGCTGATAACATCACCATGGCAGAATGGATATTAAACAGATGAATCAGAGTATAGGAAGGACATTGAATGTTTTGTGTCTTGGTGCAATAATATCAATCTCCCTCTCTATATCAGCTAAACAAAACAGTGGATCATTGACTTCGGGAAGAAAGGAGGCGGACACGCCCCTATCTCCATCAATGGAGCTGAGGTGGAGAGGGTCGAACGCGTCAAGTTCCTGGTAGTGAGGTGGGCCAACAATCTGTTCTGGATCTCCCACATAAATGAGATGATCAAAAAGGCACAATAACTACTCTTCATCCTCATACAGATTAGTAAATTCAGCATGTCCATAAGGATCCTTGCTGAAAATGTGTTGCTGGAAAAGCGCAGTAGGTCAAGGCAGCATCCAAGGTGCAGGAGAAACGAAGTTTCGGGCATGAGCCCTTCTCCAGGCTCATGCCCGAAACGTCAATTCTCCTGCTCCTTGGATGCTGCCTGACCTGCTGCGCTTTTCCAGCAACACATTTTCAGCTCTGATCTCCAGTATCTGCAGTCCTCACTTTCTCCCATAAGGATCCTTACCAAGATTTTACAGATACACTATGGAAAGTATTCTATATGGGTGCATACAGTAACTGTCCCATCCAGAACCATAAAAATCTGCAGAAAGTTGTGGGCCATAATGGAAACAAACCTCCCATCAATGGATTTAACTTTTCATTGGCACTCAAAGACTGACAACCTCTACAAAGACCCTCCTGCCCTGTTAATGCTGTTTTCCAGCCAGATACAGAAGCCTCAACAGTTGCATCAGCAGATTCAAGCACATCTCCTTCCGTGCCATTATTAGCCTGCTGAATGGACCTCTTTAACTTCAAACGATATTGATCTTACTAATGTTAATCTTATGCCCGAAATATTAATTCTCCTGTTCCTCAGATGCTGCCTGACCTGCTGTGCTTTTTCAGAACCACACTCTCGACTAATGTTAATGTTGCTCTGTGCAGTTGCAACCTTGTATACCTCAGTCTGTCTAAGCACCGCATGATCTGCCTGTAGTACTCGCCATTAGAAGCTTCGGTACATGTGACTACATTAAATCAAATCAAATTGAATAAAGTCAGTTTGAAACTGAAAAGGCTTAGTCCAAGACTGGTCCTGTTTGTGTTAAAAAGGCCAAATGTACGAGCAGAAAAGCTGAGCTAGTTGAAGTGAATTTGGATTTTAGGCGACAGGACTACTTTGTGGAGAATCATTTGCCATTATATGTAGTTCTAGAGTCATACAGCACACTTAAAGTCCCTTCAGTCCAACTAGCCATGCTGAACATAATCCCAAAGTAATCTAGGCCCACCTGCCTGCTGTTGGTCCATATCCCTCCAAATCTTTCCTATTCGTGCACTTATCTAAGTGTCTTTAAAGTGTTGGAACTCTGCCTGCATCCATCACTTCCTCAGGAAGGTCATTCCACAAGTGAATCACCTTCTGTGTAAAACAAATTGCCCTTCATATCTTTTTTTTAGATCTCTCTTCTGTCATTTTAAAAATATGCCCCCTTGTCTTGAACTGCACCATTCTTGGGAAAAGACCCCTACCATGAACTCCATCCATACCTCTCATGATTTTATAAACCACTGGAAGGTCACCTGTGAACCTTCTACACTCCAATTGAAAACATGCCATTGTATCCAGCCTTTCATTATAACTCAAAACTTCCATACCCAGGAACATCCTGGTAAATCTCTTCTGAACCCACTCTATCTTAATATTATCCTTCCCAAAATATTCAGAATAAATTCATTATTACCATGAACAAAAATTTCAAGGAGACAACCCTGTATCAATGCTTTGTTAAATAATTCACAAGAGTTTCAATCTTTCGGTAATAATGATATAATTGCACAAATGTGACTGGCAGGTGAGAAGACAGGTCAGAATAATAACAGCAGTCTTAAACCTCAATAAGGTCAAATAAAGCAGACCATGTGATGAAGCTGGCTATAAATAAATTAACAGCGAGCAAGAGTTTATGTCGGCATACAAAAGGAAAGCAATGGAAGTAAAATGACTATTCATCCTCTCAGAGATGACAGTGGGACGTAATAGAATATAATAAGGAATTGGTGGATACAATAAAGAAATGTTGTGCTTTTCTCCTCACTGTAGATGATAGAAATGATTACAGCAATACCTGTGAAGAGAGGAACTTGGTTATAGTATAATCACTTGAATAAAACAGCTATTTATTGCCACTTTATGAAAACATAGTGATATATGTATAAGTCATCACAATTTGGTGCCATTTTTATTACACAAATTATAAAAAGAAATAATGGAGACAAAGTTAGAATAAAGTTCATCTTTTGTACTCTCCATAGCAATCTGGGTTGTTGGAGTAGCTAAAGGATGCCACCACTGAAGCTGCCCCAGAGGCCTCCAAAGCAAGGATTTCTGGAATGGAGCCATTGGAATTACTAAGGAATAATCCAATGGATTTCATCCCAGGATGTTAAGAGATAGATAGATGACTTCGTATTCATTTCCCATAATTCAATAGATTCTGCAGAGGTTCCATCAGACTGAAAAGTAACAAATATAAAAGCGCAGGATAATTAAAATGAGTTTTCAGTTCAATGAAAATAAATCATGTTTAACCACATTATTGTAATTCTTTGAAGAAAAGAAACGTGATGTAAGTAAAGCAGATATCACGTTTGGATTTCTATACTGGCATTTGACAAGGTTTCACAGAAAAGGAAATCATGTCATAACAGGGAAACATACTCTGATGATAAGAGAACTGGCATGCTTGCAGCAAACAATGTACATAATTGGGCCTTATTCAGATTGGCTGAATGTGAGGAGTGAGATCCCACAGGATCTGTGTTGGCCTTTCTAAGATTTACAATCAGTATTGAAGTATCAGACTGGTGAATCAGAGGCATGGTAGTTATATTTGCAGAAGACATATAGATGTGTAGAATAGTAAATAAGGAATATGGCATAACAAGGATAAGGACCAACGTAAATATTTTAAGCGTCACAGAGTCATAGAGCTGTACAACACGGAAACAGACCCTTCGGTCCAGCCTGCCTGTGCTCGCCAGGCCTCCCAGCCAGAACTGTTCCCATTTACCTGCATTTAGCTCATATCACTTTAAACCGTACTTTATTCATGTTCCTGCCCAGATATCCTTTCAATATTCTCCTCTACCACCTCTCTGGCTGTTCATTCCACTTAAAAACCTCAAAAAGTTGCCCCTCAGATCAATTTTCAATCTTCCTCATTTCAGCTTAAAATTATGGTTTGTAGTTTTGAACTCCCAGGGGAAAAGACCTTTGCTATTCACCTTGTCAATGCCCTTCATGATTTTATAGACTGCTATAAGATCACCGCTTAACTTCCCCAGGGGAAAAAAAAACAGACTATCAAGCCTGCCCTCATAACTCAAACCGTCTAGTCTCACTAACATCCTTGTAAATCTTTTTGACACCCTTTCCAGTTTACTAATATCTTCCCTATATCAGTGAAACTAAAATTATACACAGTACTATAAAAGTGACCTCACCAATGTCCTGAACAGCCACAATATGATGACCCAACTCTTCCATTCTTCCTCTGACTGATAAAACCAAATGTCCCAAAAGCCTCCTTCACCACCCTGTCTGCCTGTGACACCACTTTCAAGAAACTGTGCACTTGAACCCCTCGGTCCCTCCACTTGACAACAGTCCCAGGGCTCTTCCATTAACTGTATAAGTCATGCTTAAGTTCATCTTACCAAAGCACACTACATCAGATCTATCTGAAATAAACTTCATCTGCCACTCCTCAGTTCATCAGCCCATTGATCAAGATCTCACTGGAGTCTTAGATAACCTTTTTCACTTTCCACCATGCCACCAATTGTGGTGTCATCCTCAAGGTTACTAACCATATTTCTTATATTCTCATCCAAATTATATACGTAAGTGACAAAGACAGTAGACTCAACACCTATCTCTGCAGAACATGACTGGTCACAGGCCTTCAGTCCAGAAAGAAAACAGTCCATCATCACCCTCTATCTCCTACCAACAACCAATGTTGTATCCAATTGGCAACATCTTCCTGGTCTGTGCTCGAAGTAGAGTTTGATTGCAAAACCTGCACATTGTCTTTCATCATCTGACTTGCTATTTTTTTTTTCGGAAGGGTCTGTTTATTTTAACACTTCGATCTTTTTGCCATTAGCCAAATTATGTTAACTTCTCTCACATTTAATTTAATCAGGCGTATGGATAATACTTGAGTTGGAAGAACAGCACCACCTCCTATTACTGCTCATATCCTGTCCACTAGAGCGCTTGTTCTGCCTTCATCTTCTATTTCTAAACCTTCAGACAATTTCTGAGCCAGGGATGGTGTAAAATTCAAAATGGTCCATCTCAAACTGACTTAAAAAAAACAGAAAACAACAAATGCTGGAGATCACAGTTTGTCAGACCACCTTGTTGGAGAGACAGCAAGCTAATGTTTCAACTCTAGATGTCTCTTCAATAGAACTTCTGATGATTTGAGCCCAGGTCCCTGGCGCTGTGAGGCAGCAGTACTAACCACTGAACCACCGTGCTGCCTTATTTATTTTCCTTATTTATTAATCCCTGATGACTATTTCCCCACCTTCTAGCTACTCCTGGCTGTCGCTCCAAGGAAGTGCCCTGTGAAGACTGATCTCTTTTAACTCGTCATGCAATGCGAACATACCTTTTATCAATACATCTTTTGTGGCACGTTATACACAGGGAAACTTGGTTGATAGCATGCCAAAGAGTTGCAAAACTATTGAAGTGCCACTCATAACACTTTAGGCTGAATTAGCTTATCTGCCCCAATTGGGAATGGAGGTAATTGGAATGGGCCTGAAAATACAGGCACCGGCCATTGTGTCAAATTCAGGATTCCTCTTCCAATGGCAGTAATGTAAACCTGGGTGAGAAGGGGAGTGGGGTAGTGATACTGTTCTCCTCACTGAATACAAATAAAGTATTTAAAATTAAAAGGTTAAATGAAGGTAGATGTTGAAAATCTGAAAAGAAAAGAAAGGTCTGAAGAGGTTCAGCAGGTCCGGCAGCATCTGTGGAGACAGAAACAGAGTTGATGTTCTGAGTCTGGGATGACTTCTTTAAAATGCAAAACTGAAACACAAGTGCACAATATTGCAGATTCAATTTTAATAATAACGGAAACAGATTTTTACACATAATGCCTCTTATGGAGTACTGTGTCTGGTTGTGCTCACCCTGTTATAGGAAAGGATTCAGAAGAGATCTACTAGGATGTTGCCAGGAACATCCTGGTTTGTATTATAAAGTGAGGTTGGACAGGCTGGCATTTTTTTTTCTCTGGAGAACAGCAGGTTGAGAGGTGACCATTTGGATGTTTTGAAAATAATGAGAGGCATAGATGGGGTGACTTGTAGGTGTCTTTTGTCTAGATTAGAGTGGTGCTCGAAAAGCACAGCAGGTCAAGCAGCATTTGATGATCAGCAAAATCAATGTTTTGGGCAAAACACTTCATCAGGAATGAGGGCTTTTGCCCGAAATGTTGATTTTTCCTGCACCTCGAATGCTGCCCGACCTGCTGTACATTTCTGGCACCATTCTAATCTAGACTCTGATCTCCAGCATCTGCAGTCCTCACTTTCACCAGGTCGGTGTCTTTTCTCTTGTGTGGGGAATTTCAAGATTAGCGGTATATTTTTAAGATGAGAGGAGTAAGATTTAAAACAGACATGAACGGCAATGTTTTTACACAGAGAGTGTGTGAAATGAATTTCCAGAAAAGTGATAGATGTGGGCACATGTAAATGACATTGAGGTAAGTACCTGTACATGAATAAGAAATGTTTGGTGGGATATGAGCCAAGTGCAGGCAGGTGGGACGAGTCTAGATTGAGCATGGATTGGTTAGACCAAAACATCTGTTTCCGTGCTGCTTTACTCAATGACTCTGTGTCTGTATGACGTACTGATGATGACCCTTCACTGTCTGAAGGAAAATCATCAAAGTATTCAAAACACAGTATTCTTCATTGTAGATGCTAGTATTTAACAGGCAGCTGTTTTATCATTTCATAGAATGCATATTTCAACTGTGTTAGCAAGTGGACTAAGACATTCATGTATCTGATCTATTGCAGACATTTATTAACAGTAAAAACAAATGATGAAAATATTCAAGTGTTTGAGGGATTACCCTTTCATGCCTTTCTCTCCTCAGGCCTCCTCTTTCAGTGAGTCTGTATCCAGCGTGTAAAGGATGCTTATTTCTCCCCTGCTGTAAAAGGAATAAATAAATAAAGCTAATTCAACATTTCTAAGATTTTAATTTTCACTTATATCATTGCCCTTCGAAGCTATGAAGGTACATTTTTCCACACCATCCTACATTTCCTAATGTAAGTAAAACATGTTTAAGATTTTTATTCACATTGCCAGCAGTGTTTCTAGTTTAAGGGATTATGAGAAGACATCTTCAGCACATTTCTGATATCTCTGTCAGTCCTCGGATTATTTTTCTGTATTGTTCTGTCGTTGTATTCTACATTATTGGTCAGCTCTTTGATTGTCTAAGATTGTGTTTCCACTTTGTAAATAGACTTCTTGCTACTTCTGGGTCAACAAAGACTCTGTGTTGCATTGCAAACTTTGATCTTTAATGCTTCTGACTGATATGATCTCCTTTTACCAAAAAAAATACATTTGCCACTTTTATTACAAAGTATTTTCTCATGATTTCGCAGTGCAGCCAGTCACACCTACATCTAGAATATCAGTTGCTGTTTAGATGTTTTTGGTTCACTACATTATGTGTAAATTATCTACATGGAAAATAGAACAGTACAGCACAGTACAGGCCCTTTGGTCCTCAATGTTGTGCCAACCTTTTATCCTAATCTAAGATTAAACTAACCTACATATCCTTCATTTTACCATCATCAATGTGCCTATCCAAGAGTTGCTTAAATGACCCTAATATATCTGACTCTACTACCACTGCCGGCAATGCATTCCACGCACCCACCACTCTCTGTGTAAAGAACCTACCTCTGACATCTCCCCTAAAGCTTCGTCCAATCACCTTAAAATTATGCCCCCTCATGATAGCCATTTCCATTCTGGGAAAAAGACTCTGGCCATCCACTCTACCTATGCCTCTCATCATCTTGTGCACCTCTGTCAAGTTACCTCGCATCCTTCTTCCCTCCAATGAGCAAAGCCCTAGCTTCCTCAACCTTTCTTTGTAAGGCATGCCTTCCAGTCCAGACAGCATTCTGTAAATCTCCTCTGCATCCTCTCTAAAGCTTCCTCATATTTCCTATAATGAGACGACCTAAACTGAACATAATATGAAGCCTGACTAGTAAAACCGAAATGAACTTTCTCATGTTACCCAAACACAGTTAACTATTCATGATTAGACGTGACAGACTATAAATTGTAAATTCAACAGCCTATTGTGAAAGAATGGCAATGGGAGTATGACCGAGGGAGCTGTGATTGAGGAATGTATAGGAAGGTCGGCAGCAAGAGACAGAGACCATCAATAGCCCAGAGAGGAGAGTGATTTGAGCGACATGAAGTTCGAAGACACAAAGTGACAGCAATAAACACTGAGGGAACGAAGGGCAGATTATTAATTTGAGGGAAATGAGGTTGTGTGGGGTATCGAAGACTGTGTGATAACAGTGATCTAAATAGAGTTTGCACAGATAACAAACTTTTAAATGTTGGAGGATATCGGGATGGCAGAAGTTGAATGAAAGCTTTACCTTTTTAATTGTGTCACATCTGTACTCCAAGACTTCTGTGTAATTTAGGTTCTGGTTTGTTTAAAAGGGTAGAGAAGACCTTGGCTTGAACAGAGATGATGCCTTATGTCGTGGCAGAATGAGATTTCAGATATTAACGAAGAGAGATGCATGTTATTTGTGACAGCAACTTGCACATAAATAACTTGGAAGTGTGGCATGAGCAGACTCTTGAGCTCAGCAATGGTTCTGCGAAATTAGGTTGTAAGCAACCAGCTCCATATGGGATAAAACAGAAGGTGCTCATAAAACTCAGCAGGATGAGCAGCATCTGCAGAGGGAGAATCAGAATTAGTGTTTTGGGTCTGACAGGAAAGAAGCATTGGTCTTGGAGAGTGTCCAGAGGAAGTTCATGAAAATGATCCCAGGAATGAAATGGTTAACACATGAGGAATGTTTGAGGACTCTGGGACTATACTCAATGGAGTTCAGAAGGATGAGGGGGGATCGGATTGAAATACTGAATGGCCTGGACAAAGTGAACATTGGAAAAATGTTTCGATTGGCAGGATAGACGAGGAACTGAAGGCACAGACATTGAGTGAAGAGAAGACCTTTTAGAATAGAGACGAAGAGAAGCTTCTTTAACCAGAGAGTGGGGAATTTGTGGAATTCATTGCCACAGAAGGTATGTGTAGGCTATGACGTTAAGTACATTCAAAACAGAGATCTTGATTGCCAAGGGGATCAATGGTTATGGGAAGAAAGCGGGAAAACGGTGTTGAAAAACCTATCAGTCATGATTGAATGTAAGAGCAGACTGGACAGGCCAAATGGCCTAATTTCTGCTCCTGTGTCTTATGGTCTTATGGACTCTTCTGCAGGAACGTTTGATATAATCCTGGGCTAGACTCTGTTTGGAATGGAAAAAAGCATTCTCCCAGTACTGTCAACTGTCCTTAGCACGCAGAGAGGTGTATGAAAATTAAATCACCACAGGCATAACACCCATCGGCAGACAGACGCATACAAGTGGAAGTATCTACCTGTTAAACGATCTGAATAAACGGGGGAAAGATCCATGCACTGATATAAAAGACATACAGAAAACAAACATAGTATACATGCACGAGACTTGTACAGGCAGGCACAATTAAATCAAGGACAAAAATACACACACATAAAAGCTTATTGTGGACGACACATTAAACGAACATGAACAGGTTGTATATTCATCAATGTAAAAAGGACGTATTAGTTTGGAAGTTCAGCGAAATAATAGCTTTTGTACATCCGGAACACCATCTCCCAAACACTCACAGGACTATCACTCAGCTCATGGCAGCACCATAACCAATTCAGCTCTCACCCGTTAGCTAGGATCACTATAAACAATTCACGAACATTGTATCAACTAATCATCAGAAACTCTACGACCCAGCCTGGAGAAGGACCTTCACACCTTGATGAACAAGATTATCATATACTCAGTGGCACCTTCAGGTAATTGCTAATGGGATCATTCAGTCACCAGCAGCATTCTGTTGATCAACACACAATTGAACAGTGATGCTGAGAACAGTATATTTTAAGCAGCGAGTGTTTCAGATTGATAATGAGCTCTTTCGTGAATACCTGAAGCACCTGAAGCAGATAACCAGTCTCTGGTGGTCACGCACAAGCATCAGTCATGGTGTCAGGTCATCAGCACTAGTTTCACCCAGGCGTCAGCACTAACATTGACCAGCACTAACATTTAATAAGTAGCATTATTAAACCAGTAGAAGAGAGACAATCAACGCCACGCCAGAGTTCAGTTTACAGCAAAAAAGCTTTGCAGTTCGACAGAACAGATAGTACTGAGCAGACTTACAGATTTTTCATCAGTGCAACCTGAGCTTATCCTCCCATGCACGACACCCCAGCTTCAATGACACCCATCATCACCCAGTCGCCATCGGAAATACCAAGCTCTCAGCCACATTCTGTTACAGCCAGAAGCATTAATCACTTACCAGCAGGAAGTCTGAACTATCACAGAGAGCATCCATTTTCCAGCAAAGTAGAACCTATGGTCACACCCAATCAGAAACAATATCCAGCCACTAGCCAACAGCATCGCCCAGATGCCAGCATGGGTAAGATCATAAACATCAGCCACACTTCGTCATTCATCAGGAATGGGAGGGTGGCCAAGGGGCTGCGAGATAAATAGGAGGGGGTTGGGATGAAGGGAAAGGTAGCTGGAATGTGTTAGGAAGATGAAGGTCTGGCATGATGGTGATAGGTTAGAAAGGAGGGTGGACAAGTAGGACAGTTCAAGAGGGCAGTGCCAAGTTGGAAGGTTGGATCTGTGATAAGGTAGGGGAAATGAACAAACTGGTGAAATCTACATGATTCCCATATGGTTGGACGGTCACAAGGTGGAAGATGAGGCATTCGTCATCCTGCATCGTGCACCTAGAGTTTGGCTAGAGGGATCTCCCACCGACAGTCTCCAACCTCATTGTTTGGGATCCCTGCACTGTTCAGTTCTACCTCCTACCTAAAATTCACAAACCTGATTGCCCCCGTTGACCCATTGTCTCAGCTTGCTCCTGCCCACCGAACTTATCTCTACATACCTTGACACTGTTCTATCCCCCTTTGGTCCAGGATCTCCCCACATATGTTCGGGACATCATCCATGCACTCCACCTCCTCCATAACTTTTATTTCCATGGCCTCGAATGCCTTATCTTCATCATGGTTATTCAGTCCCCATACACACCTACCTGCCATGGCGAAGGCCTCCAAGCTCTTCATATCTTCCTCTCCTGCTGATCCAACCAGTACTCTTCCACTGACACACTCATCCGATTGGTTGAACTGATCCTCACCCTCAGCAATTTCTCCTTCGAATCCCCCCACTTCATCCAGACAAAAAGGGCAGCCATGGTAACTTGCATGTGCCCCAGCTATGCCTGCTCTTCATCGGGTACAGGCACAGTCCATTTTCAGCAGCTACACTAGCTTCATTCTCCATCTTTCCCACCACTACATCAATGACTGTATCAGCACAACCTAATGCAACCACGAGGAGGTCAAACAGTTCATCAACTGCACAAAGACCTTCCACCCTGACTTCAAGTTCATCTCGGACAGCTCACACCCTTCCTGGACCTCTCTATTTCCATTTGTGGTGACAAACTCACATGAACATCTATTTCAAACCCTCTGACTCCCACAGCTGACTGGACAACACCTCCTCCCACCCTGCCTCCTGTAAAAATGCTATTCTTTACTCACAATTCCTGCGCCTCTGCTGCATCAGCTCCCAGGAGGACCAATTCAATCATAGAACATCTAAGATGGTCTCATTCTTCAAGGACTGCAATTTCCCCTCCCACGTGGTCAACAATAACATCCAGCACATTTCCTCCACTTTACACACCTCCATTCTTGAATGCCACCCTTCCAAATCGCAACAAGGACAGAATGCCCCTGGTCCTCACCTTCCACCTTACCAACCTGCGGACACAACGCATCATCCATCGCCATTTCCACCACCTACAAACAAATCCCACCACCAGGGTAAGATTTCCCTCCTCACCCCTATCTGGGGAGACCAGAGACCATTCCCTCCTTGACCCCAAGTCTCTCAGCCTTTCCTCATAAGACATTCCCACCTGACCAGACAGCATCCTAGTAAATCTCTGCTTCACCTTTTCCAATGCTTCCATAGCCTTCCTGTAATGGGGTGACCAGATCTGTACACAATATTCCAAGTGCGGCCTCACTGGCATTTGTATAGTTGCAACATGATATTACAGCTCCAGAACTCAATGCCTCTTCCAATAAAACCTAACACACTGCATGCCTTCTTAAGAGCACGATGAACCTGGATGGCAACTTTCAGGGATGTATGTATATGGTCTCCAAGATCCCTTAGCACATCCACACAACCAAGAATGTTTCCATTGACCCAGTATTCTGCCATCCTGTTATTCTTCTCAAAGTGAATCACCTCACATTTATCTCCATTGAGCTCCATTTGCCACCTCTCAGCCCAATTCTGCAATTTATCCAAGTCAATCTGCAACCTGCAACATTCTTCCACACTGTCCACCACTCCACCGACTTTAGTGTTATTTGCAAACTTACTAACCCATCCAACTGTGCCTGCATCCAAGTCACTTATAAAAATGAGAAACAGCACTGGTCCCAAAACAAATCCTTTGGCACACCACTAGTAACTGGATTCCAGGCTAAATATTTTTCATCAACCACCACTCACTGCATTTTTACAGAAAGCCAGTTTATAATCCAAACTGCTAAATTACTCTTAATCCCATGCCTCAGCATTTTCTCCAACAGCCTACCATGTGGAACCTTATCAAAGGCCTTTCTGAAGTCCATGTACACCACGGCAACTGCCCTACCCTCATCCACATGCTTGATCACCTTCTCAAAATACTCAATGAGGTTTGTGAGCCATGACCTTCCCTTGACAAATCCATGTTGACTATTGCAATCAAATAGTTGCTTGCACGTTGATTTAAAATCCAATCTCTCATAATCCTTTCCAAAACTTTTCCTGGAGCCGACGTAAGGCTTACTCATCTATAAACACCTAGGTCATCTCCACTGCCCTTCTTGAACACGGGGCACAACATTTGCAATCCTCCAGTCCTCTGATACTAAACTTGTCGGCAATGATGACTGAAAGATCAGGGCCAAAGGCTTGGCATTCTCCTTTTCTAGCTTCCCAGAGAATCCTTGGATAAATCCTATCTGACCTAGGGGACTTGTCTATTTTCACTCCTTCGAGAATTGATAACATCTCTTCCATACTTACCGCAATCCTTTCAAGTTTAATAGCCCGTATGTCATGCTTCTCCTCTACAATATTCTCATTTTCTAGAGTCCTGTTTAATGATCTTGATGGAACTTTCCAAAATGATACGATGTTGTCTTCTCACCCATTTGTGTTTCCGCTTGATAGTCTCAGTTCTCTCACGCTAAACCTTGTGGTGAAATTGGACAGCGCGCTCACCACATCTGCACAAAACAAGTGTCTGTGACGGGATGGTCAGGTCTGCATTTTATCCACGCTGCATCGGTTCGGAAACTATCACGTGATGAGAAAATGTTCCATCATCTCTTGAAGAGCAGCAGTATGTGAGGTGTTTTTAACTCCCACGCTGTGTTCTTGCATCTAACATCAAAGTAAAACCATTAATGCATCGAAGGTGTGGTTTCATTCGCTTTGTCAAACACTCCATCACAGCCCGCTCAATGCCACATTACCTCCATGTTTCTTCTCAATAACGTGTGTCCTGCTAATTTACAGTGAATCGATCGAGTTTGCTGAAATGGGAGTTTTGATTGTTCTGTGGTATATCTCTGTCATCGGCATTTACACAGGTACATATATACTTACACAGGTTAAATAAATATTAAGAGGCATTGGAATTGTGCACACATTATTTCTTTCAATGTATATGTCGCTGCTTCAAAAAAAACTTTTATCCTTATATTTATTAATACATTTCTCCCTCAACAATAGGCTGACCAATCATTGTCTGCTCATGTGCTTATTTCTGACAGTGGCTGATGGGAGCTTTCTCCAGATGTTCCAGTTCCCCGCCCGTATAACTTCATTGAAAGGTGAAAATGTCTCCATGAATTGCACTTACACACTTTTCGATCCCAAAGCACGGCTGGATGTTTCCTGGTGGAGACGAAACCAGGACGGGACATATAAACCCTCAGCAGAAGACAACAGGACGGTGGTGATACCTTTAGAGCAAACAGCTGCCGAGCTCCACCTGCTGAATGTGGATTTTCAGGACGCCGGAGTCTATTATTGCAGCGTGATAGACTGGAAACAGAAAGTTTCCTCTGGGAATGGGACTGAGCTTATTGTGTACGGTGAGTGATACTGACTGCGGAAAGCGCAAGGGGAGGATTCTGCAGATGTATAAAAAGCCGAAAGAATTGCAGTTGGTGGAAGTCAGGAACAAAAACAGAAATTGCTGGAATACCTCAGCAGGTTTGGCAGACTCGGTCGAGAGAAATCAGAGCTAACGCTTCGGGACAAGTTCTCTTTATAGTTTTCATTGAAGTATATTTTTAGTGACCTTAGTCAACGTTCTGGCATTGAATCACCATTCTTTGATAATCCGATATCTCTTTGAATCTTTCGCAGAGGGAAATATTCTTGAATCGCTGCTGTGTGTGGTTAATGCGGTAAAATCGTGCTCTAATGGATAAATTCAAAAATATTTCATCAGTGATAATGAATTTTTTAAAAAATTTAAGTGAGGATTCCCAACGCTTTGAGTATCGACAATTCTTCTTCGCTTTGTTCAGATGGTCAACTTCTTAACAAAAGACTCTGCTCCCGTTCCAGATTCTCCAGTATGTGCCATCAATTACTCATCTTTAACCCGTCGGGCCCGTTCAGAACATTATATATTTCAATCAAATCAACTCTGATCGCCCCAAACTCCAACTAATATAGACGCAAAATTCTTATCCCCTCAGTACAGGACAATTCCCAGTCACGGAGAGAAATATCTCTGCTCTTCCTCCAATTCAAATACAAACTTTCTAAAGTATTGAGAGACCAAATTAAGTTGAGTATTTTATAAATGATCTGCCCAAAGCACTGTGGAATTGTACAAATGCTTATTTATTCCTTTGTAGTTGCTGTCCCCTTGCACTCTTCCTTCTTACTTTCCTGCTCCACCTGTATTCGGACTTTCCCTGCTCCTTGTAGGAGAGCACACAAATACCTCTGAACACCTGAACTTCAGATTATTGCACATTTAAAAAATATTCCATTTAACTATTTGTACACCAAAGTGTTTTACATCATATTTTATAATTAATCTCCAAACTTCTTACACATTTACCTAATTTGGCTATGTATCTTATTCACAACTTTATTGTATGATGGTATTTGTTTGTTTACTTGTTGGAGGTGGTCATCTATGGGTATGCCAACATTTGTTGCCCATTTTTCTTTTGACTTAACTGAATTATTTAGTTAATGGACCACCTCATTGTTGACACGACTGGCTTAAATTTTGGCCAGATTATGGCAGTGTAGCAGAATTCATCCTGAAGGAAAGCATTTGAATCAGATTAGCTTTTACAACAGTCAGTGATAGTTGAAATTATTGCCATAACTGACACTGGATTGATTAAACACTCAAATACTAATAATTAAAGAATTCAATTTAAGTTAGTTATAGAAGTTAATGATGGTTCCTCAGATTTCCAATGTTGCTCAGATTTGGATCCATGTTCATGGGGCATTAGTTTGGCATCTTGGATTACTAAGAAAGACAGGTAATAGTGTGAGGTATTCCTGAGGGAGGGGGGTTCATTAGCACACATTGAGATTGATTCATGACAACAAATCAGAATAAATTGATAACTTTTTAGACGGTTGAATTGCAACTAGAGTATCGGATTAGTGCTCATACATCAAATACTTACATTCTCTCCAGTCATGTATTATTGTGGATTATATGAGGGGAAAGGTTTCAGATTCTGAGGACATTCTGAGCAGTTTTGAGGGAGGTTGAACCAATATAGACTGCATTGATTTACCTGGGCAGAATCAGAATTGATGACCTGAGAGGAGTATTAGTTGGTGGGGTTGAGCAGCATTAAAACTAAAATGTCAGGGTCTTAGGAACTGTTCAGAGAGATAGAAAAGACCAAAATAAGGGAGAAAAAAACAGACAAAATGGAAACTAAGAAAAGTGAAAACCAGAGAATTCAAGGACAAGAATCAATCAGGGCCACATTGCAAAATATTGTGAGGAGACCAAATTCTTAAAAAGTCAAACCTTAAGACCTTGTGTTCTAATGCACATGGCATTCACAATACAGTGGATTAATGAGTCATGCAAGTAGAAATTTAAAATACTTATAATATAGTTAAGATTACAGAGACTGACATTGCAGATGAGGAATAGGAATTGAATATCCAGGGTGTTAAGTTTTTAGGAAGGACAAACAGATAGCAAAACGAAGTTGGAGGCTGTGTTGGTGAAACAACGCCAATAACATAACATTGAGGCGGGATGCTAGCTTACATAAAGTGGAATCTGTAGAACTTAGAAACACCAAGGGGCAGAAAATGACTTTGCATATGTTCACAAGCCCCCAACTGATGGCATAATTCTAGGGAAGCTTTAAACAGGAAAATTAGAATCGCAAGAAATAAAAGTGCAGCTGTAATTAAGGGTGACATGCTCTGCGAGTTGTTTGGGCAAATCAAGTCAATGACACTACCCTCAAGGTAAAATTCATGGAGTGTGCATCCGATAGTTTTCTGGGTCAATACATTGAGGAACCAGTGGGAAAGCAGGCCGTCCTCAATTGGGTTATGAAAAAGGAATAGTTGATAATCTAGCTGTGCAAGATTCCTTGGGGAATAGTGGCCATAGGATAATAGAATTCTTCATTAAGTTAGAGAGTGACATTGTTGACTCTGGGAATCAACTCCTGAGCATAAATAAAGGAAAACATGAAGCATGAGATGGCTATGATGAATTAGGGAGTGATAGCTAATTAGGGAGTGACTGTGTAAAAACAATGATAAACCTTTAAAAAGAGGCATTGAGAGGTGTGTTTATCTTGGTTTCTTCTAGAGAGAGATGGGGGACAGGCACTGAGCAGACTTTGAGTAGTAAACATCTTATGAAATTTTAGTATTTCTTTTTAAAGCTGGAACATTTGAAACAGCCTGAATGGGTTTGGTCAAGCTCCCACCCAAAGAATGAGGGATTTGTCGTTTTTAGTTTTTAGCAGCTGTTGTCATTCATTAATGAAGAAATGGATGCCATTTTTCACTGTTTCGATTACAGACAAAAGCCAGGGTCCTGAAAACTAAAGCCTACAAATCCCTGGTTTTGTGGGTGGGAGCTTGACCAAACACATTCAGACTGTTTCTACTGATCCAGCCCTAAAAGATAAAGACATAAGGCTTCACGGGTTGTTTATTATCTTCTCATAGACTGCAGCACCTGTCACCCAGTCTCTCTAACTCTCTCTCTCTCTGCAAGAACAGAGGCCTTGTCACAGTAGTAACAGGCAACTGGCTTGTTAGAGGATGGACAAAGAAATTGCTGGAAAAACTCAGCAGGTCTGGCAGCATTCGTGGAGACAAAGCAGAATTAATGTTGCGTGTCCAGTGAATGTTCTGAAGAAGGGTCAGAAGAAGGGTTATTGGATCTGAAATGTTAACCTGCATTTTCTCCACAGGTGGTTCCAGATCTGCTGACATTTTCCAGAAATTTCTGTTTTTGTTCCTGTTTTCCAGCATCTCCATTCTTTGTTTCTTGATTACAGAGATAGATCTGGGTAGTACTGTTGCCAGATACCAGCTGTTAAAGAACAGTAGCTAATGAATAAAATAAGTTATCAGTGTTGATCTGCCAGTGCATTGTAGCACAGGAGATATAAGGCATTCCAGATAGGAGGAGGAGGGAATTATTTCACGGCTGCAACTGAACTGAAGTGGTATCAATGTCCTGGGCAGGAGGTTTGCTGGAGCTCTTTGGGAGGGTTTAAACTAGTTTGGTAAGGGGTTGCAAACAGTAATTATAGACCAGAGGATGAGGTAGTTGGTGAACAGGCAGGTAGAGCGTGCAGAGAGTGGGAAAGAAAGAACAGACAGTTGATAAGGCAAACTTGCAGTCAGTGTGATGGGTTGAAGTGTGTCCATTTGAACACAATAAGTGTCAGCAATAACGGTGATGAATTTAGAGCATAGATCAGTACTTGGATCTACGATGTTGTGGCCGTTACAAATACTTGGATATCACACGGGCAAGAATGGTTGTTGGATGTTCTGGGGATTGATGTTTCAAAAGGAATAGGGAGTGAGGTAATAAAAGGTGGGGAGTGACATTGCTCGTCAGGGATAGCATAACAGCTGCAGAAAGAGAAGTCATTGAGGGGGTTTGTCGACTGAGTCAGTATGGGTGGGGTTAGAAACAGGAAATGAGCAGTCACTTTATTGGGAGTTTTCTAGGCCCCACAAAAGCAACAGAGACATGGAGGAGCAGGTTGGGAGACAGATTTTGGAAAGGTGCAGAAGTAACAGGAGTGTTGTCATGGGTGACTTCAACTTCCGTAATATTGTTTGGAACTTCCTTAGTGCAAGTAGTTTGAATGGAGCAGACTTTGCCAGGTGTGTCCAAGAAGGATTCTTGATTCAGTATTTAGAATCGGCCAACGAGAGGGAAGGCAATATTGGATTTGGGGCTTGGCAATGAACCAGGTCATGTGTTAGGTCTCTTGGTGGGAGAGCATTTCGGTGATAGTCATCACAACTCCCTGACCTATACAATATTCATGGAGAGGGATAGGAGTAGACTGTATGTGAAAGTATTTAATTGCGGGAAATGGAATTACAATGCCATTAGTCAGGAACTGTTGAGCATAAATTGGGAGCAGATGTTCTCAGGGAAATGTACGACAGAAATGTGGAAATTGTTTAGGAAGTGCCTGCTGTGCATGCTGGATAGATTTGTCCCACTGCAGAAAGGAAGGGATGGTAGGTGAATGAACCGTGGATGAAAAAATGTTGTGGAACAAGCGGAAGAAGCAAGCTTACTTAAGGTTGAGGAAGAAATTATCAGACAGGGCTCTAGTGGGTTACATGGTAGCCAAGAAGGAACTGCAGAATGGACTTAGAAGAGTGAAAAGGGGACATGAGAAAACGTTGGTGGGTAGGACTAAGGAAAATCCCAAGGCATTTTATATTGATGTGAGGAATGAGAGGATGGCCAGAGTGTGGGTAGGGCCAATTGGGGATTTTGCACCTGGAGTCGAAGGAGATAGCAGAGGTCCTTAAAGAGTACATTTCTTGTGTATTCAATGGTGAGAGGGAACTTGTTGTTTGAGAGGACGTGTGAAACTGGCTGATATGTTCAAATAGGTTGATGTTAAGAAGGAGGATGTGCTGGAAATTTTGAAAAACATGAGGATAGACAAGTCCCTTGGGCCAGATGGGATATGTCCAAGAGTTATGCGGGAAGCAAATGATGACATTGCTGCACCTTTGGCAATGCTGTTTGTGTACTCACTATCCACTACAGTAGTACTAGATGATTGGAAGGTGACAAATGTTATTCTCTTGTTCTGGAAAGACAATAGGGCATTACAGAACAGTCAGTCTTACACTGGTGATGGGCAAATTATTGGAAAGGATTCTGAGAGACAAGATTCTTTCAAAAAGCTTGCTTTGTTGGAGATCATCAGTGTGGCTTTGTGAGTGGCAGTTTATGCCTCACAAGCCTTATTGAATTCATTGAGGGGTGTGAAAAAACACATGAATTAAGATGGAGCATGGTGCATGTGGATGCTAGCAAGGTGTTTGATAAGTTTCCTTTGGTAGACTCATTAAGAAATTAATGAGACATGGGATACATGGAATTTGGCTGTCTGGACACAGAATTGGCTAGCCCATAGAAGATAGAAAGTGGTAGTAAATGTAAAATATTCAGCCTGGAGCTTGGTGATCAGTGGTGTTCTGCAGAAATTTGAAATTTTTTTATTTAGAAAGAAAAAAAATGACTGTGGAGTTTGCATGTTCTCCCCGTGTCTGCGTGGGTTTCCTCCGGGTGCCCCGGTTTCCTCCCACAGTCCAAAGATGTGCAGGTCAGGTGAATTGGCCATGCTAAATTGCCCGTAGTGTGAGGTAAGGGGTAAATGTAAGGGTATGGGTGGGTTGCGCTTCGGCGGGCCGGTGTGGACTTGTTGGGCCGAAGGGCCTATTTCCACACTGTAATGCAATCTAATCTAAAAAGATTTGGTCTGGGACTTCTGCTATTTGTGATTTTTAGAAATAACTCTGATTCAAGTTAGTACGTTTGCTGATGTGGGAAGGTTGGTGGAGTTGTGGATAGTGTGGAGTGCTGTTCTAGGTCGTAACAGAACATTGACAGGATGCAGAGCTGAGCTGATAAGTAAAAGATGGAGTGCAACCTGGAAAAGTGTGAACTGATTCATTTTTGAAGGTTGACTTTGAATGCACAATCCAGGGTTAAAGGCAGGATTCTTGGCAGTGTAGAGGAAAAGAGAGATCTTGGGGTCCACGTCCATAGATCTCTCAAAGTTGTCATGCAAGTTGACAGGGTTGTTAAGAAGGCGTATGGTGTATTGGATTTCATTAACAAGGAGATTGAGTTTAAGAGCAGCAAAGTTATGTGCAGCTCTATAAAGCTCTGGTTAGGACAGACTTAGAATAGTGTGTTCAGTTCTGGTCACCTCATTATAGGAAGGATGTGGAAGTTTTAGAGAGGGTGCAAAGGAGATTTACCAGGATACTGCCTCTTATAATAAAACATTGAGAGAGCTAGGGTTTTTCTTATTGGAGCGAATAAGGATGGTGTGGGGGGGGGGTGACCTGATTGAGGTGTACAAGATTATTGGAGGCATAGATGGATAGTCAGACCTTTGTTTCCCCAGGGCAGAAATGGCTATCATGAGGTGGCATAATTTTAAGGCAATTGCAGCAATGTTTGCGGGAGATGTCAGAGGTCGATTCTTTACACAGAGAGTAGTGGGTACATGGAATGCACTGCCAGCGGTTGTAGTAGAATCAGATACATTAGGGGCATTTTAGCGACTCTTGGATAGGCACATGGATGATAGTAAAATGTAAGGTCTGTAGGTTAGTTTGGTGTTAGAGTAGGATAAAAGGTCAGCACAACATCGAGGGTCGAAGGGACTGTACTGTGCTGTACGATTCTCTGTTCGATGGTCTTTTTAGGTTAGGGCTGTGAAGACAAACTTGTACTATTGATTTGTTTGATGCATTCTGCAGACAACTATCTAGAAGGAACAAAATCAGTACAAATTTAAAGCATACGTTTTAACAAACTGTAAGAATTATGTGTTAGTTGTTTTGAAGCACTTCAATATCTGAGCATGGACTCGTATATCAACAAAGCTAACTGCAAGAGTTCATAGACGGTTTCAATATCAGCGTACATTCAATCTAATAAGGAAAGAATCACTGCTGGATGTAGTGCTGAGAAATAATTTGGTTCAGAGGGAAAAAAGGTCCATAGGGAGATAATTAGGACAAATATCTGCAGTATTTTCAGGTTCACACTGGCTTTGGGAGCATAGAAAATAAATAAAGTAAACCGATTCTTTAAAATTCATTTGCGGGATTTGGGTGTCGCTGGCTGGCCAGCATTTATCTGTCACAATTCTAAGAATTTAATTTTAACGATAACCTGTATCATTAGAAAACAAGCATAAAAATATTCATGAGTATGTTTCCTGGTTGTGGACATTCTGCTGGTTGTTTGATTGGCAATGCTCTGCATTTATCCATGATGAGGACAATAGTTAGACATGAGTTAAAAGGAATATCCAACAACATCAGTAGTCTCCACAATTTCATTAGAAAGAAAAGAAGATGGTTGATGGAGCTAACAAATCAGAGGAACATGATGATAAAGATCTGGCAAAGAAGCAACGGTGAGAAAGAACTTTATAATTAGCGACTGTAAGAATATGGAAGTTACAAACAGATTCAATTTAGTTTTACGTGGTACGATTGGACCTTTTCTGCAGTTAGCAACTTCCACAAACTGTGAGGTAAAAGGAAGGAAATTAATTTGTAGAATTGAAGTCGCATTAAGTCACGCTGAAACTACAAACCATGTGTTTTTCTTTGGTTTTGTAACTATTCTATGAGTCAAGGTTAGACAAGAACTTCTGTAACAGTGCAATTCATTTTATGTTTTGTTTACCTGTGTAATTTTATTTTATTCAAGATATCTGAACTGAGAAAAATATGGGAACTTAATTCTATAGAACATGAAAATGCTTCAAACGATGTACATTATTTCAGAAGTAAACCCTTCAGTTGCGTATTCCCTTCCTGAGTTATCTTTCAACAACAGGCTGGAATCAGGAAAATTCATTTTACATTTTTGTGCAGCTACAATTCACTCTGTGAAACCATTTTTCAGAGTGCAATGCCTCCTTATTGCATTATTGAAATGGGTAATGTGTATTAAGCAGGTTTGACTGATCCTTCATAATTGCTGTAGTAGAATGCTGGTAATCCTATGGCAGCATGTTCACCTCAGAGACTACAGTGATTTCTGGAATGCAGTGTAACCATAATTGCTCAAGAGAAACTAGGAATGGAGTATAAATGTTCCCCTTGCCAGTGATACGAACATCCGATCAAGGGAGAAAAGCAACCAAAGGTTTTAATAATGATAAGATGTCTGAAGTGTATTAAAAGCATTTGCATTGCTGGATTTCAATTGAATGGGTCATAAATTAGTCTGAGTGCTAACATTAGGATCCATCCTCAGTCTGTATTGAGGGAAAGCATGTGTGTTATGAATTGTTAAATGAAACCTGACATAACAATAAATAACCACTATACCCCAGATATTACAATGTAAACCTTGGCTGAAAATGTGTTGCTGGAAAAGCGCAGCAGGTCAGGCAGCATCCAGGAACAGGAGAATCGACGTTGTAAACCTTGTTTTTTTTTACTCAACTTGTTACAATACACTCAGTGGACATCTAACCTTAGGTCAGATTTGAACCCAGACATTTCTTCCAAAAGTAGGAATGTTCGGTCTGTGTCTTAAGCACTAATTGTGAAACTTTAAAATTGACATTCTTTGCGTTTTTAAATATGACCTATAAGAAACAATTTTAACAAGTTTCCTTTCATTAAATCCCAGTGCCGCCAGCTCCTGTGAAGATTACTCAGCAGTCCCATTTCACACTACTCTGTACAACAGTTGGATTCTTTCCGAAGGAGTTTAACATCACGTGGTATGAAAATAAAATGGAAATTATGTTTGGGATTAACACAACTATACAACAGAACAAGGAAGGATTATATCAAGTTTCCAGTTATCTCAGCCCTGTGCAGAATGCATTGATGTATACCTGTGAGGTTTCCCATGTTTCTCTCAAAGTCCCAGCCATTGACAGCTATACAGTTCTTGATCAGGGTAAGATTCTTAGGTTGACAATAACCATTTGAACGGTACATTTGTTAGACATAGAGGACTGTCCTGTTTTACAAGCCTGTCATACATCAATCTGAATGAACTGAGTTTGACAGATGTCATTCTGTTCATTGCAATGCCAAAAACACTTCAGGAGATGTGGGACAATGTGGTATTTTTGAGAATCATATGAATGTTGTTATTGGACATATAATCTACTGTGAATGGAGAATATTTCATTCTGATATGAACAGGGTTGTTCCTGAGTCCCATGATGATTTTAGAGTTTTGATAGAAATTTTAATGATTGGAAATTCAGCACAGATCTTGGGGTTACAAAATGTAAGTGAAGGGCTAATACATGTGCATCAAGTAAAGCACTTTGAACCCAGAAAACTGAGTGCTATTTTGCTGGAAATTCTAAACTGTCATACATACTCTGGTGATGTTGTAGGCAAAGGTAGAGCTTTAATAAGTAACATAGAGATAAATTAATCAAGAAGTGTTCGACTTCTCTAAACCTTATTCTTCAATCTTGTGAAACTTTAAAATTGCTATAAGGGGAGAAGAAGCGCTTGTGAAATAATTTTCAGAAGAGAGGCAATATCTTAAAACCTCATGTAAAAAAGCAAAATTGTTGTAATGATGTGTTCCATGCCAAAGCAGAGGCATTGGGAGGTGATGTTAAATATTGAATGAGCTAGACCATGTACATCTGGAGAGGCTGATTGAATTGCATATATTTTGGAGGAGTAGGGCGCTTGAATACATTTCAGGAAACCACAGGCCCACTTCGACTGTTAGACTATTTGTTTTCTGCCATAATTTAATGTGGTCGGGAGTAACCTGAAGTCATCTTTGCTCAGTCCACATTTGCAGCAAGAGTTTAATGGAAAGTTGAAAACTTCCTGAAATCGATAAGATCATATGGCACAGAACACAGTTTAATGTCTTTGTGCCAAATTTGACAGAGCTGTCCAACTATACCAACTAACCCACTTTGCTTCCTTTCCTATGCAAATGTTATACCTCAATTTTATTTTTAAAATCTCATTCAATGTTATAATTTTAATGCTATCTGGTTCACTCATGCTCATTAGCAATGCATCTAGGTCACATGAGACTCTCCTACAGCTTTTGTACTTACCACATCAAAACCATCGAGACATAAAAACTTCTGTTACGTTCTATTCGTAGCTTTGCATACATTGAGAAGAACACTGGTAGATGCCCCATCTAGCTTAAACCCCACCACTCTGGCACACTTCTATAAATCTCTTTTCCATACCCTTAATGCCTTGACATTCAACCTCCTATGGAATGATTAAGTATACATTAATCTCACAGCTGCGATAGGGTTAGCTTCTAGCACCCAGTTAAGAATCTACAAATTCCTTCATTCTACCTCTTCACAAACCTTCTGGCAAGGGGCACAACTTTATATTACTCCACATCTGATCCCATTCAACATGATTCTAGCCTAACTAAAAATTTCTTTGAAATCTGTTACTTGTATATAGGATTGTTACAAGCATTGTATTTTCTAGCTGCAAGTGGGGGATGGTTAACTTCACTTTTGGAAGTTACAACCTCTATAACTAGGTTACCAAACTCATCAAAGCGTATTATATGCTTTTAACATCCACTGCTGGTTAATACCACTATGTACATTGTCACAGAATTAAAATTGAAATCACCAATCATGATGCTGATTCTGAAATCATTTTGGGAGTTGTTGATCCATTTTACCACTCTCCTTTTAATCACAGGGGCTTCTGTTCATGATATTTCTGAACAAGTGATATCACGTCAAAGACTTTTTGAATCTGCATATTTAGATAAATAAGTACCTTCATCAAGCCCCTCACATAAGTTATTAAAGAGTTCAATTAAATTAATAAAATCTGAGCTGCTGTTAATAAACAGTGCTTAGTTTCATTCATCAGCATTTTTTCCTACCTTCTGAAGTACCCCATGTGTTAACTTGTTTAACGATTTTTGTTCTGAAATAGACTGACTGGCCTGTAGTCACTGGACTGAAACCTATCATCTCGCATATTATTTGGCTGTGATCCAAAAAAATAATGCTGTGATGAGGAACAGGATTGAAATCCAGGTCATCCACACAGTGGTATCAGGTCCTGTGAGATATATTTGATGCCACTCACTGGAATACTTTTCTCACAGCCTGCGATTAAACGCTATGCAATTTAATTTCCACAATGAGCAAACATTCTTTCCAATCAGTTTACTTTTCTGCACAGATGTACAAGTGATGGGGAACAAATAGAGTAAGCTGACAATGATACATGTCTTGAACAAAAAGAAAAAGACAGGGGAGTTAATGCCTTTGTCGCTATCTGAAAGGATTCCGGTCTCACCATGATAGTTTTCAGAATTTAATTTTCAGAATTTCTGAATCCTCTTCAGAATTTAATGACCATGTACTTAAGACATATAAAATTGAATGTCTGTATTCATTAATGGTCACCATGAAACTACTACTGATTGTCATAAAATGAATATGCTTCTCTGGTCTGGCTTACATGCACTCAAGGCCATCAGCGTGTAGTTGACTCCTACCTGCTTCCAAGAGATACTAAGAATATGCAGCAAATGCTGTGTCTCAATTGACAGCATCAACACATGAGCAACTGAAATAAGAATAAACCGCATGTTTAAAATATGGCAAGTAATAGGATTAAAGATTTACTAACACAAATAGATCATATGAGTTTTCCTAATTCCTTATTGAACTTGAAATTTTTAAAGCCATCGCAATAATGTTACAAATTGGGAGGAAAGATGGAATTTCCTGAGTAAGTCACTGAGAGATGGTTGCTTTAGTATGTGTGCTACGTCTTAACTGAAATTAATTAATCACTGCAATTTCTGCTCTGTAAGATGCTAACATTTGACTTGTTCTCCCATTTTAGCTGACACTGGTACATTTCCAAAAGAACTGGTGGCTGGATGTGCTGTTGCAGGATTATTACTTTTAATGCTAGTAACTGTTGTGATACCTTGCAAATTAGATACAATTAAAGGTAAGACTTGACACAATGTATCTTCAGAATTGCATTTCGATATTCAGTCACAGCTCAATGCTGCGGTGTCAGGAAGATTAACCAGTCGCGTCTGCGGTGTAGGTTTTCATTCGCTACTGTGTTGGGAGCGTCGTCCCTCTGAAACCCAGTAATCTAATGATAGAAGGAGCTGAAATCTGATCTATTCCTCAGGCTAATTTCTCTGAACCTGAAAATAAAGATGAACCCAATTTCATTCTTATGATAATGCAAGGCAGTGATCTGAACCCAGTAAATTACAATCAGATAATTGTGACATAGAACATAAACTTATTCTCATTCAACAATAGAAGTGAATGCAACTTTGCACTTATGATGAGAATGATCATGTTGCTTGATTAGAGCATAACTTTTGATTGACATGAAGCCAAATTATGTTTGTGATGAAATTGATCATGATGAAAATGATGTTTTCTAACAGGCACTGGGATAACTCCAGTTAACTCCAGAGATAACAGCCAGTTTGAAGAACAGGTTTGTTTCATGATCACTTTTTTTTTGCCAAGTAGAAAGCTTTTACAGTGTACAACACACATACATCATTATCACCTGAACTGCTGCAAGATCACAGCACATCCCACTAAGTCTGTGGGTTCCCAATGTTGCCTTTGCCCTAAACACATGGCTAGTGATCACTCATTTCAACAATGATCCCCATACATACCTAACCCAGCAGCTTCTGCAAACAGTTGATGTTTACACTGTGTCACTGGATAGTTATTCAACTGTGTGAAGTGGCATTACCTCCACAATGTATAACAGCTATTCAGCAGGACAGGCGGAATCTATGCAGGGAAACAATTACAGCACCAGGTCTAAGATGTTTAATCATTTTGCAACAATTCTATTGTAGAGTACCTGTGCACTATGAGTGGTTGCTACCATTATTCAAATTCAGCCCCAATCATCTCTGTTATGATGAATTTTGCAAACTGAGCCCTTGGTTTATTGTTTAACGCCACAAGGCTAGTCTTAGACACATTAATTGTGAATGAATATACACAGATATGATTATTCTCCTTTGTCCCGTTTTGGCAAATGATTTGAAAATTACATTCATGACCATTTGTTCAGAAGCAGACGTTTCAGTTTTAGGTAATGAGTTTTGAAGTGTGGATAAATTGTGGCATCTGGGTAAGAATTTACTGAAGTGAAAGTGAGTCTGATGCAGCTTTGCTTTACTGCACTGAGACAGTAGCTTGCTCTTTTCTTTCAATATCAGATGAGGTAGCAAACAGAATGAGCATTGATAATTGAACCTTAAACTTGAAATGGAGCCAGCAAGTCAAGAGAAAGGATCACAGAACTTCACTATTAAATATAACCTCAATTCAGCGGAGGAGGTCATTTAGAAAAGAAAGTTATGAGAAGCAAATAAACAGGCTTTAAATGAATGTAAGAAAAGCTGACATGCTCAAGAAAATCAATGGTTTAGCAGTATCTATGGAGAGAGAATTAGAGTTAACTTTGAAGTTAAATATGAAACTTGCTGAGAAATGAAAAGGGTTGTAAAATGGTCACTTTTGCTGTTAAAAATCATGCAACATCAGGTAATAGTCCAACAAGTTTATTTGGAAGTCCCAGTTGGACTATAACCTGGTGTTGCGTGATTTTTGACTTTGTCCACCCCAGTCCGACACCGACACCTCCTCATCACTTTTGCTGTTGACAGATGGCAAAGACTCCAATGGAACAGGTAGCAATGGTGCTAAAAGCAAAAGGCCAAAGCTGTGTGAATGGTGGTAAAGGTGCAGAAGAGTTGTAACACCTCTAACCGAGATATGTGAAATGGAATGTAAAGTGAGCCTGCAGTATGAACAGCAGAGACAATAGAATACGAAAAGGTGATGGTGTAGTTATCACGGTTATAATCATAGTGGAGGAAGAGGTCACACCCTCATGGTATCTCTCAGGACACAAGAGAGTTGAAATGACCATAAATTTCCATTTGAAAAAGTGTGATGTGATAGTCTAAAGAAAGTCTGCTGATTCTTTATACATATGTGTGTGCTTATCTAATTTTTCCAAGGTTTGATGTTTGTCAACTTAAAGTAAACATTAATTATGTTAAAGTATACCAGAAACCACATGTTACAATGAGACAGCTTTGCCAGTTTATCAACTCCAAGTGTGGGAGATTGTGCAAAGGTGGTGAAGAAAGGCATTTCATTAAAGACTCTATTCTACTGCTGGTAAAGATGACTATGTTCCTTTAATGATAGGAATTTTATCTGAGTTGTAGCTTAACCTGGCAGTATGCTTGACTAAATTGCTAGGGGCTAAATGTGGTAGTGCCATTAACAATAACATTATAACCCCATGAGCAATGCTGTGTTATCCTTTGATCCTTTGATATCCTACCATACATTGTTAGCAATGTTTGATGCTACGTTATACTTTACAACTTAAGACTCAGATGGTGTTTCTATAATATTTGTCCTCAGAGAATACAAGAAGGAGAGGTGGGGCTTCTATCTTATGCTGCACTAAACTTCAGACAATACAAGAGAAGTAGAAAGAACAGACAAAAGGAAGACCAAACTTTGTATGCACAGGTACAACTGTAAAACATAACCGTGCCTTTTAACTAGGACCACTCCAACACAAGTGTCAATTCTCATTGATGTACATTGAATAGTTACAAGAAGTAATTTGAATAGGAGCTGCTCTTGATGTTTCCTTCTTGCTTTTACAGATTAAACAAGGGACTGATGCTAATCTGATTTACGTGTCTCTGGATATGACCGATTTACCAAAAACAGCAACAAGGAAAGAGACAGCAAAAATGAAGATAAACAAACCAAACATAGAATCCAGGATTGTATAACAAACTGTCCCATTTTCTCTGGGTCAAGCCATCTTCTTGAACAGATATTACATAGAACATAGAAAAGTACAGCACAGAACAGGCCCTTTGGCCCACGATATTGTGCCAAGGATTAATCCTAATGTAAAATAAAATAATTTAACCTACGCATCCCTCAATTCGCTGCTATCCATGTGCATGTCCAGCAATCACTTAAATGCCCCTATTATGTGTACCTGTTTGAATTCGGTTTATTATAAACCACATTGTCATTTATCAGAAAGGAGATAAAGAATCAACTATACAAAGGCAGCAATACATTCACTTCTGCGTTTCTGTACTCTTTAGAAAAGCAATGTCTGTAAAATAAAGGAATCTTTTTATTAATTACCATCAGTTAAGAGAGGTATCAAAGACAATGGATGTCCCTTTTGTAGCTAGTTAGTTGTTGATAATACTAGAGTACTAGATTATTTATCTAAATCTACGCCAGGAAATAGCAGCCTTGTATTGAGTCTTCCACACAGAAGAATCAGACAACTTGGCTCAACTGCTGTCTCCAAGCCTTTTCAGCTTCACCGAATTCACCGAATTTCCACCCAACCCTGATCAATCTGAATCCA
Organism: Chiloscyllium plagiosum; assembly: GCF_037043375.1. Classification (NCBI taxonomy): domain Eukaryota; kingdom Metazoa; phylum Chordata; class Chondrichthyes; order Orectolobiformes; family Hemiscylliidae; genus Chiloscyllium; species Chiloscyllium plagiosum. Next base: position 77,416,596 of record NW_028270155.1, read on the forward strand.
CCAATTTATCCTTTTTACATAGTTCTGGACTGTTGTTCGCATCTCACTCAGAAGTCAAAGTATCACTTCCACATCTTCCTTTAAATCATTTTCATCACAGTGGAACAATACTGTCCAGTCAACATTAGCTTGAAAACAAAATGTATATAGGAACACAACTATCCCATTAAAATGCTAATACCAAGAATACTCTACGCAATTGATTTTTCCAGAATGCATATAACTCAACTCTTTTAATTACAAAAATATATCCATCATTTTCTTGCCTGTTCTCAATGGTAACATTTTCAAAGAGCTGAGGAGAAAAATCCAAATATATACCAGATTTTGAGTGAAGTATATTTCTTTTGATCTCGGTCTGAATTTACTGACTATTTAGTCTGTGTGGTAAACTTAGATCCCACAGCGAATGACAATCTTTAATTATCATCGACTAGTTAAACAATTTAAACATATTATGATTCAATTAGACCAGTGGGCATTGTTTCTAACTTGAAGAAAAATGGGCCTCTTTGCTCACATTCACCATGTTGGATTGTCATTTAATGAAGCTCAATGCACTTCCTCCAGAACAACTACATTGTTCCTTCAGATGTCTGTGCATGAAAATCGAAGGATATAGTTGATGCAAGAAAATAAAGGAGACAGACATAAATCCTTAGAATGCATCAACAGTCAAGGACTTTCAAAGGCGAGTGAACAGAGAAGTGGAGAGAATATACAATGTAGGAACATATGAGATTATACAGACAGGTGGGAATAATAGAGACATTGACTATTTTCTAAATGGGGAAAGGCTTCAGAAATCCATAGCACAAAGGGACATAGGAGCCCGAGTTCAGGATTCTCATGAATATGCAAGTTCAGTTGGCAAATAAGAAGTCAGTTTGCAAGGATCCTTCCACATCCGACAGAGATTGACCTGTACTTCCACACACGTCATCTACTGTGCCTGCTGCTCGCGGTCTCGTCTCCTTTATATTGGGGAGACAGAATGCTAACTTGCAGAATGTTTCAGAGAGCATCTCTTAGACGCATGCACTAAACAACCCCACCATCCTGTGGCTGAACACTTTAACTCACCTTCCCCCTCCACCAAGGGCATGCAAATCCTGGGCCTCGTTGACTGCCAAACTCTAGCCACCCGACGTCTGGAGGAAGAACACCTCATCTTCTGCCTTGGAACTCTCCAAACACATAGGTTCAATGTAAATTTCATCAGTTTCTTCATTTCTCCTCTCCCCGCCTTATCCCAGATCCAATCTTCCAACTCAGCACTGCCCTATTGAATTGTCCTACCTGGCCATTTTCTTTCACACCTATCTGCTCCGCTCTCCTTTCCAACCCATCACCATCATTCCCCACCTCCAGCTACCTATGGCATTCCCAAATACCTTCCCCTCAGACCCAACCCCATCTCCCATTTATTTCTTAGCCCCCTTGGGCCGCCCTCTCATTCCTGATGAAGAGCTTATGCTCGAAACGTTGACTCTCCTACTCCTCGGATGCTGCCTGACCAGCTGTGCTTTTCCAGCACCACACATTTCGACTCTGAACTCGAGTACCTGCAGTCCTCACTTTCTCATTACAAAAGACCTAGAATACACGAATAGCGATGTATTGCTGAGGCTATATAAGGCTGTGGTCAAACTGCACTTGGAATATAGTGAGCAGTCTTTGGCCCCATATCTCAATAAAGATGTACTAGAATTGGACTGGGATCCAGAGAGGGCTCATTAAGACTGATCCTAGGAATGAAGGGCATGTCATTTGAGGAGCGGCTAAGGATTCTCTACTTGTTGGAGATTAGAATAATGAGGAGAATCTCAATGAAGCTTAGAGAACACTGAGATGACTGGCCTTTTGTGTTTGTTGAGAGGCTCAGGGGGAAGTGAAACAGACCGGGCTGACAGGAGGCTGGAGGCTGGGAGCAGGATAAGGGGCCACTCACTGCAGTGAGAGGTTTCCAGCTCTTGTAGGATGAGGTGTTGCACCTCCCCTGAGAGGGAGCTGGTAACTGGTAGTCCCTCTGTCCACTCCAGCCTGATGACATGTCGCATCCGGGGTCATGGCCAGTCAGGTCAGCTGGCTGGTGGGATGGGGTGGGTCTTAAATAACCACCAAAGGCCCTACTCCTGGGACAAACGGGATCCCAGCCAGGGACGCTGTGTTGGTGCTGTGACCCTCACCAGGTCATTGGGTGATGGTGTGGAAGGACTGTGACTTCCTCACTTCCTTCCAGACATTTTTCACTGGGAGCCTCAGTCTTGGGAGAAGACCTTTCCCTGAGGGGCTGGGGGATCCGGTGTCAAGAGGGCAGGGTGGTCCCCAGTTTCCGCCACCCAGTGACACCCCTCTATACCTGCCCCAATGGAAGGGTCCCTACTAATGACTCTGGGGCTGGTGACACTCGGAGAATGAACCATCCCCACTCTCTCAGTGTAGAAAGGGTTGGGGGCTGAGGACAGCAGCCCAGGGACAGCACTCAGTTTTAGGTGCTTGGGATGCCATGTTCCTGGTCTCCATCGAGGTTCTGGATTCACTAGTGCACCTCATTGAGCTCCCCTTCATTCCCTTAAAGAATTCCAGGAATACATGAAGATAAACCGGAATTCAGCTGGCTTGGACCCTGGAACAATATTGAACAGGTCTTCTACTCCACCCAGGCAGCTCTGATAGCCCAGAATGACCATCACGGTTCAGGATGTTCCTTGGTGGAAGGTGAGGGCCCTATATGCTTTTCCTTCCTCCCGCAGACTGAGAGTGATAGTGACAGTTGCACAGGGCTGCTGCCATGAAGACAGCCATAGGCAGCCTCACCATCACCAGCAGCAGGAAACCACAACACAGGCTCCAGGATTTATCGGTCCACTGGAATGGAAGGATTGGGGGTGGGGGGGTATTAACCTTTTTGTTTTAAAAGGTGGTGAGTTGTTTTTCAGAGTGGAGACCTGTGACCAGGGAGTGTTGTAAAGCAGACAGATTCAGGTACATAGGGATTCAGGTACATAGAACTTTGAAAGTGACGTTGCAGGTAGATAGGATGGTGAAAGAGGCTTTTGAGATGCTTTCTGTCATTGGTCAGGGCATTGTGTGTAGGAATTAGGAAGTAATTTTGCAGCTGTACAGAAATTTGATGAGGCACTTTTGGAGTCCTGTCTGTATTACTGGTCACCCTGCTACAGAAAATATCTTATTAATTTAGAAAAGCTGCAGAAAAGATTTATAAAGGTGTTAGTGGGACTGGCTGGTTTGAGTTATAAGGAGAAGCTGGAGAAACTGGGACTGTTTTTCTTAGTGATTAGTAGCTTGAAGAGTGACCTGAAAGAGATTTATAATTTCATGATGGACATAAATAAGATGAATAGTTAAGGGTTTTGTTTCGAGGGTAAGGGAATTCAAACCTAGAGGACATAATTTTAGGAAGAGGGAGAAAGATTTAAATTCACTGATGGGCACCATTTTTCACACACAGAACGGTTCGTGTGTGGAATTAACTGACAAAAGAAGTGGTAGATGTTGGTCTATTTTCCATATTTAATAAGCACTTGGACATTTTCATGAATTGGAAAGGCTTAGAGGAATACAGATCAAATGTAGGCAATTGGGACTAGATTAGTTTGGGAGACCTGGTCAGTATGGACAAATTGGGCTGAAGGGGCTGTTTCCATGCTGTATGATTCTATGAGTCTATAACAGAGAGAATTCTCAAGAAGAAGCATTTGGAAAGATAAAGTTTGATTAGGAGTAGTCAGCATGGCTTACACACGGGAGATCATGCCTCACACATTTGTTGGAATTCTTTGATGAAGTGAGCAGGAAGGTTGGTGAGGGCAGGATGGTAGAAGTAGTCTATATGGATTTCAGTTAAGCCTTTGATAAGGTTCCACATGATCTGCTGGAGACCACATTGAATCTGGGGGGAGCTGACAAATTGGATACACAACAAGCTTGACAGTAGAAAGCAGAAGGTAATAGTGGAAGGATTCTTGTCAGACTGGAGGCCTGAGACTGGTGGTGTGTCTCAGGGGTCAGTGCTGGGCCCATTGCTGTTTGTTATCTATATCAATGATTTGGATGAAAATAAGCATGAATTAAAAAGTTTGCAGATGACACTGAAATAGGCGGTAATGTGGAAACTGAGGAAGATTATCAGAAAATGCAACAGGATCTTGATTAGCTGGAAAAATAGGCCAAGAAATGGCAAATGGAGCTTCATGAATTTGGTCTTGAATTTTGGAAAGATAGGAGTTTGCATGTGTTGTGAAGGTTTGAAGCTCAGGTTGAGGTTCTGGATGTAGGCTTGCACGCTGAGCTGTAACCGTTTTCAGATGTTTCATCACCACTCTACGTAACATCTTAAGCAAGCCTTTGGATGAAGCACTGGTGGTGTCGCCTGCTTTCTATTTATGTGATCGGGTTCGTTGGGTTGATGAGGTCATTTCCTATGGTGATGTCATTTCCTGTTCTTTTCCTCAGGTGTGGTAAAGGGTATCCATGTCAATGTGTTTGTTGATAGAGTTCCGGTTGGAATGCCATGCTTCTAGGAATTCTCATGCATGTCTCTTTTTGGCTTGTCCTAGGATGGATGTGTTGTCCCAGTCAAAGTAATGTCCGTCCTCATTCATATGTAAGGAAACTAGTGAGAGTGGTTCATGTCTTTTTAGGGCTAATTGATGTTCATGTATCCTGGTGACTAGTTTCCGCCTGTTTGTCCAATGTAATGTTTGTTACAGTTCTAGCAAGGTATTTTGTAAATAACATTCGTTTTGTTTGTTGTCTGTACAGGGGAACCTTGACTACCGGAATACCAATTATCCAAAAATCGGATTATCCAAAGAAGATCTCGAGGTCCCAATAGAAGCATTACATCAAAGACGTGTTTCCATCAGTGATCGCATCTTTTCTTTGTAGTGATTAAACAGGCAGCATCTCCAAGTAACTGCCTGCCCGCCCCCCCTCTCTCTCTCTCCCCACACTTTCCCTGGAGTTCTACAGAGGGGTTGGGGGGAGCGGGGGATGGGGTTGGACCGGATTGGGGGGCAGGGGGCGGGGTTGGACCGGATTGGGGGGCAGGGGGCAGGTTTGGACTGGCTTACAACAGGATCTTGACCAAATGGGCCAATGAGCAGAGAGCTGGCAGATGGAGTTTAATTCAGATAAATGAGAGGTGCTGCATTTTGGGAAAGCAAATCTTAGCAGGACTTATGCACTTAATGGTAAAGTCCTAGGGAGTGTTGCTGAACAAAGAGACCTTGGAGCGCAGATTCAAAGCTAAGTGACAGTGGAGTCGAAGTTAAATAGGATAGTGAAGAAGGCGTTTGGTATGATTTCCTTTATTGGTCAGAGTATTGAGTACAGGAGTTGGGAGGTCAAGTTGCGACTGTACAGGGTATTAGTTAAGCCACTGTTGGAATATTGCGTGCAATTCTGGTCTCCTTCCTCTCAGTAAGATGTTGTGAAACCTGAAAGGGTTCAGAAAAGATTTACAAGGATGTTTCCAGGGTTGGAGGATTTGAGCGATGGGGAGAGGCTGAACAGGCTGGGGTTGCTTTCCTTGGAGCATCAGAGGTGGAGGAGTGACCTTATTGAGGTTTACAGAATCATGAGAGGTGTGTATAGGATAAACAGACAAAGTCTTTTCGTTGAGGTCGGGGAGTGCAGAACTAGAGGGCATAGGTTTAGGGTGAGAGGGAAAAGATATAAAAGAGACCTAAGGGGCAACTTTGTCACACAGAGGTTGGTACGTATATGGATTGAGCAGCCAGAGGAAGTGGTGGAGGCTCGTACAATTGCAACATTTAAAAGGCATTTGGATGGGTATATGAATAGGCAGGGTTTGGAGGGATATGGGTTGGTTGATGTCAGGTGGAACTAGATTGGGTTGGGATATCTGGGCGGCATGGACAGGTTGGACCGAAGGGTTTGTTTCCATACTGTACATCTCTATGACTCGATGACTATGACTAAATGGCCTGTTTCCACACTTTTGGGATTCTATGATTGTCTACCAAGCAATGATAAGGCCTGGTGTATGGGAGAGGAGGGAAAGCATGGGGAAAGGCACTCGTGCACTAAAATTGTTCAAACTACCTTTTCTTCCAAAGGGTGTAACTTGACTCTGTAGCCAAGTATGAGGTCAATTGAACACAAATTATTTTTGCCATTCCAAAACCTATGCCTGCCTGGTAGAAACATTGAAGGACTATTTCCAAGTTCTGTGTAACCACTTATTCATCTCCCTTATTATCAGCACATCATGTAGATAATGATGTTCTAATGTTCTAATCATGTAGAATATCATTAGAACATTACAGTGCAGTATAGGCCCTTTGAAACCTGTGAAACCAATCTGAAGCCTGTCCATCCTATACTATTCCATGTTCATCCATATGTTTATCCAATGACCATTTAAATGGCCGTAAGGTTGGTGAGTCTACTGCTGGTATAGGCAGTATATCCCACACCCCTACTACTCTCTCAGCAAAGAGCTTACCTCTGACATCTGTTCTATATCCATCACACCTCAATTTAAAACTCTGTCCTCTCATGCTAGCCATCACCATCCAAGGAAAAAGTCCACCCTATCTAATCCTCTGACCATCTTGGAAGTCTCTATTAAGTCACCTCTCAAACTTCTTCACTCAAATTAAACAGCTTCAGATGCCTCAGCCTTTCCCACAAGACCTTCCCTCCATACCACGCAACATCCTGGTAAATCTCCTCTGCATCCTTTCCAATGCTTCCATCTCCTTCGTATGATGCAGCAACCAGAACTGTACACAATACTCCAAGTGTGGCAGCACCAGAGTTTTGTACAGCTGCAACATGACCTCATGGCTCTAATCCCTCTACCAATCAAATCAACACATTTCATGCCTTCTTAACAACCCCATCAACCTGGGTGACAACTTTCAGGTATCTGTGCACATGGAAAGCGAGATCTCTCTACTCATTTACTCTACCAAGAACCTTACAATTAGTCCAGTACTTTGTACCCTTGTTACTCCTTCCAAAGTAAATCACCTCACAATTTTCCACATTAAACTCCATTTGCCACCTCTCAGTCCAGCTCTGCAGCTTATCTATGAACCTCTGTAACCTGCGACATTCTTCTGCACTATCCACAATTCCACTGACCTTAGTGTTATCCACAAAATCTATTAACCCATCCTTCTATGCACTCATCCAGGTCATTTATAAAAATAAGAAGCAGCAGTGACTCCGAAATAGATCCTTGCGTTACACCACTAGTAATTGAACTCCAGGATGAAAACTTCCCATCAACCACCACCCTCTGTCTTCTTACAGCAAGCCAATTTCTGATCCAAACAGTTAAATCACCCTCAATCCAACACCTCTGTACTTTGTGTAATAGCCAACTGTGGGGAAACTTTACTAAAATCCAAATACACCACATCAACCACTTTACCCTCATCCACCTGTTTGGTCACCTTCTCAAAGAACTCAGAAAGCTTTGTGAGGCATGACCTACCCTTTACAAAACCAAGTTAAAAATCACACAACACCAGGTTATAGTCTAACAGGTTTAATTGGAAGCACACTAGCTTTCGGAGCGACGCTCCTTCATCAGGAAGCTCGTGTGCTTCTAATTAAACCTGTTGGACTATAACCTGGTGTTGTGTGATTTTTAACATTGTACACCCCAGTCCAACACCTGCATCTCCAAATCATATTTACAAAACCATGTTGACTATTCCTAACCAAATTAGTCCTTTCTAGATGATTATGAATCCTATCTGTTATAATCCTTTCCAACAATTTACCCATAACCAAAGTAAGGCTCACTGGTCTATAATTTGCTATCCTCAAGTCTTCTGGCACTATTCCCGTGGACAATGACAACATAAAGATCAAAGCCAAAGGACTTGCAATCTCCTCCGTAGCTTCCCAGAGAATCGTATGAAAAATCCCAGTCAGCCCAGGGGACTTACCTAATTTCACACTGTCCAGACCTGCTAACCCTTCCTCCTTAAGAACCTCAATCCCATCTTGTCTAATAGTCCGTATCTCAGTATTCTCCTACAAAATGTTGTCTTTTTCCAATGTGAATACTGACGAAAATATTCATTTAGTGCCTCTCCTATACCTATAGAAAGCTTTAAGGTTTTACTTGATCCAATGTGCCAAAAACTACTCATGGCCACTGGCTCTTCTTAGCTCTCTCTTTACTAACGTGTAACTCTCAAGCTGAACCTTCACATCTCATCTTTACATAATCATTCTTCTTCCTCTTGACAAGAGATTCAACTTCTTTAGTAAACTATGGTTCCCTATCTCAATCACGTCCTCCCTGTCTGACAGGTACATACTTATCAAGAACACTCAGTGGCTTTTCCTTGAACAAGCTCCACATTTCAATTGTGCCCATTTCCTGTAGTTTCCTTCCCCATCCTATGTGTTCTAAACCTTGCATAATCGCAACATAATTGCCTTTCCCCCAGTTATAACTCCGGTTCTGCGTTATATACCTTTCCCTTTCCATCACGAAATATTGGCATTATTTTTTCCTGGCAAAGCTGTAATGAGGTCTGGAGCTGACAGGTCCTCGTGATATACATACAGAGATGCAAATAAGATGTTGGGAGTCAGACTATCTTCGGGCCTCAAGCTTACTGGTGCAAGAGCTGGAGGAGAAATCATTATAGGTGATTCTCTATGTACAAGTCTTCAGTTATAAATTGAACTGAGCATGCACAGTTATGCAGTTCAGTATGATGGTGTGGACAGGGTTTTATTTTACTGTGTTACAAACACATAGAACAATCACCTCGTTATTTTCACAAATTCACAAATGAAACCATTTTTGACTTTATGCAGCAGTTTGAACATTATGGTGGCAGCATGCTTGGTGTCATGGAAACAAACATTGAATTGATCTTCAGGTTGGGTTCAGTCCGGACGGCACAAGAGGTTAAATGACTTTACCAAATAAGAGAACTTTGAGCAAGGGGTGTAGCACAAAGGCAGATGTGTAAATTGTTTTTACCTCGCTTAAATTAAGGAAAAATATTGTTTTATTTCAAGTTTGAGCTGCACATTTATTATCCTGCATGTCCTATAGTTTATATCTATCTTGTTTCAGCAGTTTATTCTCCTTCTTTTTTTCCTGTACCTAATAATTCTCGGCTGCTGTTCACTGGCAACAATTGAGCTGCAACTTTGTGCCACCCATCAATGATGTGCACGCACTCAGCTCTTTCCTGACTTTCAATCATTTAGCAACTGGACAGCCTCTTACAATATGTAGAGATTGCTAGTTTCCTATTTATGTTTTGCTTTGCAATCTTTTTATGAGGCCTTTTCAGTGACCATCTGGAGTACTTGCTTCTTGGGAATTATTTACTGTCTTTTGAGATGTACTTTGCAGATCCATGGGACTGTGCAGTTTACATTTCAAGGACATGTTCCATCCACATGGTGTGCATTTCAGCAATTTTGTGGTTTAATTAGTGATAGCAGCAGACATGTTTACAATGAAGACAGGGATTTAATGGACCAAATGTATAAACTGGTTTGCCTGCTAGGAAATTCTCCTGAAAGGACGTAAATCAGTGTGAAGTGATAAATTACTTTGTGGCTCAGACACTGTTATTAGGTTAAAGTAGTGTCAATTTATTTTAATTCAATTTAGGAATTCATGGGCCTGGACCAAAGGTCACCAATTAAGTTATTGCACCAATCAGCCTTAGGTTTTTGTGCGATGTAACAATACATGTCAGGTCAAAGTGCTGAATTGCTGCTTTCTTCATATTTTCTCAAGAACGTTTGAACTTTATTGGGCAGATTTACACTCAAACCATCAGAATAAAAGGAATGTAAATTTTGATAGGGCAATCTCCATCAGATTTTTCAGATTCTGAACAGAGTTTAATCAGACATGGGTTATTTACTTCAATTACTGTTCAATTGATATCTTCATTAAAGACACTTGAAATGAGGTTTGCTATTGTACTTTTCTCATCAGACCATAAGAGATAAGGACAGGACTGTGCTGTTCAACCCCTCAAGCTTGCGCTACCATTCGAAAGGAGAAAGGCTAATCTGACATTCCTCACGTCCATTTTTATTCCCTCTCCTCGAAACCCTTGTTTGCTCAACTGATGAAGAATCGAGGTATCTCAACCTTAAATAACTCCAAGGATTCTACCTTCACAGGTTTCTGCAGCAAAGGGTTCCAAAGGCTCACAACCCTCTGATAGAACAATTCCTCCTCACTTCAGTCCTAAATTGAAACCTTTTCAATCTGTGACAGTGCCCTCTAGTCCTAGACTCTCCATGAATGGAAGCATCCTTTCAGCATTTACCCTTTCAAATCCCTTAAGAATCTTCCATGTTTCAATGAGATCTATTCTCTGACGTCTAAACTCCAGTGAATACAGTCTCAATCTATATAGCTTTTGCTCTTACTCCCTCCAGATTGTGGATAATGCTGGCGAACCTTCTCTCTGTAGCCTCTTGTGAAATGATATATTACCTTAAATAAAGAGACCAAAATTGCTCACAGTATACCAAATGTGGTCTCACCAGCACCTTCCACAGTTGCAGTAAGATTTCCATACTCCTATACTCCAAAGCACTTGAAAGAAAGGCCAACATTCCATTGGCCTTCATAATTGCATGTTAGTTTTCTGTGTTTCATGCACAGGTACCCTCAAATCCCTTTGTGTTGTGGTTTTCTGAAAATTTTCTCCATTTAAATAATATTCTGTTTTTTGTTCTCCTTTACAAAATGAACAACTTCATATTTTCCTACATTATACTTTCTTTGCCAGCTTTTTGCCTCCTCACATAACCTATCAATATCTGTCAGTTTGTATCCCTCTTGCAACCTGTCTTTCCATTAAATTTTGTATCATTTGCATATTCAGCTACTGTATTTTCACTTTTTATTTCCAAGCCAATAATAAATATTGTGAACAGTTGCAGTTCCAGCACTGATCCCTGTGGAACCCCACTGGTCACAGGTCCCCAACTTCAAAAATAATTTCTTATATCAAGTCACTGTTTCCTGCTCTATGCCATGATACGATATCCAACATCATGAGCGCTTATCTTACGACTTAACTTTTTATGAAGTAACTTGTCGAACGTCTTCTGGAAGTCCAAATACAATGCATCGGCTGATTTTGCTCTATCTCTATCCACTCCAGTTGAAACTGCCGCAAAAACTCTTAATAAATTAATCAGACATGATTTCCCTTCCATGAAACCACATTGACTCTGCTTGATGAGATTATGATTTTCAAATTGGTCTGCTGTTACTTGCTTAATTTATTATATTATTTTTCCACCATTAAATGCTAGGTAAATCAGCCTATAGTTACCCGCTTTTTGTGTCCCTCACGTTTGAATAATGCTGAATTACATTCTGCTCTTAGTTTCCTTCATTTACTTCTGCCTCTCCTCATTGCCTTGTCACCAGAGGTTTGTTTTATTCTTTTCTGATATGTGGACAACTCTGCTTGAGCAAGAATTTGTTGCCCATCCCTAGATTCTGTTGAACTGAATCACTGGCGAGGTCTTTTTAGATGATCTTTTTGTGGGCGGCATGGTGGCACAGTGGTTAGCACTGCTGCCTCACAGCGCCAAAGACCCGGGTTCAATTCCATGAGTGTTAGGTAAGGGGTGGGTCTAGGGGTATGGGTGGGTTACGCTTCGGCGGGTCGGTGTGGACTTGTTGGGCCGAAGGGCCTGTTTCCACACTGTAAGTAATCTAATCTAATGATAGTTGATAGCCAACCATTTTGCTTTGGGTCTGGGATGTCATCTGTAGACCGGGACTGGTATACAAGGCTTCCTGAAAGGACACTGATGAATCACATGGGTGTTCATGACATTGAAGACTTGTTGCATGGTCACAATTAGGCCAATATTTTAATTCTGATTTTTTTTAAAATTCAAATTTCACCAACTGATACAAACTGATGTCTTCAGATTATTAGCTGGAATTTTGGATTACTAATCAATGTAGACTTTAGAGTTTTAATACTTACTTAAAATGGGACATTATTGGATTACTAATTGGTCATAAAAGATTCCTGAAATGAAGGAGCTATTTAATCAGGGGGGCTTGTGCAGGTTCGGCAAATGTCTTTGGAGATATCAAAAATTAAAGTAGATCAACCTGAAACAGCTAAACAGATTTAACAGGCTAAAGACCAGAAAGATATTTCCGCATGTGCTTAAGTCTAAATCCAAGGGTTGTTTATTTTTAAAAAAGGCTTTCCTATGTAACTCTGAAATGAAAAATGTTACTTTTCCAGCAGGTGATTGGACTTTAACATTCTCTTCCCTTTCAGCTAGTTGTAGCTGGGCCATAGAATATATTCAGAATGTAGATATTGCATATACTCGGCAGATATTTGATGGACAAGGGAGTCGAGGGGTGCAAAGTGTGAGATGGTGTGACACAGGCAAGAGATTTCAGTGAAGCACACAATAATCTGAATATATGGTAGAGGAAGTTCAAGGGTTCAAGTGTCTACCACTTCTCCTTGTCATGATTTTCTAATGCTTACCCAAGAAATATTCAGTAATTTCAGTTTGCTCACACATGAAGTTTTTGAGATGATGATCATTTGTGTACTTCAAGAAGAGCTAGGTAAGTGCATGATGTAGAAAGGAATATAAGGATTTGTTGACATGATTATTTGATGAATGATGAGAGCAGTTTCTCATAGCACATAAATGTTGTCAGAAGAGTCAAGATGATTGAACTGTCATGCTGTGCTCTTACTGTGAAAAAAGTTATGTTTTATCATGTTGTAGAACTGACCCAACTAATCAGCTTCATCTACTCCTAACCAAATAGACAAATGGATTTCACATTTCATTGGTCCCACTTTAAAACTTTGGTGAATACTGTACTGCTTTGTTTCTTTTAAATGAGGCGTAGAATTCAAGATCAGCTGTTCTGCCAATTCTCAATGTCATTCTCTCAGTAAATCTTCTGCAGATTCCTTCCATTCCTTCATGTGTTAATGTGCTCATAAATAACCAAGAAGTACTGTGCAGATCATTTCCATAATTAGACACTGTGTGATGGATCCTGTGTGACTGGCCCTTTGTTGGACATTGTTGTTGTTTGAACGAACTGGGCTTCACCAGTTGACTTTTTTATCTTGATCTTTGCATATTCCATTCCTCTTTTCTTATTGTTATTTTTCTCATTTTTCTGGGAAGTGGTAGGTTCCACAGATTCATATGTCAGTTTACCGTCAGTACATTGTTTAGTCTGAGGGAGCAACAATGAAAGATCAGTTGCATCTTTTGTTCAAATGAAATGTTCCATTTTGTCATTGTACATTGTTGAGATTAGACACATGTACCTGAGCACTCATAACTGCGATAATAATACCTGGGCATAGTTGATGGACTCTTCTACATGTCTGAATTTTACAGATTTGCTGTGTTTACTGAAACTAAGAGCAGCAAATGAAGAGTTTTTTACATGTATCCCATTCCTGATATGATGATAGATGTTTGGGGAAATACTATTTGCATATCACATGTCAAAAACACCATGAAGTAATACAAAAACCGACATGGTTAATCCTTACCAGGAGAGAGGTATGATGGTGCTGTGGGTTTCAAGAGGTCATGTTTTACTTTTTATGGGGCAGTGAGAGGTTGTAAGGCAGCGGTGCCCAGCCAGCTATGAAGACCACTTGAATAAACAGCTTGTATGGACTTGGGGAATTTTTGAAGTGGGAACAATGGAAGAAGTCTAGGTGTGGCCAGCTGTCACACACCATGCATTCTAGATTTTTGTCTTTGGGTTTAGCTTGAAGCAGAAACTATTAGAGTCTTCGTAAATATCTCTCAACTGCTTCTTTTTCTCAATTTAGCATTAGAATCCCTATAATTGCACATTCTCCCCATGTCAGCGTGGGTTTACTCCGAGTGCTCCGGTTTCCCCCCACAGTCAAAAAACGTGCAGGTTAGGTGAATTGGCCAAGCTAAATTACCCGTAGTGTTAGGGGCAGGGGTAAATGTAGGGGAGTAGGTCTGGGTGGGTTGTGCTTCAGCGGGTCAGTGTGGACATGTTGGGCTGAAGGGCCTGTTTCCACACTGTAAGTAACCTAATCTAATCTAATCTAATAGAAGTGTGGACACAAGTCCTTCAGCTTAACAAGTCCCCACCAACCCTCCAAAGAGTAAGCCACCCAGACCCATTCCCCTACATTTACCCCAGACTAATATACCTAACCTACACACCATACAAATTTAGCATGGCCAATTCACCTGACCTGCACATCTTTGGATTGTGGGAGGAAATTGGTGCACCCGGAGGAAACCCACGCAGACACGGGGAGAATGTGCAAACTCCACACAGACAGTCACCCGAGGCTGAAATCGAACTCTGGTACTGTGAGGAAGCAGTGGAAACCACTGAGCCACTGTGCTGCCCCAAATACTCTTGATATTTTTCCACCTGGATTGGAGACCTGCATGTGAGAATTTGTGTCTGAAGGAGGTGTGTTTATGGGATGTTACTATATTAGAGCAGTCAATTAGTAATAGTAACTATATATTGTTCTGTTAAACTTTCTAAGAGTTAAATTATTCTAAATTCCTCTTTCTTTGATTGTATTTTAACTACAGTGTTTAAATAAATAGTGTTTGTTTAATAGTAGTTTGACCGTCATCAGGAACAGACACTTTACATTTGCCTTTGAAATTTGAAAAAGTTAGCGTCTTGCCTACCTTCTCAAAATATTTTGAGGGGGTAGGATCTGGTCTATAACAGAGGAATAGAGCATTGTAGGTAGGAGATGCAAAGTAGTGGTATACATGTGAGAATCGCCACATAAGCGGATCAATTGATCCAATATCCGTTCATTGCAATTTGTTTGCGTATAATTTGCTACTCCTTTTTCAGATTAAATCATTGCCAAATTAACTAATAGATCTCAAGGCACTTACTGAAAGTTTAGAATCATCCAAGTCACAAGTCCTGAAACTACAGGAAAAACGCAGTTGGCCTCAGTGTCTCCTGGCACAGATGGTTATCCTGCCTGAGGTTCTGGGTGAGAATGTCAGTTGAAACAGAACTGATCTAGAATAGGGTACTTCAAATAGTTGAATAGTTGTCTAGCTTGCTCTGAGATAAAGCACTAGAACAAACATCAATGTCTGTGAGAATTGATAGATTACTCGCAAGTGGGTTCTGATGCTGCACTCATGAGGGATTGATTACAATAACATGGGATGCAAAAGAACGAAGTAAAAGAAATACTAACTCGGTGATAGCACAGCAGGTTAGGCAACATCCGAGGACTCTTGATGAAGAGCTTATGCCCAAAACTTCAGTTCTTCTCTCCTCAGATACTGCCTGACCTGCTGTGCTTTTCCAGCACCACATTCTCGACTCTGATCTCCAGCATCTACAGTCCTCAGTTTCTTCTAACTCGGTAATCTTCACAGTTTGTTCTGGCATAAGGAGGAGTTGTACTGCTATTGTCATAGTTTTATTATAATTATAATTCCATTTTAAAGCATATTCCAATTTCTGATTGCACGAGATTCAAACCTGCCCCTCCAACTGGTCTAGTATGTTTTCGGTAATTTCTGCTCCTATTGGAGAATGAAACTGGTATCAACAATAAGAAGTATCATGAACCTAATGCATGATGACCAGATTCGATATCAATACAAAATAACATCAGGTTCTACTTATGTATCAGATACGATCTTTCAAAATGCATTTTTCACACTTCCTCGGTCAAGGTTGATCCTCTTCCTTGTTGCAGCATTAATAATATTTAATCTACAGCATTCACATTATCATCGGTCAGTTACTGTAAAGAGCAAAGCCACGGCTGACCTTAATATTTAGATGCCGACATATTGTTGAGGGTTCCTTTTCAGGCTTTGTCCGCTTTTGAGTTCTGAGCCCCTGGAAGCCGATTGCTTATGCAGATATCTGCATTGCTGTGATTATCTAGACCTGAGTCTGCACGTCACACGGTCTCTGCTACAACATGCAACAATGATTAGATTAAACAAAACAAGTAAACTGGGTTGTATCAGGACTTACCTCCAGTTTTGCCTGATGCCCATTGCTTGACAAGAATTAGAAACAATAGAATTATTAACCCGCCCACTGCACATCTAGACACCGTAGGGAAAATTCCTGTTACCTAGAAGGTATAGAAACAGTTATACATTTGTATTTTATAGAGGATATGGTTTTAAATGATTAAACAAAGTCACACAAAAAAGACAGGGCAACAAGTTTGCTGCAGAAAATCCCTACAGTGTGGAAACCAGCCCTTTGGCCCAACAAGTCCACACTGACGCTCCCACCCAAACCTATTCCCCAACCTTATTACTCTACATTTGCCCCTGAGTAATACACCTAACCTACACACTCCTGGACACTATGTGCAATTTAGCATAGCCAATTCACCTAACTTGCACATTTTTGGATTGTGGGCGGAAACTGGAATACCTAGAGGAAACCCACACAGACACGGGAAGAATGTGCAAACTCCACACAGAGAAATACCCCAAGCTGGAATTGAATCCAGTTCCCTGGCACTGTGGAACAATGCTAATCTCTGAGCCACCGTGCCGCCAATTGGTCATGCTCTTTCATGAAGGGTGAAATGCACACTCCATACTATATTCCATTGGGTTGCATAAAAGGATAAATTTTAGACTGACAAAGTGTGACAGATGAAAATTCACAATAATTTTCAAATGTTACTCAGGTTCATGATCCATATCTCAATATGTTGTGATCAAGTTTGATGCGCAATTGTGTGCCATATCTCTAAATATAATTATATTGGAGATGTCTTTTAAATTTAATTGAATAGCTTTGTCCAGTTATAGACAATTAATTATTCAAAATTACCCTAAAGGCTGGAGAAATTAAATCATTTTGAAGACAGTGACGATCAGTCACAACAAGCAGGACTCCATTTCCTTTTAAGGTCAAGGTAGTCTCTTGTACAAAGGCCATGACCCTAAAGGGATACAAAAATATAAAATAAAATGATAAGGGAAAATCTATTGACCTTAATGAAAGGACTGGGATAGTAACTAAAAGCTACATGTACACAGTCATTGAGGAATGAATGCCTCCTGATGGTTATCCATTTCAAATGTAGAAATCACGTTAACTGCGGATTTTTCAAATAACCTGCAGTAAACTATGAACGTTAAGATTTTTCTCATCAAGTGCCCAGGACTGGGTTGCAGTGCTGAGATAGGCATTTACCAATTACACGATAATTAGAACTGATTTTTAAAAATTGATTTGACCGTGTTCGTCAACCGGTAATTTAATATTTGTCACAGTCTTATATCAGTGATTGCAGGTGTTTAGTTTTCTGTATGCAATCACACCATTTCTCTTACACTCAGTTAGCTCACATTGTTAACATCCTAACACGCTCATTAGCTCTGTTTGGATCATATCTAAATCTAACTAAATTCTTTTTAAAAATGATCCTCAACGATTCAACAGTCAAAAGATGTACAGGTCAGGTGAATTGTTAGGGGCATTAGTCAGAGGGAAATGGGTCTAGGCGGGTTACTCTTCAGAGGGTCGGTGTGGACTGGTTGGGCCGAAGAGTCTGGTTCCACACAGTAGGGAATCTAATCTAATTCTCAGGCCTGCACAGAGGCATGTATCATGAGGGGTCATGCAGAAAGCTCGACGCAGAAAGTCACTGGAAGCTGTGAAATGCGATGAGCCTGATAGTGATGTTTAGTGGATCCAAAACGTAGCTGTTCAAACATTAATAACATTGAAATCCATTAGCCATGAAATTTATAGTCTGCATTCTAAGTTATACCACTAAATTTACGTCGCAACATGTTGTCAAATATCATTCCAAATAAAAACAAAAGAGAAAACAGAGTGGCGCTTTTCACTGTCATGTTTTAAACTGGTTCACATAGGTCACAAGGCGTCACACAAAACTAGGAACATGGAAACAGTATTAAAAGTTCACATTTCTCACTCTGAATCGTGCAGCTGACACTGGCTGGGAGCTGGAGGGCTGTGTGGGAAATCCGGCACATATAAACCGATCCGCTCTCCAGATGATTGAGAACGCTGAAAACTTTAAATAAACTCCCTTCTTTCCATACTTTCGTGGCGTTGATCTCAGATGTAATTAGGATATCATTTTTATACCAAATGACGTGAATTTCCTCTGGGAAAAAATGAGCTATCATGCAGAGGTTCGCCCCAGCCGAACAGAACATGTTCATTTTCATTCTGCTTTCATAATCATAAGTTTGTGAGAATTAATTATACCTTGCAATGCCGTTACCTGGACAAAGTTGATGTTTATGGGAATGTAGAAATAGAGAGGAATGACACCTGCATCCAAAGACTGCTCGTGACACCTGCATCCAAAGACTGAACAAACACAACCGAATATTTCCATCACAAGGAAAGACTTGTGGAGATTGAAAACATCGACCAGGCGCATTCTGATTAACTGAGCCTTAAATTGGGTTCCACTCCGTAAACGGTGGCTTCCATCAATTAATATTTGTATGAAGACAAGTGATAAAGAAGATCATTTCGACACTGAACTAATTTGTTTTGAAAATATTACACCTTCTTAGGAAGTGTTTGTCGACTGCTGAACTGAAAATGAGGTGGGGTCCAGCCTGCTGTGTCTGTTCAAACGATCTAATTTCTCAACTCTTTATAATATTTTTCTACAATTATTGTTCTGTCATTGGCGCAAGGAATTTATTACTCCTTCTGCCGTTGCCCTTGAGAAGGTGGTGGTGGAGGTGACTTCTTGAACTGCTGTAATCCATTTGTCTAATGCCATTAAGGAGGGAAATGCTGGATTTTGACCCAGTGACACTGAGGGAATCGTGATAGATTGTAATCTGTATTTTCGAAGATCCTTGGCAACATTCTTGGTGTATATAATGAATTTCTGAGACTTTGTCCCAACGTGAGGCTTTGTTGGAAAAAATGTGTGAAATTAGTTTTGAACCTTTTCTCATCCTCTAGCATCGCTGAAATGTGATCTCTGGGCGCTTGATGTTTCTTCATTTCCTTTCCAGTTACGTTTGAGACTGTTAAGACTGAAACGCACATTATCAGTTGCATTTCAAGGTGTGTTACTCCTATCTCACATCATTTTCTGCGTTACTTATTCGTTTGTATCAAGGTTTCTTCTAAATTAGTCTGGACCATAGTGACTATTCTATGTATTCCAACATAAAGCCTATTTTTCTAGCAGGTCTTTGAAAGAGCGTGCACGGCTTCTAACAACCTCAACTTCGTGTTCTTTAATCGAAACTACATTAGATTGACAAATTGGCAGCTGGAATTTTAAAAAATTCATTCACGGATGTGGGTGTCGCTGACTATGTTCGAATTTATTCCCCCAGCTACATCGGAATAGCAACCAACATAATCAAAGACCCCTTCCCGATTCCCCCGCCGCCGCCACACACACACACACACACAAACATACCTGGTACACTCTCTTCCACTCTCTTCCGTCGGGCTGAAGTTATAAACGTTTGTATACACATATGAACAGATTATTCTCCGGTGTTATCAGACATTTGAATGGACCTCTTTAATGTTAATGCTGATCTCTCCCTGTCCCTTCTAGACAGCTGTAACATAGTATCCTGCACTGTGTTCTGTTACCCTGATGCACTTGTATGGTACCATCTGCCTGTAGAGCACGTAACACACCTTTCACTGTACCTCGATAAACGTGAGAGTAATAAATAAACCTCTCCAAATGCCCTGAGAGCAGTTAAAGGTAACCACTTTGCAGTGACTCGGGAATCACACGTAGGCCAGACTAGGCAAGAGGGACAATTTCCTTCCCCAAAGCAGTTTTGTGTAGCAGATGGACTTTTCCAGCAATGGACAACAGTTACCATGGCGGGATGTCAGCATGTGACTCCATATAATACCACTACGCCCTTGCCATCGGGCACTAATTGTGAATGTGTTCTCATAAGCAATACATCAAACTACATTCCACTTCCAAAAGCCCCCTTTAAAATTGGGTATTTTATTTCGAGGAGTTAAACCTAATCCCTGATGTATTCGCTTTACCACCCTATCACCCCATACCCCATGCTGACTGAAAACTATTTTGTCAAAGCATTTCTTTGTTCATCTCGGTTTTCCCAAAATGCTTTATGCATTAAGTTTGCGAAGCATCAGGCTATGATGCCATTCCAGTTCTCTAATTACCTAAATAGCATGCAGTGGGCAAAAAGTTATCCTCTGAAGGAACAGTATTTCTTTTGTGGGTCGTTCCTATGGATAACCTTGTCTCATGAAATTGTCTTCAATTCATCCCTGTTTCAGTTCATGTCTTGCAGAATAGCATTGGATTACAGTAAAGACTTAATTTCACTGAGGCGATCCCATGATTCTATGATACGCCAGGAGGTAGAAAAGGTGTGCAAAAAAGACAACGTTACAGTGATTATGGGGGAGTTCAATACGCAGGTGAAATGGGAAAATCAAGTTTGGTGTTGGATTGCTAGAAAAAGATTTTTTGGAATGTCTACTAGATGACCTTTTGGAGCAGCTTGTGGTAGAGCCTACGAGGGAACTGGCAATACTGGATTTAGTGCTGTGCAATGAGGCAGACTTGATAAGGGAGCATATGATGAAGGAATCCTTCGGAGGCAGTGATCATAAGTCTCTGGGAAGCTAGAGAGGAGATTGCAGGTCCTTGGGCTTTGACCTTTGTGTTGTCATTGTCTGCCAGAAGACTTGAGGATAGCAAATGTCCCCTTGTTCAAGGTGGGGAGCAGAGACAACACTGGTAATTATAGACCAGTGAGCCTTACTTCAGTTCTGGGTAAAGAGTTGGAAAGGATTAGAGCAGATAGGATTTATAATAATCTAGAAAGAAATAATTTGGTTATGAATTGTGAACACGGTTTTGGAAGGGTAAGTCAGGCCTCACAAAGCTTTTTGAGTTCTTTGAGAAGGTGACCAGACAGGTGAATGAAGATAAAGTGGTTGATGTGGTGTATATGGATTTCAGTAAAGGTTCCCTACGGTTACCTATTACACAAAATACAGAGGCATAGGATTGAGGGTGATTTAGCAGTTTGGATCAAAAATTGGCTTGCTGTAAGAAGGCAGCGAGTGATGGTTGTTGGGAAATGTTCATCCTGGAGTTCAGTTACTAGTGGTGTATTGCAAAGATCTAGTTTGGGGTCACTGCTGTTTCTTATTTTTTATAAATGACCTGGATGAGAGTGTCGAAGGATGGGTTAGTAAATCTTGTGGATGACACTGTGATGAGTGCAAAAGGATATTGTAGGTTACAAAGGGATACAGATAAGCTGCAGAGCTTGGCTGAGAGTTGGTAAATGGAGTTTAATGTGGAAAAGTCTGAGGTGATTCACTTTGGAAGGAGTAACAGGAATACAGAGTCCTGGGTTAATGGTCAGGTTCTTGGTAGTGTGAATGAGCAGAGAGATCCCAGTGTCCATGCGCATCGATACCTGAAAGTTCTTTACTCTGGTTGATAGGCAGGCATACAATGTGTTAAGTTCTATTGGTAGAGGGATTGAGTTTTGGAGCCAGGAGGTCATGTTGCAGCTGTACAAAACTCTGGTGCAGCCTCACTTGGAGTATTGCGTACACTTCTGGTTGCCACATTATAGGATGGGTGTGAAGCATTGGAAAGAATGCAGAGGAGATTTACCAAAATGTTGCCTCGCATGGAGGGAATGTATTATGAGGAAAGGGTGAGGTACTTCAGGCTTAAAGAGAAGAAGTTTGAGAGACGACTTAATAGGGACTTACAAGATGGTCAGAGGATTAGATAGGGTGGACTGTGAGAGCCTTTTTCCTTAAATGGTGATGGCTAGCACGAGGGGACATAGCTTTATTTTGATAGATGTGGGACAGATGCCAGAGGTAGATTCTTTACTCAGGGAGTAGTAATGGCGTGGAACGCACTTCCTGCAACTGTGGTAGACTCGCCAACTTTAAGGGCATTTAAATGGTCATTGGATAAATTATGGATGAAAATGGAATAGTGTCGATTAGATGCACTTCAAATTGGTTCCACAGGTCAGTGCAACATCAAGGGCCGAAGGGTCTGCATTGCGTTGTAATGTTCTATGTTCTAAACTCTATTAACATCGACCTAATTTATTGTCAGCAATTCGAACCATTACTGTCCAAAGGACAATTTATAATGTTGCTGTCTTGGCGTAGGTTTGTTTTACTTTCATTCAGTACAAATTATCCATCCCCTATTTCCAATTTTGTAATTTACTTACTGATACACTGCAGCAAAAACAGAAATTGCTGGAGAAACTCAACAAGGCTGGCACCATTCCATTCCTGAAGCGTACTGTATCCTGCTTGATTCCATTGCTGCATCCTGGTTAATTCCGTGGCCAATCAGAGAAAGACTCTGCTAATAATAAATAGAGTGGAGCTCCATAGCTCAATGACATTAATGAATGAAATGAATCCAAATAAGGATTTTACTGTGGCATGAATCCATTTTTATTTTTGCGATGATGCGATGGATCATTTACAGTAAATGAGCATCACTTCAACTAACATTTTTCCATGTTTGAAAAGAAACAAAAGAACTGCGGATACTGGAGTTCAGAAAGAGGGAACAGAACTTAGACTTCTGAGGAACCGAAGCGTTACTTCTGATTTATCCCTTTAGAAGTTGCCAGACCTGCTGAGCTTTTTTTCCAGCAATTTCTGTTTTTCCATGTTTGAAAAAGACAGTTAGCCAGAATTGTGCGGCCAGAAACTGCATGGATTCTGTGACATATGACTCAGGGGTCTACCCTTTGCCAGCTACAAAAGAAGATTATGATGCAATACCCGCTAAATTCTGTATGCACATAACTGCAACAATATTCTACAGTAGTCTGAATAAAATCTATCGATGACAGTACCCACAGGGCAGTATATAATCACTCTATTAGGGTCACTCTGCTTGCAGCAAGCATCATCTACAAAATGCACTGTGTTCCTTGACAAGCCTTTTAAAACACAAACTCTCAAATCCCTGGGCTTAATGCCAACAAAGGCAGGAGGGAAGGCCGCAAGGGAGAACAAGCACAGCTGATTTCTCTGCACAGTTAAAAGAAGACTTGACCGAACACACATCACCCTTCCTTCACCATGGTGGGATCAGAATGCTACAAATTGATGAGTGAGAACACAGCACAAATATTTTTATAATCTCAAAAGTAGCAATTAAAGATAACTTCACTAAATTGCATAGTCAAGGCAATTGTGATATATATGCAATAGGAATTAGTATTTGATGTACCCACAGGATGTCCATATTATTTTAAATTCTTTAAACTAGTGAGAGATATTTAAATAGCTATGCTAGACTCGAGAGCTTTGACGAACAGTAGCCAGCTTTCTGAATTATACTAAATTGGAGGAAGGCTAATTTTGACCGCATTGGGCAAGAACTTTAAAAAGTTGATTGGGGGCAAATATTTGCAGGTAAAGGGACAGCTGGAAAATGGGAAGCCCTCAAAAATGAGATAACGAGAGTCCATAGACAGTGTATTCCTGTTTGGGTGAGACAAAGCTGGTAGGTGTAGGGAATGCTGGCTGAGAGAGAAATTGAGGTTTTGCTCAAGAAAAAAAGGAAGCATATGTCAGATATAGACAACAGGGATCGAGTGAATCCTTAGAAGAAGATAAAGGCAGTAAGAGTATACATAAGAGGGAAATCAGGAAGGCAAAAATGGGACATGAGATAGCTTTGGCAAACACGAGAATCCAAAGGGATTTTATAAGTATATTTAAGGATAAAAGGTTAACTAGGGAGAGAATAGGGTCCCTCAAAGTACAGCAAGGCAGCCGACGTGTGGAACTGCAGGAGATGGGGAGATACTAAATGAGTATTTTGCATCAGTGTTCACTGTGGAGAAGGACAGAGAAGATATAAAATGTCGGGAAATTGATAGTGACATCTTGAAAAATATCCATGTTACAGAGGAAGAGGTGCTGGATGTTTTAAAATGCGTAAAAGTGGATAAATCCCCAAGAACTAATCAGTTGTACCCCAAAACTCTGGGAAGCAAGGGAAGTGATTGCTGGGCCTCTTGCTGAGATATTAGTAGTCACAGGTGAAGTGCCAGAATACTAGAGATCGGCTAATATGGTGCCACTATTTAAGTAAGGTGGCAAAGAAAAACCAGGGAACTATAGACTGGTGAGCCTCATATCAGTGGTGAACACGTTGCTGGAGGGAATCCCGAGGGACAGGATTTACATACATTTGGAAAGGAAAGGACTGAATAGGGATAGTCTGCATGTCATTGTGTGTGGGAAATTGCATCTCATGAACTTGGTTTATTTTTTTGAAGAAATAGCGAAGAGGATTGATGAGGACAGATTAGTGGACATGATCTAAAGAGATTTTGGTAAGGCGTTCGACAAGGTTCCTCGTGGTAGACGGGTCAGCAAGATTAGATCTCGTAGAGTACAGGGAGAACTAGCCATTGGTTACAGAACTGGCTCGAAGGTAGAATGCAGAGGGTGGTCATGGAGGGTTGCCTTTCAGACTGGAAGCCTGCGACCAATGGTGTGCCACACGGTTCAGTGCTGGGTCCACTCCTTTTTGTCATTTATCTAAATGACTTGGGTGTGAACATAGGAGATATAGTTAGTAAGTTTGCAGATGACACCAAAATTGTAGATATAGTTGACAGAGAAGAATGTTACCTCAGAGTGTATTGGGATCTTGATCAGATGGGTCAATGGGTCAAGGAGAGGCCATTGAAGTTTAATTTAGGTAAATGTGAGGTGTTGCACATTGGAAAGGCAAATCAAAACAGGACCTATACACTTAATGGTAATGTCCTAGGGAGTGTTGCTGAACAAAGAGACCTTGGAGTGCGGGTTCATAGCTCCTTGAAAGTGGAGTCTCAGGTAGATAGGATGATGAAGAAAGCATTTGGTATGCTTTCCTTTATTGGTCAGAGCACTGAGTATAGGAGTTGGGAGGTCATGTTGCGGCTATGCATGACATTGTTTAGGCCACTTTTGGAATATTGCAATTCTGGTCTCCTTCCTATCGGAAAGATGTTGTGACACTTGAAAGGGTTCAGAAAAGATTCATGAGGATGTTGCCAGGGTTGGAGGATTTGAGCTATAGGGAAAGGCTGCATTTGTGTGCCTATTTTCCCTGGTGCATCAGAGACGTTATAGACGTCTATAAAGTCATGAGGGGCATGGATATGGCAAATGTACAATGTCTTTTCCTTGGGGTGGTGGAGTTCAGAACCAGAGGGGTGAGAGGGGTAAAATTTAAAACGGACGTCAGGACAACTTTTTCATGCAGAGGGTGGTGTGAGAATGGAATTAACTGCACGAGGATGTGGTGGAGGGTGGTGCAATTACAGCATTTAAAAGCATCTGGAGGAGTATATAAATAAGAACAGTATAGAGTTATATGGGCCAAGTGCTGACAAATGGCATTAGATTAGGTAAGGATACCTGGTCGACATGGACATGTTGGACCAAAGGGTCAGTTTCCGTGCTGTACATCTCCATGACTCGATGATTCACTGCATATAGTGCTGGCCAGAAACGCGCAAAAGATCTCACAACCAGCACAGTTGTCTGTTATTTTATTCCATGAAATATCTCTTCAGTGCTGTGTATGTTTACACTGGCCCAATCAGAGTTCAGTGACACTCACGATGTACGATCAGCCCTGTCCCATTTCCATTGAAAATCTTCCTGCCCGAGACCCTAATGCTGCAATAATAGATTCCAGAGTCCTGGAAATGTGGATTCAGCAGCTGGAGCTCAGTAGATCCTTGCTTGAATGGTAACATTATTTTCCTTGGCTCTGCTGTCAGATCCAAAGTTTGGCCCTGGTCGCCTTTCTGCCAGGAAACTTCTACTGCTGAGTTATGACTGAATAGCGGAATGGAACAATACATGGACACATTTGTACCTTCCACTTCAGTCAGGCATGCAGAGATCTGAGTTACAGAGAAAGGGGTTTCTTTGGCAGCTGTCAGCAAAAGAAGAAACACACACACATATATAAGCATGAAACCTTTCAATGCAGAAATGTCTGCAGTTTCCTTTACTCACTTTGCTATTTATAAAGCATAAACCAAAACATCCGCCGACATTTCCGCCACATCCAAACGAAACCCACCACCAGGGATGTATTTCCCTCCCCACCCTTTACATCTTCCGCAAAGTCCACTCCCTCAGTGACTACCTGGTCAGGTCCACACCCTCTTACAACCCACCCATCCTGGCACCTTCCCCTGCCACTGCAGGAATTGTAAAACCTGCGCACACACCTCCTCCCTCACCTCTATCCAAGGCCCTAAAGGTGCCTTCCACATCCATCAAAGTTTTACCTGTACATTCCCAATATCATTTATTGTATCTGTTGTCCCGATGCGCTCTCCACTACATTGGGGAGACTGGATGCCTCCTAGCAGAACGCTTTAGGGAACATCTCTGGGACACCCGCACCAATCAGCCACACCGCCCTGTGGCCCAACATTTCAACTCTCCCTCCCACTCTGCAGAGGACATGGAGGTCCTGGGCCTCCTTCACCGCCGCTCCCTCACCACCGATGCCGAGAGGAAGAACGCCTCATCTTCTGCCTTGGATCACTTCAACCCCAGGGCATCAATGTGGACTTCAACGGTTTCCTCATTTCCCCTTCCCCCACCTCACCCCAGTTCTAAACTTCCAGCTCAGCACTGTCCCCATGAACTTGTCCTACTTGCCTATCTTCTTTTCCACCTATCCACTCCACCCTCCCCTTAACCTATCACCTTCATCCCCTCCCCCACTCACCTATTGTACTTTATGCTATTTTCTCCCCAATCCCACCCTCCTCTCACTTACCTCTCCACCCTTCAAGCTCTCTGCCTGTATTCCTGATGAAGGGCTTTTGCCCAAAACGTCGATTTTACTGCTCCTCGGATGTTGCCTGAACTGCTGTGCTTTTCCAGCACCACTCTAATCTGGACTCTGGTTTCCAGCATCTGCAGTCATTGTTTTTACCTATTTATAAAGCAAGTCATATTTCGTATACCTGTGTAAATAATACCCAGGATTAAAAGGGACCACGATATTGCAAGCACAGGCATTTTGACCAAAATCGATGAACATAAACTCTCTCTGCAACTCACTTAAAAAAGATGGATAGAAGCACCTGAAAACGTTATGGCATTGAGGGCGTTGCAGTAAATCTTAGCAAATATAACTGAACCGCAACATCAGGACTCTGTTCTGGTCGATGTTAGAATTGAAAGTATATTGTGGAACTTTAATCCACTCCCCTCTCGTTGACGCTGAACACAATATGCATTTTTGTATGCACTGAAAGTTTCTGAATTGTTCCAGTTCTTAGCGAATTGTCCAATTCGTGCTCGCATATTCATGGCAGTATAATGACAGAGTCAGTTTTAATTCACCGTTATCACTGCATCTCCGGGCTTTAGGATGAATATGTACTGTGGAAACTCAACCACAAGTTCTGGTAGTATTGTAATTTTTTTTTGAAAAACAAAACTGTGGTGATTTGGTGTTGAGTCCAATACACTTTGACCTAACAATGGCACTCTGAAATTGATAGGCACGTTTGATTCTCGCCCCATTCATAGAAATAATGGAATGGAACATGATTCCACATTAAACAAAACGTTAACAAATTTTCTTTCAAAACCCTATACCCAATGGGGGAAGCGATTTTGCTAACTGCCCTGCATATGGTCACAGTATAATGCAGCTGGTGATTGTGCAATGTTAGCTGTTTTTGTTGCTTTTTTAAAATCTCTGCTGCCGATCTATTTCCTGTTCTTTACTGATTCAGTACACTATTGTTAACAGGTGCAGGTATTGACATGTACCTGATGCTTGTGTCTGGTTGACAGAACTGCTCATGATGGAAAATTTGCATTTGATCTTGCTTTCATTGACTATGATAATTACTGCAAGGAGATTTCTTCTTTTTTCTCTGGTGACTCAGCACTTCTGTTGGTATCACTTCATAATGTCCGACTTTGTGATGGTGATCCCAGTGAGTGTTTAGTGCTGATGGCTACGATGTGAGTGCTTCTTTTAGTGGAAACTCAATGTTGCTTGCAATGACTCAGAGTTTCTGCTGAGATTACGCCAGTGCTGCAGGTGATGGTGCTATACATTATTGCTGAGACCTACTCAGGGTGAGTGATCATCATGCTATTGATGAATTCTACTGTTCGTTATTGTGTAATTAATTTATTTGTGATTGGGTGATTGGCTGCTGTTGACTGAGCCGCAGTGCTGCTTTCCTATGTATGGAACTGGTTGTGTAAAATCCACATGGTTAAAAGCTTTCCCTGGTGATCTCTAACAATTTTGCTGAGGAGAGGCTCCCGTGAATTACTCACTTTTGGCATGTCTATAAGGGTATTATATAGATGGATAAGTTTTCTCATCATAGCATATACGTTTTGAAAGTGTGCCACTTGTGTTTTGATTGTGTGTGTTTATCTTGTATGAGTACCTTGTGTTATCTGTGTGTCTGAGTGTGACGGCTCGTGTGTATTGGGATTACTTGTGGATTACTTGTGGATTACACGTTTATGTGTTGTATTTTACTGAGTTTACCTTGCTCTGATGAATGATTGCCACGTAAATTCTTCACGTTGCATGTTTGTGTGCCCATCAGTGCGTTAGCTCTGTGTTCTGTCAGCTTTTGCACCAGTTCATGATCTTTCTCCAAATACTTGATTCCAAACACAAGTAATCCCTTACGCACCTGCTCACCATTTGTTTGCTCGTTTCAATCTATCTGCACCATCTATTAACTGATACTTCATGCACTGTTTTGATCTCAGACCTTCAGCTAGCTCTCTGGCATCTGAATTACTGAAGACAGTGTCACGTTTCTGTGTGAACTGCGCCCCCATTCTTCCTCGAACCTTCCAAGTTTTTCATCACGTTGCTCCCGGGGTGATTGGATTTCCGCAGCAATATATCGCACAGCCAAACAAGGGGCCTGCGATATCACGTTCAGTATTTAACAACATACAATGAACAATACAGCGCAAGAACAGGCCATTCGGCTCTCCAAGTCTGCGCCTTCCCATACTAAAACTAGTATGGAAATATGAAATATAAATATGAAACCTGAACTGTGCACATTTATGCCATAGCAACTTGAATAGTTCAGAGTCCGGCTTAATGGCTTAAAGCGAAAATCCGTCAGTAAGATTTTGGACTAATGTCAAGATTACCTCACTGTAATATGATAGAAGTATTTCCACGGAGCTCAGTCAAATATTAATGAAGGTACAGACGTAGGGTCAGTGGGGAATGTTCAAATCTAATTTCATGTGATACAACATCACATTTTCTATTTACCCCCAAAAGGCTGGATCTCTGCTTGTCATAATAAGAGTTTGGCACTAATAAATATGAAAAGTGACATCAGAGAAAACTCCTCAGTTCAGTGGCTGATAATAGCTGTTAATTTGACGATCTATTATCGTTCATTTTCAGATTGAAGGTAAATAGGAGAAATATTTACAGATTAGAAACTAGAAGACTAGTCGGAAATTTAAAAAACAAACAAACTAAGAAATAACTAAATAAAATAGTGATATAGTGCCAGGCGCTGTGTTGTGCCTGCACGATGAGTGAACAGGTGGATAGCTTTGTGGTTCGAAGAGATCATGTTTATAGCAAGTTTTGGTTGCTTGAGAAACGCAGCTCAGAATTGATCATGTAGATATGACTTCCAACACTACAATGCATCTGGAAGGGTTACCTGGATGCTGTGTTTCATGAGGCAGTCACGCTTTTTAGATTAACTATCTCCAATTCTGCCAGTGATCAGGGTCGGGAAGGTGTGACAAAGAGCAAAAAAAACCAAAGAATTGCAGATGCAGGAAATCAGAAACAAACACAGAAATTGCTGGGAAAACTCAGTAAGTTAAAACTGAAGTCCTGAAGAAGGATTATTGGACCCAAAGCATTAACTCTGCTTTCTCTGACTCGAGCTACCCAGACCTGCTAAGGTTTTGCTGGAAAATCTAAGCAGGTCTGGGTAGTGTCAGTGGAGAGAAAATCGACGTTTCGGGCAAAAGCCCTTCATCAGGAATAAAGGCAGAGAGCCTGAAGCATGGAGAGATAAGCTAGAGGAGGGTGGGGGTGGGGAGAGAGTAGCCTAGAGTACAATAGGTCAGTGGGGAAGGAGATTGTTCCCAATTCCTCCGCCTCCGCTGTATCTGCTCCCAGGAGGAGCGGTTCCACCATAGAACACACCAGATGGCCTCCTTCTTTAGAGACCGCAATTTCCCTTCCCATGTGGTTAAAGATGCCCTCCAACGCATCTCATCCACATCCCGTACCTCCGCCCTCAGACTCAACCCCTCCAACCGCAACAAGGACAGAACGCCCCTGGTGCTCACCTTCCACCCTACCAACCTTCGCATAAACCAAATCATCCGCCGACATTTCCGCCACCTCCAAACAGACCCCACCACCAGGGATATATTTCCCTCCCCACCCCTCTCCGCCTTCCGCAAAGACCGTTCCCTCCGTGACTACCTGGTCAGGTCCACGCCCCCCTACGACCCACCCTCCCATCCTGGCACTTTCCCCTGCCACCGCAGGAACTGTAAAACCTGTGCCCACACCTCCTCCCTCACCTCCATTCAAGGCCCTAAAGGAGCCTTCCACATCCATCAAAGTTTTACCTGCACATCCACTAATATCATCTATTGTATCCGTTGCTCCCGATGCGGTCTCCTCTACATTGGGGAGACTGGGCGCCTCCTAGCAGAGCGCTTTAGAGAACATCTCAGAGACACCCGCATCAATCAACCAAATCGCCCAGTGGCTCAACATTTCAACTCCCCCTCCCACTCTGCCGAGGATATGGAGGTGCTGGGCCTCCTCCACCGCCGCTCCCTCACCACCAGATGCCTGGAGGAAGAACGCCTCATCTTCCGCCTCGGAACACTTCAACCCCAGGGCATCAATGTGGATTTCAACAGTTTCCTCATTTCCCCTTCCCCCACCTCATCCTAGTTTCTAACCTCCAGCAACTCGACTTGTCCGGACTTGTCCGACCTGCCCAGCTCCTTTTCCACCTATCCACTCCACCCTCTCTTCCCTGACCTATCACCTTCATCTCCTTCCCCACTGACCTATTGTACTCTATGCTACTCTCTCCCCACCCCCACCCTCCTCTAGCTTATCTCTCCATGCTTCAGGCTCTCTGCCTTTATTCCTGATGAAGGGCTTTTGCCCGAAACGTCGATTTTGTCTGTCCTCGGATGCTGCCTGAATTGCTGTGCTCTTCCAGCACCACAAATCCAGAATCTGGTTTCCAGCATTTGCAGTCATTGTTTTTACCTCAGTGGAGAGAAAGCAGAGTGAATGTTTTGAGTCCAATAATCTTTCTTCAGAAATTCAGTTTTGACCTGCTGAGTTTTTCCAGCAACTTCTGTTTTTGTGACCACCAGTGAGGCAGGTGGAGGAAACTAGGAGATGGTGCTGAAGGAACCTTAGCTCTTGAGCTGGTCTAATAGGTTTGAGATTCTTGTTCCCTGTGTAGATAAGAGAGAGAGTAGCTTTTATTTGCCATTTCTCCATATACGACTGATACAGTAAAAAAAAAGACAGCGTTCCTCCAGGACCAAGGTGCTACATGAACAGCACAAACTACAAATTACAGTATAATAATAGAATGATAATTAATAGATATTGTTCTTGCAGCAATTCAAAGTCATGCAAAGAATTTCAGAGGGAAGAGTCCGATCATATCGTGTTAATGAGCCTGATGACTTGGAGGAAGAAACTGTTGCATAGTTTGGCTGTGAGAGTCCGAACGCTCTGACATCTTCTGCCAAATGGCAGGACGTAGAAAAGTTTGAGTGAAAGGGGTGGGGGCTGGCGGGGGGGGGGGGAGGGGGGAAGGGATTGCATGGAGAATGAGCAAACTACACATAACACATGATTGGGAGAGGAGAGAAAAGATGATCAGAGCAATAGGCCCTGCTCTTCGTGGCCAGGATTCAGAGACCTGAAG
This sequence comes from Chiloscyllium plagiosum, assembly GCF_037043375.1. NCBI lineage: Eukaryota > Metazoa > Chordata > Chondrichthyes > Orectolobiformes > Hemiscylliidae > Chiloscyllium > Chiloscyllium plagiosum. The sequence continues at coordinate 77,448,663 of NW_028270155.1, forward strand.
GCAATACCAACTGCCTAGAGCCCAGCTTCAGAATATCATGCTTGGATGGAAAAGGAACTTGGATTGGGAGGTAAAAGATCTACCGTTGGTCCATAGAGATGTCAATGATATAGGTAGAAAGAGGAAAGCGGTTCTGCTCACGGAATATGAACAAGTAGAGGCTAAATTAATAAACAGCCCCAAAAATGCAATAATTTCCAGATTACTACCTGAGCCACAAGCAAAACAGCAGAGGGCCAACAAGATTAAAGAGATAAATATATATTTCAAAGATTTATATGGGGAAATGGGTTCAAATCCATGGGGCGGTGACATGAGTACTGCCATTTGTAAAACAATGTTGCCTATGATGATCCAATAAACTTCCAACTAGATTGTTAAATGCACCATGGTAGGACATTGTATTACATTACAGTCCAGATAAATGATGTTCACTGCTTCCCTCATTGTCCTCTGCAATGCCTATATCGATTTTTGTATTTACTGAAATCGAACAGGCTTGACCATTTTCAGAATGACGGAATATCTTGAAAATCATGGACTTCTTCTGCAGAAAGATCTGTCTTGTGTCCAGAGAGTTTGCTTTTACGAACCAAATTATTCAGTAGAAGAACAACAAGATAATGCCGGGGCAACATAAAATGATGTTTAATTCACAACTGAAGTACTTCATGCTGTTCGAGTCACCACATTGTGGAAGGGATACTATTGGACTAAACTACTGGTTTAAATTAAGGTGCAGGAGGTAAGAGGAGTTTTTGTTGTTTTATTTAATCGGAGGGTGCTGCAACTCTGGAACACATTCCTTGAAAGGATGGTTGAATCAGAATTCTTGCACCATGTAAGTAGCATTTCACGTCCAGACTGATTGGCCAAAAGTTGGAAAATGGGATGATAGCATTCAGAACTTTCTTTCCCATCGTGTATACGATATGTCCAATGTCCTCATCATGTGCTGAAAACGGCTATGACCAATGTGTCTATGACAGACTGTATTTATCCGTGTCTGAAGTGTCGCAAATGGTGTTAGTTATTGTGCAATCAAATGGGCACTTGGAGAAAGGGCGAAATATGGTTGCACCTAAGGCATGCTCCTGTACAACTCCTGAATTTATATCGAGGTGCTGAGATGATTGACCCCCAAACAACACAATGAGTTTATTTTGTGCTAGGTGTGACTTCAACCAATAAAGAGTTCCCCTATGATTTTCATTGAGAGGAATTTTACTGGGAGGCGTTGATAATGCACTCAGTCAATACTTGCCTTGTTGTGAGCGAAGCCATTTTCACCTCACCCTGAGCATAACTTATTAGTCCATGTTTGACCCAAACATTTAAGGAGGTTAGCAGGCAAGTCACGTGGGTGAAAATGCAAACTGAGTGCTTGTAACCGAGTCAGCTTCAGATTCATATTTATTCCAATTCACGTTCACGTTCAGAATAACGCACATATGGATTCAGCTTGGCTTTTGTGTCACATTTAGATTAAATCAGTTTTCACTTTCTATGCATTCAGATGAACATCCAGAGTCGGTTAACATCCGATTTACATTCACCCATATTCACATTCAGAAAAAAACTCAGATTCCGATGCAGAATGATTTAGTTTCATATGAGAATGACTGAAATTCTCAAATAATCAGATTCGCATTGTAAAGAAGTGTTACTGGACTCAAAACATTAACTTTGCTTTCTCTCCAGAGATGCCGATTGACCAGTAGAGTTTCTCCAGCAATTTCTGTTTTTGTTTCAGATTTCTAGCATCAGTAGGTCTTTGCCTTTTTTGCATTGTGAAGAATGTCATATGATTTGCTGGGTTTTTTTCTTGAGCCTTATTAAGGATTGGAACATGTTGATTTAGTTCATACTTACAAATATTCTGACTTGGTTATGGTTTGAATCAGATTCAAAATCAAATTTATTCAGATTCATGTTGATAATGCTTTTAATTTAGATTCACATTGGTTCCACTTCAAATTATGAATTACTGGGATTATTACACACCTTGAGAATGGGAACCCCGCAGATTCAGGTTCATATTTTCCCTGATTCCCCTTTAGGTTTGGTTTCTTATTGATTCTATTTCACGGTAGAACTAATTCAGAGTTCAGTTACATTGATTCAGATACACGTTCAGGGACAAATTCAGTATGTCAGGTAAGGCTGAGAATTATTCATTGTCAGTTTTAGATTACTTAGATTCTGATTTGTAGCTCAGGTTGAGATTCTGGATGTAAGTTTGATCGCTGAGTTGGAAGATTCGTTTTCTCTGATTCATAATGATTTAATCTCCAATTTAGATGAATTTAGTTTCACTTCCAAACACATTGTTACAAATCTAAACTTGGATTATTGCAGATTTACATTCAGAATGATTCAATTTCAGAGTTAAATTAATTTAGGTAAACATTCTCAATTATGCAAATTCAGATGCTGAAATTTCTCATTGTTTCACTGGCAATCAATTGAACAAGAAAGACCTACGACTGGGTTCATCTTCCACTATGGCAAATGTTGGGCTTTGAATTCAACGAATGTCTGGAGTGAACCTTTACCGATGACCATGAAAGAATTGTCAATTGCTACGCTGACGTCCTTTCGAGATGAAAACGGCCAGCCTCCGAATCCAGATTCCGAGAAATGTCATTGATTCTTAACTTCTGTCTGAAATGACAACGCATTTGTTTGATTAGATTAGATTACTTTACAGTGTGGAAACAGGCCCTTCGGCCCAACAAGTCCACACCGACCCGCCGAAGAGTAATCCACCCAGACCTATTCCCCTACATTTACCCCTGCACCTAACACTACGGGCAATTTAGCTTGGCCAATTCACCTGACTTGCACATTTTTGGACTGTGGGAGGAAACCGGAGCACCCGGAGGAAACCCACGCAGACACGGGGAGAATGTGCAAACTCCAGACAGTCAGTCGCCTGAGGCGGGAATGGAACCCGGGTCTCTGGCGCTGTGAGGCAGCAGTGCTAACCACTGTGCCACCGTGCCGCCCACAACAGTTTGCTTCAACAGTTAGAAAGCTACAGAAAAGAATGGAAGGACGACGTGGTATCAACAAATGCACTAGAAATTGCAGCAGAAAACTCAGTCCTGTCAGTTTGCAAAGTCCTTCTTCTGATTATCTGCCATTAGTCAAGCAAATGTCTGACATAATCTTGCTCATGGAATCATACCTTCACACACTCGCCATCTCCATGCGTGTTCTGTCCTACTGGCAGGACAGACACAAAAGAGGTGGTAGCAATGGTAGACAGTTGGAAGAGTGTTGAATGGGACTCAACATTGACTCTTGACCACATGTTATCAGATCAAATATGGGCAAGAAATCTCTTGCTGCGTACAATGTAACACACACCGTCCTCAACCCACCACCCTGTTGCTGATGAATTAGTAATCCTTGATGCTAGCAATCATTTGAAAGAGGCCGTAAATACAGTAAGGGTACAAAATGTCTTCTCGGGTTGGGACTTCAATATCTTCAATGTCCACCATCAAGTGAAACTGGGCAGCACCACCGCTGACTGAAGTGGTCATGTTGTAAAGTACATCGCCAGCATTTCCTTAAAGAGGCTTCACGGGTAGACAGAGTGGTGGAGAAGGTGTTTGGCACGCTTGACTTCACTGAGTAAAGGAGTTCGAAGGTCATGTTTTGTGGCCGTACAAGACATTTTTAAAGCCATTTTTTAGAATACCAGGTACAATTCCGGTCGCTATAGAGCAGATGTAGAAAGGACTCATAAAAAAAGAACTTAAAGCGATGTTGCAGTGATTGAAGGGTTTGAGTTGTCAGCTTTTTTTCGCTGGAGCATCGGAGGCTGAGGGGTGACATTATAAAGGTTCATGAAATCATGGGGGGCTTAGATAAGGTGAAGCTGAAAATGGGTTGCTGGAAAAGCGCAGCAGGTCAGGCAGCATCTAAGGAGCAGGAGAATCGACGTTTCGGGCATGAGCCCTTCTTCAGATAAGGTGAAACCAAATTCTTTTCCTCGGTAAAGGAGTCCAAAAGTGAAGGGTATAGTTTTAAGGCAAAAGCGAAAACAATTAAAAGGGATCTGATAGCACCTTCTCACACAGTGGGTGGTGGGTGGATGGAATGAGATACCAAAGGAAGAGGTGGAGATGGGTACAAGTATAACATTTAAAAGACATTTGGACAGGGACATGGAAAAAAAAAACGTTTAAGGGAGGCATGGACCAAATGGGATTAATTCAGTTTGGGATATCTGGTCGGCATGGACTGTTGGACGGAACAGTCTGTTTCGGTGCTCTATGACTCTATGACTCTATCGCTACAAGGCTATTGATAATAATTGATTTAGAGATGCCGGTGTTGGACTCGGGTGTACAAAGTTAAAAATCACACAACACCAGGTTATAGCCCAACAGGTTTAAATGGACATCAGAAGGTGTTTCAGTCATTGCACATCTTGAATCGAATTTGTCTATAATGACTGAACTGTGGCAATTGATTGTCATCATTATATGATCTCGACCTTCCAAAACAGCAAAGACGTTGAATCAAGATATCAGAATCCTTTCCGAGTAGCTGCAGCAGAAGTAAAAATAGTAAATAAAGGCTTTTGCCCGCAACATCGATTTTACTGCTCCTCGGATGCTGCCTGAACTGCTGTGCTTTTCCAGCACTACTAATCCAGAATCTGGTTTCCAGCATCTGCAGTCATTGTTTTTACCTAGTAAATTCACATACTTTGGTATTAGTAATGTCAGTGACAATCGTGAGCGCAGTCCGTAGATGATTCGAGAGTTACTTTCTTCTCATTAGGCTGGTAGGAACCTTAAACGTCAGCACAACTCATGTACCGACAGACATATTTGAAACCGGACATCCTCACTACAGTTGTGGCGAATTTGTATATATTACACATAGCAATGCAAATTATCACTTCAGTTTCGCTGCGCAAAATGCTCAGAGTCTTACTTCACTGCACGGCCATGTTATACAGTTGTACAGGTCCCGTGCTCCTCTTTCCAAAGAATGACCGTTATTTCACTTTGTTTCTGAATATGTATATATATATATATGAAAGCTTTTTCTATTGCTGTTTTGTTTTGTCAATACGTGCTTATTTTTCAAACATCTTATAGGTTTATTAAGGATTATTTAATTCGATAGTTAGCTATTAATTTTGTTTTGTTTTCAACAGCCTCTCACAATTCTCAGCTGACGGTGAGACAAGATCGAGAGTGCGCTGTCACGAGAGGCTCCTTCATTAAACTTTATTGCGCTTTCCCCATCTTTCGAGACAAGAAGCCAGTGAAAGTGCAGTGGTGGAGAAATGGGAGAGACGGGTTCTTGGAGGAAAGTTTGGACCGCAGAATCCAGCTTTATTTCCTCGAACGGGGAGGAGCTGTCTTACAACTGGCGGACGTAAGATTGGAGGACGCTGGGGTTTATTACTGCAGAGTGACACACAATGTGGCTGCAAACGGAACCGGCACCAACCTGGTCGTGTTCGGTAAGAATCAGGGAGGGGGAAAATACCGCATTCGTTGTGCGATTGTTTTTTAAGGAATTAATCTGAATAATTGTCAAAATGTGGATCTAATCTACAAAGAAAGAATTTGTCATCTTCTGTTCCAATCTTAACATTGTAAGATGTCGGAGTGGAGGTAGACGTTTAGGGTCTGCTCCGCCAGTCAGTAGTATCATGGCTGATTAAATAAGCCTTAATTCCACTTTCCTACCTTTTCCCGATGAACCTTGAACTAGTTAGCAAAAAAACATCTATCTGTCCCAGTGTGGAATGCACTTACAAACCAAGTCTCAAGAACCCTCTGTGGAAAAGTATTCTGCAGATTCTCGACCTCTAACAGAACAGTTTCTACTTTACCTTTGTCTTTATTAAGCAACCTCTTATTGTGAGATTATGCCCTCTGTTCATAGCTTCTCTCACAAGGGAAAGTAGCCTTTCTGCATCTGTAATGTCAAATCCACCAAGGTTCTTCTAAAATTCAATAAAGTCGCCTCTCAGTCCTCTGTAATCCAGCGCATACAAACCCAATATGGTCCTTGTTATTAGACTTGGGCTACTGCAGATACCTTGCTGAAGAAATGTTAGGGTTCTAAATGAAAACGAGAACGTGTTTACTCAAACGTTACATGTTCTTCTGCTGAGTTTCCATTAACTTCGGTTTATTTAATGAGTGCGAGTTTTACTCAGTGTGTAACATGTGTTTTGGGTGGGGATTTTTTGTTGTGCTCTCAAAAGCGATCGCCTCAGAGGTGGGAGCATCTCAGAAAGAAAAGCACGGAGAAGGACTACACATCTCATAATTGTTATGAGCATTCAGAATGTGATGTTTTGTATATTTAAATACTTGGGGGAATGGAAAATACTAAGTCACCGAAATAATCAACTAATTGATTTCAGAGGCAGAATCAAAGGCCAGTGGAAAATTTAAATCAACATTTCCTTTAATTCCAGCTCCATGACGTTAAAACTGCGACATTAATTATAACGTTTCTCCTTTTAACTTTCAAAACATGTGTGCTTTCTCTTGGATATGAATCTTTTACCAGCAGAATTTTTGAACTGCACGGTGTCACCTATAAACACCCGAAATGTCGAGTAACGAACGCCTTTTGCGGTTTTCTGTTTCTGTTTGACCTTGTGACAGAATTTGCTTCACATTTTTCAAATTAAATGCAGGCTTCAAAACAAATGTTTCCTTTCCTTTTTGTTCAGTCCCTCCGACTCCACTCAAACTGGTCAAACTGCCGGAGGACGGCTCAGCTTTCCCTCCAACCTTTCTTTGCACAACTGCTGCGTTTTACCCAGACAACCTGAACATCACTTGGTACAAAAATGATTCAGAAATTGCAACCGGGATGGAACATGTCAAACTGCAGAATTCCATCGGGCTCTATGAGGTTTCCAGCAACCTGATTGAGACAGAACCCGTTCAGAGCGGTACCGTTTACACTTGTCAAGTGTCTCACATCTCACTTCGGACGCCAGCAAATGTCAGCTACACTTTCATTAAATTGGGTAGGTTAATTCAATGATATTAAATTTGTTGCAATGAGATTGGAATAAATGTAATTTTCGCACCGCCACATTCTCAGCGGTGCAACAAGGAACGGTGATGGTTGAGGGGTGTTTTTTCCGACTGGACATCGGTGTTCATAGGAGCCCCACAGAGGTCAGAGTTGGCCCTTCCTCTTTGTGGTTTATGGAAAAGATTTAGACTTGATGGCAGAAGGGCTTACCAGTATCTTCGCAGATGACGCAAAAATTGGTGGGTTGGGAAATAGTGAAGAGGATAACCACAGATTGCAAGAACGAATGTGTGAATGTTATTTGACAGTGAAATATAAAAAAATGAAAAACTTTCATGTGTCGCCACAATTCCGAGCCGACTTGATAGTTTAAGAATAAGAGAAAACGAAAAGAGGGTATAGAAGGACTGGTCAGGGACCTAATCAATGGGAAATAGAGATCTGTATGGATGAAGTGAGGTGATACACTGGAGCAGGTCACACAATGCAAGGGAATATGTGATGAGCAGCAAAAATCTGGGATCAGAGAGATGTTGTGTGGGTTCAATGCTTCTTTAAGTTTTCGGTATAGGTAGAAAACATGGTTAAGAAAGCATTTCTGACACTTGCCGTTACTGGCCGAGGCATGAAGTTAAAGAGAAGGGAGGGTAGATTAGAACTGTGTAAATCGTTGGTTCAGCCACAGCAAGAGTTTTGTGGACAGGTCTGAAATCTACATTATAGAAACGATGTGATCCCGCTGGAAAGGCTACAGTAAGGTTTACCAAGACGTTGCATGGCTGGAGAGTTGCCCTTATGAAGAGAGATTGGACAGACTTGGTATATGTTTCTTAGAGCAGAGGAGATTGAGAGGTATAAAATTATGAGAGACACAGGCAGGTTAGCCGGCAAGGCACTTTTCTCCTCGATCATTGACTAGGGAAACGTAGATTTAAAGTAAGGGACAGAAGCTCAGAGGAGATGTGACGAAAAATATCTTCTTTCACCGAGAGCCTGATGGGAATCTGGAATTCCCTGTCTGTAACAGTGGTAGAGCTAGAAACTTTCATAAAATTTAAGAAGTATTTAGATGTGCACTTAAGCAGCTTAGGCAGATAAGTGCTGGAAAATGATATTAGAGTGAGGTGGTTTATTTTTACCAGCGCTGACGTGATGAGGACCCAAAGTCCTTTTTTTTTCTGTGCTGCAGACTTGTCCCACTCTATAACTTAAGCTATAAATGGCGCTCAGGAAGTCCACATGTGAAGCATTGTTCCGTCCACTGATAAAGATTTGCTCACAGATTAGTCTGTTACTAGGCCGACATTTTGAGCTTTAAACTGGTACGTCTCATTGCGCCATATTCTAAAGGGCCATCTCTGAAAATAAAACTTACAGTTAATGTCAAACTTCAACGACTCAACGTCTGTATTGACGACCTATGAACACTTGCAGTTTCAGGACAAATTGAGAAATCTTCGTCTTCTAAATCTTATATCAGGAAAGTTTCTCGTCCTCACCGATGCGGTTGATGAACTTGTATATTCTTTTGAAAGTCCCATAACTTCCTTTCTACAATGAAACATGTCTGCTCTTTGGTAGTTATTCAATCGGCGGGTGGCCAGCAGAATGCCCAGAGCTCGGTTATAGTAAACAAGTTCTAATGATTTTATTTATTCATTTTCGTGGGATGTGGATGCTTCTGGCTGGTCCATTTATTGCCCACCCCTAGTTGCCCTTGAACAAGGTGATGGTGATCTGCCTTCTTGAACCGCTGCAGTCCACCTACTTTGGGTTGACCCACAATGCCATGCGGGGCTGAATTCCAGCGTTTTGACTCAGAGACAGTGAAGGAAGGGCGATATACTTCCAAGTCAGAGTGATGAGTGGCTTGGAAGGGAATTTGAAGGTGTTGTGTTCCCCTATAATCTACTGCTAGGTCCTTCTAGGTGGGAGTGGTCATGGGTTTGGAAGGTGCTCTCTGAGGATCTTTGATGAATTTCTGCAGTGTATTTAGTAGGTAGCACTCACTGCTGCTACTGAGCATCAGTGTTGGAGAGAGTGAATGCACGTGGATGTAGTGCCAAACAAACGGGCTGCTTTATCCTGGATACTGTCAAGCTTCTTGAATTTTGTTGGAGCTATATTCATCCAGGCAAGTGTGCCTTTAAACTTTCAGGAGTCAGGAGATGTGTTACTCGTCTCAGTATTCCTAGCCTCTGACCTGCTCTTGTAGCCAGTGTTTATAAGTGAGTCCATTTGAGTTTCTGATCAATGATAACTCTCAGGATATTGATAGTAGTGGATTCAGTGGGGGTAACACCATTGAATGTCTTGGGTTTGTGGTTAGATTGTCTCTTGTTGGTGATGGTCATAGCCTTTATGTGGCACATATGTTATTTGTCGGCCCTAGCCTGGATATCGTCCAGATCTTGTTGCATTTGGACATGAACAGCTTCAATGTCTGAGGTTTCACAAATCGTGCTGAATGTTGTGCAATCATCAGTGAACATTCTCACTTCTAACCTTACGATGGAGCAAGGTTAATTGATGAAGCAGCTGAAGATGGTTGGGTGGAGGACGCTACCCTGTACAACTCCTGCAGAGATGTCCTGCAGCTGAGATTACTGACCTCCAACAACTATAACCATCTTCCTATATGCCAGGTATGGCTCTAACCCCTGGAGAGTTGCCCCAGATAATCATTGATTCCAGTTTTGTTCGAGCTCTTTGATGTCTCACTTGGTCAAATGCAGAACTTGCTGTTAAGGGCTATCACCCTCACCTCATTCCTGGAATTCTGTTCTTTTGTTCATGTCTGGACCAAGGTTGTAATAAGATCAGAGGCTGAGTGGCCCTGGGAAACCCCAAACTGGGTATCACTGATCAGGTTATTGCTGAGCAGAGGCTGCTTGATAGCACTGTTGATGACACCGTCCATCATTTTACTGATGATCAAGTGTATACTGATGCAATGGTAATTGTCCGGGTTGGATTTGTCCTGCTTATGTACAGGATATATTTGGGGAATTATCCACATTGTCAGGTAGATGCCAATGTTGGAACTGTACTGGGTCAGCTTGGCTGGGGTAGTTCTGGAGTACACGTCTTCAGTGTCATTGCCAGAATGTTATCAGGGCCCTGTAGCCTTTACAGTGCCCAGTGCCTCCATCCATTCCTTAATGTCACGTGGAGCGAATCGATTTGAGTGAAGACTGGTGTCTGTAATGCTGGGGACCACTGGAGGAGGCTGACATGGATCATCCACTCGCAGTTTTGGCTAAAGATTGCTGCGAAAGCTTGAGCCTAATGTTTTGCAGTGATGATGCTTGGCCCATTCCAGCATTGAGGATGGGGATATTTGTAGAGCCTCTCCTCCAGTCAGTTGTTTAATCAGCCATCACCATTCATAACTGGGTGTGGCATGACTGCAGAGCTTAGACCTGATCCGTTGGTTGTGGGATTGTTTAGTGCTGTCTATCACTTGCTGCTTATGCTGTTTGGCATGCAAATAATCCTGTTTGGTGGCTTCACCAGGTTGACACCTCATCTATTAGCACCTGATGAAGGAGCACCGCTCCGAAAGCTAGTGTGCTTCCAATTAAACCTGTTGGACTATAACCTGGGGATGCGTGATTTTTAACTAATGTAGATTGTGCTCACTACTGTCTAATGTGCTTCCACAGCAAGGGAAGTCTTAGGAAGACAAAGGGAATTGAGGATTGAAAGGTGAATGGAGTATGACAATAGGTCGCGCTGTGCCTGGTCATGTGCAGGGATACGAATGGGAGGAGTGGTCGGCAATGTTAGTAATTTTTTTATACTTGGATGGAGGGTTTGTGAGGCTGTATCTCGAATTTTAGTCTCTTGAGTGGAAAAAGTAATTATTTGCATTATAATAAGCTCAGATAATGGGCAATCAACTAATTCCTGATTAAAGCAGTTATCGTGTGAGGAAAGGGTAAAGATTTATCACTTCCAGAAAAATATGCATTTATCGGAATGAAACATGCAAAATTAGACTTCATCGATTTTCACTTTCAGGAGAGACAAAGCCAAGGGTATACCATTTGAGAACTTGAGGTTTTAAACTTAAGGCGGGTATGAGGGCAACTTTGTTCTCCTGTAGTTAGTGTGAAGAATTGGTTTTCCAGAATATCGCTGATGTTGTCTCATAGAACAAAGAACAGTACAGCACAGAACAGGCCCTTCAGCCCACGATGTTGTGCAGATCATTGATCCTCATGTATGCACCCTCAAATTTCTGTGACCATATGCATGTCCAGCAGTGTCTTAAATGTCCCCAGTGACCTGGCTTCCACAACTGCTGCTGGCAACACATTCCATGCTCTCACAACTCTCTGTGTAAAGAACTCACCTCTGACATCCCCTCTATACTTTCCTCCAACTGACCCCTCGTGTTAGCCATTTCTGCCCTGGGAAATAGTCTCTGGCTATCGACTCTATCTATGCCTCTCCTTATCTTGTATACCTCAATTAGATCCCCTCTCCTCATCCTTTTCTCCAATGAAAAAAGTCCGAGCTCAGTCAACCTCTCTTCATAAGATAAGCCCTCCAGTCCAGGCAGCATCCTGGTAAACCTCCTCTGAACCCTCTCCAAAGCATCCACATCTTTCTTATAATAGGGCGACCAGAACTGGATGCAGTATTCCAGGTGCGATCTAACCAAAGTTTTATAGAGCTGCAACAAGATCTCACGACTCTTAAACTCAATCCCCCCTGCTAATGAAAGCCAAAACACCATATGCTTTCTTAACAACTACTTGGATGGCCATTTTAAGGGATCTATGTACCTGCACACCAAGATCCCGCTGTTTCCCCATACTGCCAAGAATCCTATCCTTAATCCTGTACTCAGCTTTCAAATTCGACCTTCCAAAATGCATCACCTCGCATTTATCCATGTTGAACTCCATTTGCCACCTCTCTGCCCATCTCTGCATCCTGTTAATGTCCCACTGCAGCCTACAGCAGCCCTATGTACTGTCAACGACACCGCCAACGTTTGTGTCATCTGCAAACTTGCTGATCCATCCTTCAGTCCCCTCATCCAAGTCATTAATAAAAAATACAAACAGTAGAGACTCAAGCACAGACCCCTGTGGAACACCACTCACCATGACTTCCAGGCAGAATATTTCCCTTTTACTACCACTCGCTGTCTTCTGTTGGCCAGCCAATTCTGTATCCAGACATCCCTGTATCCCATTCCTCCTGACCTTCTGAATGAGCCTACCATGGGGAAACTTATCAAATGCCTTGCTAAAGTCCATATACACCACACCCACAGCTCGACCTTCATCAACTTTTCTAGTCACATCCTCAAAGAACTCGATAAGATTTGTGAGGCGTGACCTGCCCCTCACAAAGCCGTGTTGACTGCATTTAGTCAAGCCATGCTCTTCCAGATGGTCATAAATCCTCTCCCTCAGAATCCTTTCTAACACCTTCCAGATGACAGACATGAGACTCACTGGTTTGTAGTTGCCAGGGATTTCCCTATTTCCTTTCTTGAAGAGTGGAATTACATTTGCCTCTCTCCAGTCCTCAGGTACGACTCCAGTGGAGAGCGAGAATGCAAAGATTTTCACAAGTGGCGAAGCAATTGCATTTCTCATTTCCCAAAGCAGCCGAGGACAAGTCTGGTCCCGGCCTGGCGATTTGTCAATCTTAATGTTTGACAAAATTTTCAGCACATCAGCTTCCTCTATCTCTATCCATTCCAGCATGCACACCTGTTCTTCAAAGGTTTCATTCACTACAAAGTTCATTTCTTTCGTAAAGACAGAAATAAAAAACTCATTTAGGGGTTCCCCTACCTCCTCAGACTCCACACACAGGTTCCCTATGCTATACCTGATCGGCCCTACTCTTTCTTTGACCATTCTCTTATTCCTCACATAAGTGTAAAATGCCTTTGTGTTCTCCCTAATTCGTTCTACCAAGCCTTTCTCGTGCCCCCTCCTGCTCTCCTCAGACCATTTTTGAGCTCCTTCCTCGTCTGCCTGTAATCCTCTAGAGCTGTGCTTGACCCTAGCTTCCTCCACCATATGTAAGCTACCTTCTTCCTTTTGACGAGAAGCTCCACTGCTCTTGTCATTCAAGGTTCATTTATCTCACCCCTTCTTGCCTGTCTCAGAGGGACATATTTATTCATCGCTCGCAACAACTGTTCCTTAAATAGTCTCCATATGTCTATAGTGCCTTTCCCATGGAACAATTGCTCCCAGTCCATGCTTCCTAACTCATGTCTAATCGCAACATAGTTTCCTCTTCCCCAATTAGATATCCTCCCATTTTGTCTAATCCTCTCCTTCGCCATAGCTATGTAGAATGTGAGGCAGTTGTGGTCACTGTCACCAAAATGCTCTCCCACCACAATATCTGATACCTTCCCTGGCTCGTTTCCGAGCACCAACCCGAGAATGACCTCTCCCCTCGTCGGCTTGTCAACGTATTGAGTTAGGAAACCCTCCTGAACACACCTTACAAAAACAGCTCCATTCAAATCTTCTGCTCGAAGGAGGTTCCAATCAATATTGGGAAAGTTAAAGTCACCCATTACAACAACCCTACTACGTTTCGTCCCCTGGCTAGGCGACATCATCAGTGCTTGGGAGCCTCCTGCGAAGCGCTTCTTTGATGTTTCCTCCGGTGTTTATAGTGGTCTATCCCTGCCACTTCCGGTTGTCAGTTTCAGCTGTCCGCTGTAGTGGTTGGTATATTGGGTCCAGGTCGATGTGTTTGTTGATGGAGTTTGTGGATGAATGCCATGCCTCTAGGAATTCCCTGGCTGTTCTCTGTCTGGCTTGCCCTATGATAGTAGTGTTGTTCCAGTCCAATTCATGTTGCTTGTTGTCTGCGTGTGTGGCTACTAAGGATAGCTGGTCGTGTCGTTTCGTGGCTAGTTGATGTTCATGTATGCGGATTGTTAACAATAAAGCTGTTGAAATTTAGAGAATGGGAGGCGATTTAAAACAAAATGGTGAACCCATTGTCGGCATTTCTGTGAGATGAAAGATACATGGTGCATAGTACCTCAAAATGGAATGCTTTCCACGTATTTCTGCATTCAGCCATTAAAGGAGTCACTGGTGATGGGGCATTTTATCCATTGCCAGCTAACGACACTACTTCTGCCATAATGATGGAAGTGAGGTCATTGATGCAACATTTTAAGATGCTTGTTTCGAGAACACTGGGTTGAAGAAATTCAGCAATTTTGTCACCGAATCAACGGATTCGCCTCCGACAAAAATAACTTTGTTTTTGTCCTACAAGTTAGCAGTGAAGGGTATCCCTTTAAAACATGAATTAATATTTTTTTCTGAATGCAGTACCTGCCTATGAATTTCCAAATTGCAGTGACGTACAATTTTGCTGATACCAACTATTCCCAGCGCCCTATGCCTATCCAGTTTGGAATACTAGGTATTTCACGCAAGCATTTAAATATAAAATATATAAAATAGACTGAGATAAAGGAACTTTTTACAATATTGCACAATTTAATGGATTTACTACTTTCTTCCTTGACAGATGCTCCAGGTTTACTCAGTATTTCGAACAGTCGATGCTTTTTTTCAATTAATTTCAGATGCACTGTTCTCACTGGAGGCAAAGCTTTCCTCAAACGAATTGGATGGCACAAGCAAAAGGGAGGCTGCAAATTAAAGTGTGAATGATCATGCCAAAATCCCCTATCAGCAATGCATCTGTCACAAATTGTTTAAATGTATTGACTTTGTATGTTAGCCAGAATCGTCAGATAAAACATTTCAGTGTCTCATATGTATAAAGCTTAAATGTCATCCGAATTATTCTGCCCAAATTAAATCTAAAACTTGTCATAGCTGGAATAATTTGCGATTCATTATTATTCTATAATGCTGCAAACAAATTGAATTTGCACCTATCCTCACAGATTCCAATGATAACATTTACCCAAAGATTTTCGGTTGTTTGGGAGGTGGATTGATATTATTCCTCATCGTGATGTACACACTCAGGCGAATTGGTAAGAATCAGATTCTATAAACGCTACCGAGTATTGAGGACTACTTCAGATGCAATGTCCTGCTGAGTAACTGTCAAATGGCTCCTATGTACCCTGCCCCAATGGTGTCTTCAATTTGATGCCACTGTATCAATTATTGATATCTCCAACTGGGGGGGGGGGGGGGGGGAGGGGAACACTCAGATGAAAACATAGAACATAGAACAACAGAGTACAGGAACAGGCCCTTCAGCCTGCCAAGTCTGTGCCGATGATGATAATGCCATTGCAAACGAATCCCGAATGCCTGCACGTGATTGGTATCCCTTTATTGTCTGGGTGATAGAACATAAAGGGGCACAGAACCACCAAAAATGGGTCCTGGTATGACTAGCAGTCGAATTACTTGCTTGCTCTCCAGCAGGATTGGATTGCTGCTTGAACTAAAAGTTCAGTATTCCGCCCAACGCCACCCTTCCCTCCGTTATCTCTCAATGCGGGATTGCAGCGGCGTTAACCTCTGTCAGCATGATTCATGTTTTACACTGAATGCAACAATGGTTTCAAATTTTAACCTGTTAATTGAGTCAGATTATAACCAATCTACATCATGAGATTTATTCTTAACCCAGATGCTTGTAATTTACCAGAATGGATGAATAATTTTACGTAGACTTCTTAATTATTCTTTGGCCATTCAGAGGAAATACCGCTGTGATATTGGTTGTAACATTTTAATATGTAATTGCAATAGAATTAAAGTACTTGTTGATTGATTTATATCTCATTTAGGAACATGCAGAAAACCAGAAGAGTGTAATCAGCACAATGAGCAGGTAGGTCACTGGCAGCTACTATTGAAAAAGTAGTTACACTGACATTTCAAGCAGCATCGCGATATTTTACCAGCTATCCCAACTGTTTCAATTCCCTGAATGTCTGTGCGGTTAAAAAGTACCAAGAGACAGTACAGTACTGTCGTCCAATGCAAGGAGTCAGATTACAAAGGAAAAAAGATTGTGTTTCAAGTTAAAACCATTAGCAGCATTGTTTGAATATAGTTAATCACTCTGGAGGAACACTTTAGATTAAAGGGTTTAGGGACTTAATGTGGCAGGAGAAAATGTATTAAGGAGATTGATTCAGAATACACTCTGTTGGATCAAATGGCATATTTCAGTGATGGGAATTGAAGTAAAATATATTGATAAGCAATAACTATAATTAAGAGATGGCTGACTAGCATTGAAAAAGATACTTTCATCTCCAAGTTGAAAGTATATCGGGTAGATATAATCACAGAAGAGACACAAAATATATTGCAACGCAATTCTATTCCTCAAATAGTAAGGAATGAAATACTTATGTTGAGACTAAGAAATATATCTTCAATGCATTATTACATGGTAAAGCGTTAAATGGACGAATTAAGATGTAGCAGAATCACACGCATGAAGATTAAGGTGTGTGTAACGAGTTCAAAGGTGACATTCAAAAAAAATACTGCATTTTAAGAATGAATAGGGCCAAATCTTGTAATGTCAATAACATGAACTGTGGCAAAATGTTTCCAAATAGTTTTAATGAGAGCACAACCTCTAATCTGAATATGACGTGCTAAGAAGCACAATATCTTAAAATAATCGGAGTGTGGAAAACCCCATTACACCGTCAGGCACTACCGGCACACTCTGTATCCCCACCCGAAACCTGTGGCTGATGTGATGTCAGTACACACCTTCCCCTCCCCCCCCCCCCCCCCTCCCCCGCCCTTCATCATCCACCTCCTCCCTTTTCCCTGGCACCATGCCAAGAACCTAGGACCACTGAGTCGACACAATGCCAACATGTGTAATCTTGTTTCCACTCTCTCTATTCACCATCAGATCTCAACAGATCTTCTGCTCACCTTGTACATTAACCTCCACTGCAATCCGTCTTCCAATCCCCCGATTTCAGATAATAGTCAGTGTGTAGTGCAAATTGGAAACACATTGAATCGAGTATGTGTTTCACGAGGTTTGCAACATATCATAGGCACGTTGATGGATTGTGCTCTATGCTAACACTTCGTTTCTTCCAGACTAGGTGTACAAAAACTAATGAGGGATTAACATACGCCACTCTAGGTTTCGCTAACCCCAGGGAAACTAAGAAGTCTCGACCTTCAGATGAGACCATGGTGTATGCGCAGGTAAAGAGAACATGTGCCAATCTAAAATAAATAGAGGAAGGGGAAACATTCGAGGTAAACACAGGCCTGGGAGCATCTGCGCAGAGGAAGAATTCGTGTATCATAGCAGTGACATTTTTATCAGAAAATAGAATCGAAATGTGAGTTTGTTTTTGTTCCAGCGAAACTGAAGGGATAGGAAGTATAAATGCAACATCCGGAATTGAAAAAGATTAAACAACAAAGTGTTTCATGATTCAAAGCCAGAAACAATTGTAATCTGAATATTAAAGAATCAATAAAGGGAAGCAGATCAGGTGTAAAATCTGCACAGTCGTCATCTGAATGCTGCTTGAAGGTGTAACCAATGAAATAAGACCAAATTGACTCAGACAAAAGAAAACGAACTAAACAAACGATGTATTCAGAACAAAATTTAGGCATAGGTGTTGCTCCAAGGCTCTTGAGGTAGTACAGTGTACTGAGTTCTGACAGCTATAGAACATGAAATCAATCCTATTCCTCGAACTGGCACTGAACACCATTGCAATGCTGCAGTGACCTATGGGTAAAGCAGTCAGGGTGAGATTGGAGAAGAGAATTAAGTGACAAAGCACATGATAGTGAATGTGGGCTGACCAGGGGTGTTTTATTGTCCACTTGAAATGAAGCCATCTTTAAAACGCAACTACAATTTCGTAAATTTTAAACAAATACTCGGAGTAGAACTTTTAAGACCTTCGATTTTTAAAAAAAAGTAGGAGAAAACAGGACAAATGCTTTACCCGCTTTGGAAAGGTTTCACAGGCAAATGAGGAAATGTCAGGTTTGACTGAAAAGTGGACCAGGGTGACGTGGAGGAAATAGCCCTTCTGTGGAATGTTAACAGTGGAGAGTCGAGGGAGATTGTGTGTAGTGGTGTCATTACACGGTAGCTGCATGGAAAGACAGAGGAGCATTCAAATGATGGAGTAAAATACAAGGACAGCGGTGAGCAAGTCATACCGGCGGGAAGGTGGGAAAAGGGTGAAAAATAACGTTATGAAGTAGATCAGATTTAATGGCGACTCATTGAACTACAGTCGGATAGCATACTCTTCCAGAGAAAGGAATACAGATCAGAAGCATATACATGCGAGTTACAAGCTGGGTCTAACGAATGATAAACTCATAAGGTCTTACATTCTATGCGGTTTCCCGCATGCCTCAGACACCCTGAGCAGCGCGTAAAGTTGCATGGAGGCATACAAAGGGCTTTGAAAACGTGGCCAAATACAGACATACATAGAGACTTGAAGAAGGACTTGAAATTTGATATTAGAACATGGTTTATATTGTGACATTCAGAAAAGAAGTGACAGCGATTTGATTAGAGCTGAACACAGAGCGAGGTGACCGGCAGCAGAAAGTGGAGTCGGCCCCTCGGCCCATTTGGATTCTGGATGTTGCAGAATGGTTAACGACGATGAATAAGGAATGTACGAGGGCGTTGTAAGACACACCAAGCTTGATAAACCATGTTAAAAATCACACAACACCAGGTTATAGTCCAACAGGTTTAATTGGAAGCACGCTAGCTTTCAGAGTATCGCTCCTTCATCAGGTGGTAGTGGAGTGCTCAATCCTAACACACAGAATTTATAGCAAAAATTTACAGTGTGGTGTAACTGAAATTATACGTTGAAAAATTGATTGCCTGTTAAGCCTTTCACCTGTTAGAATATCATGGTAGTTTCACTTCTTTCATGTGTAAATCACAAAACCTTTTTTAAAAAAGTTGCATTCTCAGGTTAGCTGTTAACAATGGCGATAACTAGACCATATGTCGAAGGTGTTAGCCCCCTGTGTTCTCTGTCGATGCCGTGAGGTTTAGATTGATTCTAATCTAAAAAGTGAGATAAC
This sequence comes from Chiloscyllium plagiosum, assembly GCF_037043375.1. Classification (NCBI taxonomy): domain Eukaryota; kingdom Metazoa; phylum Chordata; class Chondrichthyes; order Orectolobiformes; family Hemiscylliidae; genus Chiloscyllium; species Chiloscyllium plagiosum. The sequence goes on from NW_028270155.1 coordinate 77,467,772, forward strand.
GGCGTTTTACATGATTTCATGCAGTTTTTGAGCTAAGAGTTCTACATGAATGCATGCAGTTTTTGAGTAAAGTACGATGTAACCCTGAAAGTACAAATTCACCCCACAAAATATATGTGTGCATGTCTGTGTGTCTGTCTGTTTGGGTTGGGGGTTGTGAGTGTGAGAAAGTGTGTGTATATGTGTAGTGAGTGCAGAGTGTCTTAAGTCTGTGAGGGAGTGCATGAGCGTGTGTGCCTGTAACGGTGAGTGTGGGTGTCTGTGTGCTCGTCTGTGTAAATGTGTGTCCGTGTGTATGTGTGTATAGAAGTGCCTGTGTGTGTGTGTATCTGTGTGTGTGTGTGTGTATATAGTGCAATGGTCATCACCTGTAATGTGACATGAACCCAAGGTCCCGGTTGAAGCCCTCCCTACGGGTACCGAAATTAGCTATCAGCCTCTGCTTGGCCACTTGTCACTGGTGCCTGTCCCGGAAGTCTGCCTTGAAGGTCACCTGAATGTCCGAGGTTGACTGTCCTGGACCGCTGAAGTGTTCCCCAACTGGGAGGGAACCCTCCTGTCTGTTGATTGTTGTGTGGTGCCCATTCATCCATTGCTGTAACCTTTGCTTGGTTTCCCCGATGTACCATGCCTATGGGCATCCTTGCCTGCAACGTATAAGATTGAGAACATTGGCTGAGTCACATGAGTACCTGCCATATACAAGGTGGGAGGTGTCCCCACGCGTAATGGTGGTATCTATGTCTACACTCTGACACTTCGTGCAGCGCCTACCATGACAGGGTTGTATGGAGCTGCCCTGAGAGTCGGGCAGCTTGCTACAAACAACAATCTGTTTGAGGTTTGGAGGTTGTTTAAAGGCAAGTAGTGGAGGTGTGTGGAAGGTCTTGGTGAGGTGCTCATCCTCATTGATAATGTGTTGCAGGTCACAAAGAACATAGCGTAGTTTCTCACCAAGACCTTCCCCACACCCCCACTACTCTCCTTTAAACAACCGCCAAACCTCAAACAGATCGTTGTTCGTAGCGAGCTGCCCGGCTCTCAGGACAACTCCATACAACCCTGTCACAGTAGGCGCTGCAAGACGTGTCAGAGTGTGGACATGGATACTGCCATTACGCGTGGGGACACTTCTTACCATGTATATGGCAGGTACTCATGTGACTCAGCCAATGTTGTCTATCTTATACATTGCAGGCAAGGATGCCCGGATGCATGGCACATTGGGGAAACCGAGCAAAGGCTATGACAACGGATGAATTGGCACCACACAACAATCAACAGACAGGGGTGTTCCCTCCCAGTTGAGGAACACTTTAGTGGTCCAGGACATTCGACCTCGGACCTTCGGGTGACCATCCTCCAAGGTGGACTTCGGGACAGGCACCAGCAACAAATGGCTGAGCAGAGGCTGATAGCGAAGTTCGGTACCTACAGGGAGGGCTTCAACCGGGACCTTGGGTTCATGTCGCATTACAGGTGACCACTATTGCACTATGCAAACACACACAGATACTCCTATACACACCCATTCTCACACACACAGGTACTCCTATACATACATACACACGGACACACATATACACAGACGCGAACACAGACACCCACACACACCCTTACAGACACACACACTCCCAAACTCACACATGCACCCCCTCATAGACTTAAGACACTCTGCACTCACGACACACACACACTTTCTCACATTCACAACCCCCAACACAGCCAGACAAAGACCTAAATGCACATATATTTTGTGGAGTGAATTTGTACTTTCAGGGTTACATTGTACTTTAGTCAAAAACTGCATGCATTCATGTCGAACTCTTAGCTCAAAAACTGCATGAATTCATGCAAAACTCCATTTTCTCACTTTTTAGATTAGAATCAATCTAAACCACATGGTATGGACAGAGAACACAGGGGGCTAACACCTTCGACATATTGTCTAGCTATCACCATTGCTAACAGCTAACGTGAGAATGCAACTTAAAAAAAAAGGTTTTGTGACTGACACATGAAAGAAGTGAAACTATCATGATATACTAACAGATGAATTTTTCAATGTATAATTTCAGTTACATCACACTGTAAATTTTTGCTGTAAATTGTGTGTGTTAGGATTGAGCCCTCCACTACCACCTGATGAAGGAACGATGCCCCGAAAGCTAGTGTGCTTTCAATTAAACCTGTTGGACTATAACCTGGTGTTGTGTGATTTTTACCTTTATACACCCCAGTCCAACACTGCCATCTCTAATTCATTGATATACCATGATAGCAAACCTCCTGGGGAGAGTGAGCACAAGCAGCAGCAGTTAAACGCTGCATCGTCTGAACAAATGTGACAAATGTGGAGAAACTGGTAGACAGGAAGAGAATCTTCATTGAAGGCGGAATGTGCTGAAGTGGAGTCAAGGTTATTTGGGCTTGTCGTGATCTTACAAGATCATCGAACTGAAAGTTAATTCTGCTTCTGCCCACCTCAGAGGTTGAAAGCTTCCCTTTAAAAAGATATTTTCTCAGATATATGGGACTTCTCCGTTTTTCACTTCGTATTAAATTACACTGATCAGTAACTTCATTTCCAGAATCAATTTATGAATAATCGTTTTGAAGCCATTGCTATAAGCATCTGAGTTTCTTCATATATGTGAAAGATACATTAGCGACTATTGAATTTGTACAGATTAGAATGGATTACAAACTTGACACAGGAATTGTTGGAAACCACTGCATGATTTCACTTATCTCAACAGTTTCTACAACTGCAATTTAGAAAGCAATAGCTAAACCAACTTTATGTACAGAACAAAACCTGAATTGTAGATAAATATTGAAACAGGTACTTCAATATTTAATTATTTATTTTTCATGTAAAAATGTGCAAGGTTTTGGCAAATCGATCGGCGGGAACAATGAATAATTATATGCAGGAAATACCATATTTGACAGCCAATTGACCACCTCCGTTGTTGTAGAATAACAATGCCCAAGTTGCATTTCAGAAGTCTGACTTCAGTCACCATTGTTGGTATTTACAGACGAAACACGAAGTGACAGGGAACATGATATATGTTGACTTGGATTTGTCGAGTTCGGGGAGAACTGGGAGAACGCCCCAGAAGGAAACAAATGCAGTTTATGCGCAGGTACGGCTGATATTTGTAAAATCGAATTAAAGGAAATTAACACTTAATTAAAATTAACACAATGCAAATTGACATTTCACATTTGATTATATTAAAACACATTTTTAAAAGTCCTAATAATGCAATCGTAAAATAGCATGAAAATCCCTGCTGTCGTTTACTGAGCGACATGAAATCAAATCCTCACAGCAGATTTCATAAATATTCTGACACTCTAATCGGAAATGGACGTGTATTTTCGATTTATTTCCCACAGCGGGTTTCTAGTTACACGGGTATCGATTATGACATTTTATTTATGACTTTTCAGGTTTGATATCAACTGATTCAAGTTTATTCCATCTAATTAATCTTCCAATGCCATGCTAAACCTTAAAGGGGTGACTCAGCATACAATAAATCTCAGTGATGCATTTCTGTGGACTCAAAGTAATACAGATCCATTCATACACAGTGCTCTGTTCCTTGCAGACAGAAAGAACATGTGCGTTTACACGGGGATATTGTCAGAAAAAATGCATTGACTCTGCTTGCTCAATCTACCTCGATTAGCAACTACAAAAACCTCGGTGTTAACTATCATTCAGCATTTGTGAGTGCCATGGCAAACTTATGGCAACTCATGCACCAATCAGTGCTAAATTGACCATAGCATTCATTGAAGTTGAGGCTTAGGTGCATTAGTTCGGGGAAACATAGAGTAATTGGTGTGGGTGAATGGGTTTGGGTGGGAAACTCTTCAAAGGGTCAGGGTGGACTTGTTAGGTCAAATGACCTGTTTCCGCACTGCAAGGATTCCATAATCCACAATACATATTGAAGTAGTCCATTTTAAAGTGCAACAAGATCTAGGAGAAAGTGAGGGCTGCAGTTGCTGGTGATCAGAGTTGAGAGTGTGGTGCTGGAAAAGCATATGCAGAGATATTTAAAGAAGGAGGAGATTGGCACGAGGTAATAGAAGCGTTGCTGGCATGATGGATCAAATGGCCACCACTGCAAAGTAACAATTCTGTGATTTGCAGCATATTTTCCTAATTAATCCACCTTCGTCCAATTGATTCATAATTTTGACACAGGTTGTGGTTTGCAAGATCTTCCTCATCACAGAGCCTAAACTGATTGGATTGTGTTTTCTGTTTTTGTGCAGTTTTTTACAGAAGTATGACTTGGATATTCTCCTATCGCCTGCCTCATTATCTAAAACTAAATAAGTTTAGAAGTTGATTGCTAATGCCTTTGAAATTTATCCTGTTGTGCATTTGCGGATCTGGGTGGCACTGCTGTGTCACAGTGATAAGGGCCCAGGTTCATTTCCAGCCTTGTGTGACTGTGAGTGTCTGTGCCTATGTGGGTTCCCTCTAGGTAGTCTGGTTTCTTCCCACAGTCCAAAGATGCGTGATTTAGCCAATCCAAGTTGCCCATAGTGTCCAGGTGTTTGAGCCACAGTAAATGTGGGAGGAGCTGGCTCTGGGGCGGATGCACTTTTAGATTACTTACAGTGTGGAAACAGGCCCTTCGGCCCAACAAGTCCACACCGCCCTGCCGAAGCGCAACCCACCCATACCTCTACATTTACCCCTTACCTAACACTACGGGCAATTTAGCATGGCCAATTCACCTGACCTGCACATCTTTGGACTGTGGGAGGAAACCAGAGGAGAACGTGCAAACTCCACACAGTCAGTCACCTGAGGCGGGAATTGAACCCGGGTCTCTGGCGCTGTGAGGCAGCAGTGCTAACCACTGTGCCACCGTGCCGCAGTATGGTGGATCAGTATTGGCTGAATGACATCCTCCTGCACTGTAGGAATTCTATGATTCTTTTGGTGACCTCAGATGCATTCTATGCAATTCCAGTGATTTATCAACTTAAATATCATCAGACAGTTTTATTGCACTTTTTCTTAACTTTTTTAATTTGCCTGCTGGCTCAATTGACTCCAACATCATTTTGAAAGCATGTTATTCCTTTTTGAAGTTTGAAATATCATAATAATTTGCAAAGTCATCTATTTCCTCTTCCACAATGCAGAAAACCGATCTCTGATCTTCCTCGCCTTGACTTTTACATTATATTTGGCTCCTTGTACACTGATGGCAAATCTGTGAATTTTACGTTAACTGTGATTCTATCCTCTTAATTTATATGTTTGTGCATTATTTCTGTTCTGTCAATTGCTCTGAACTTTCTACAATGTACCTGGATTGTATTACTAACTTGCTCTCCCTTTGCCTCTTCTTACTCTAACTCTTTATCTGTTTCATCAACAATGAAACTCTGTACAACATTTTTTTTTGCTTGGTCTCCCAACCGGACAATTTTCTCATGCCAATCAGTTTATTGAATTGCCTCAGGCATAAGTACATCCTACCACAGATAAGGAGATCAAACGTTTGCACATTATTCCAATTGAGGACTGATGGTTTCAAATGCAATTCCATCAACAATGCATTAGTTTCATGCTATTAAATCCATCTTTATAAATGTTCATGCACCTTTCATATGCAACTTGCCATTACTTGCATGCTTATTTTTGTTCATTCTTGTGCACAGACCAACAAATTCTACTGCAAATATTTACCACATGCTCACTCTCAGACAATAGCCTGCTTTTTGTATTACAGAATCATGGAATCCCTACAGATTGCAAGCAGGCCATTTCCCATGGCTAACCAATCTTGCCTCGACATCCCCTGACACGGTGGGCAATTTAGCCTGGCCAATCCATCTAACCTGCACATCTTTGAACTGGGTGAGGAAACTGGAGCACCCAGAGCAAACCCACGCAAATATGGGGAAAATGTGCAAATTCCATAAGACAGTCACCCAAGGCTGGAATTTGACACAAGGCAGCAATAATAACAACTGTGCTTCCCCAATTATGTCTAAAATAATTTATAATCTCGCACTTGTCACAATACACAATTTGCCAACACTTCAGCAAAAATGATGTATGTGCTTTGCTGTCCTATTTACAGTCTTAAGTGCAGATGTGCTTACTTTGCTTCCTAAAATTTAGTGTTGAGCAAATGTTGATACATTAGTCTGGGCCCCGTTTTTAGCTGACATAAAATTGCAGTAGCTGACATCCAAACTTGAAACTGAAATTCAAACTTGAAACTTTGCTTTATCCCACCAGTTATTCTCTACAAAGACAAAATGACCCTTTCTTAAAGATCTGCTTTCTGTTTTTTCCCATCAGCTAATCTTATATCCTTAGCGATTGAATGATTGGTGCTTGCTGATCTTATATGTGACACAGGAAGAAACACTGTTAACTCTGCAGAAAATCAAACAATAAGATATCTGCAACTGAAAAACTATGAACAAAGTTTGTTCAAAAACAACAAAAGTATGCTGCTGATTTAGCAATAGCTACCCTACACCCACTTGAGTACGATTGCTTCATCACAAACTCCCTTGTGGTCCCTTGTGAATATGTATGATCCCCTCAGTTTTTTTCTTTTTCTATATTTTTATTTACACATGGGGAAATCAGCATAGGTTCATATGAACAATGGAATCAGAACCATTGGTAGGTCAGTCAGTCTCTCCAGTATGTTCCGATGTTCTGAAGATTCAATATAATGACTGGTGTGAGAAGATAGTCCAATTTCAGAGAGCAAATCAAAAACGTTGTACAAACAATATCATACTGAATCTGCTGTAACCTCAAATCCACATTCAAAGGGTATCCTTGATAATCTTTCACCTCTTGCTCCACCCGAATCTCTCAATTTGGGATTTAAAAATATTCAAGAACCTTGCTTCCATTACCTTTTGAGGAAGAGTGTTGCAAAGACTCATAGATGTCTGAGAGAAAACAATGTCTATCGCTGTTTTAAATGGTCAACCTCTGAATTTTTGCAACCATGATCCCTAATTCTAGATGTTCCCATAGGAGGAAACATCTCTATATCTACCTTATCAAGACACCTTCACATGTCATACGTTTCAATGAATGAACATGTTCTTCTTTGCAGCTGTCCAATCTTTTCCCATGAGACAAATTTATCATAATCTTTGTTGCCTCGACCGAGCTAATTCACAATTTCCTAAGCAGTCTTTTAAAAGTCTTCAGATTGATACTTAATTTCTATGATTGCTTATTTGTAAAGTTTTGATTGGTAGGCCACAAAATGCGTTAATGTCAATAGCAAATTCAAAATAAAACAATTTTGATAGATTAGATTGCTATATTTTCCTGAACAATTGAGTCTGAATGACTTTTCACAAAATAATCAGTGAACGATTGTACTTTATTTAGAAGCTATATGAGTTACCTCCCATTTTTGACAAAAGATACACAAATGTATTGAAAGAATTACTTCGGCATATATAAACACGCTTTCTTTAAATGTTAATTAAATTTTGTCTCTGATTTTGTTCTCACTTTAATGAAGAATACCTTCACATTTTCATTATTCAGAAATATTTGTGAATTGTGCCAGCTCGCCCTACTATATCAGATTATATTGCATTGCTAAACAATGAGGGATCAAGGATACAGCATGAGTCTACTCTGGCTGGGCAGAGTGCCACTCTACATCAAATGTATATTAAGAATAAAATTTGAAAACAAAACTGCCAATTATTAACTAAAGCAAATTACCTAAGCAAAATGAACCAGCAAAATATTAGCAGATTAGCAATTGGATCTCTTCAGCTTTCTGAATATGGATAAATCAACAAAAACATTCTCACAGTAAAATCAAGAGGACAAATAGAATTAAAATTACTGTCCAATAAAATCAGAATGAACTATCAATTCATGCCAGAAAAGACAGTGGAACATAAACAGGTTAGGGACAATTAACCAAGAGAAATTTGCGAACATTTGTTGAAGCAAAGCCCATCATTTTTAGGTCAAAATGCAGCGACTGGAAAATGGGAATGAAAATATTGGCATTTTCCCACGTTACTTACACAAAGTGAAATTATAAATATCTGACTGCATTCTACCACAGAGAAAAAAAAAGTCAAAAATAATTTCAATGATTAATATGCTGAATTTTAAGCATATTTAAACAGAGTAAGGAGATCCTTGACAGTTGGAAATAATTGAAATATGATGTTTAGTGGTAACTGTAATGTTAATGTTCAAGATGCTTGAAAGTGGAGTCGCAGGTAGATAGGATAGTGAAGAAGGCGTTTGTTATGCATTCCTTTATTGGTCAGAGTATTGAGTACAGGAGTTGGGAGGTCATGTTGTGGCTGTACAGGACATTGATTCGGCCAATGTTGGAATATTGCATGTAAGTCTGGTCTTCTTCCTATCGGAAAGATGTTGTGAAACTTGAAAGGGTTCAGAAAAGATTTACAAGGATGTTGCCAGGGTTGGAATATCTGAGCTACAGGGAGAGGCTGAACAGGCTGGGGCTGTTTTCCCTGGAGGGTCGGAGGCTAAGGGGTGACTTTATAGAGGTTTACAAAATTATGAGGGGCATGGATAAGATACATCGACAAAGTCTTTTTCCTGGGGATGGGAGTCAAGAACTAGAGGGCATTGGTTTAGGGTGAGAGGGAAAACATATAAAAGAGACCTAAGGGCAATTTTTTGACGCAGAGGGTGGAATTGTATGGAATGAGCTGCTGGAGGATGCGGTGGAGGCTGGTACAATTGCAACATTTAAGAAGCATTTAGATGTGTATATGAATGGGAAGGGTTTGGAGGGATATGGGTCGGGTGCTGGCAGGCGGGACTAGATTGGGTTGGGATATCTGGTCGGCATGGACGGATTGGACCGAAGGGTCTGTTTTCATGCTGTACATCTCTATGGCTTTATGACTGTTTCAGTTGAAATGGAATAGACCCAGGCGACAGTATCTGAAGGAAGAAATTCATCCACAGTTTTGCAAAATTATGACAGAATGATGTGAGGAAGATAACAGCTTAATATTGATAAGAAACATAAACACCTCTGTGATACAATCTGTGCTTCTATCTGCTAAGTGTATTTGTATTTGCCCAGTGTAGTGGCTTCTTTTCACCACTGCATACACTGGACTTTTTTCTTGGTATTTAGGTTTCGATGATGCACCGTAGTCATTGAAGGTAAGCTAGCCTGCTTTATGTCATGCTCTGTTTTGTCTGAAAAACAACATTGAGACTGATTTACCATTCATTTGAATCATTCTAGATGAAAATTACACAAATCTATTTTTGACATTTTCTTGAAATCAACTCATTCTAATGAATGAACACATTATTTATACATGTGAGCTGAAATGTACCTCTGTACATAATGCGATTTCTTCCAGTTTTTTGGCATGATGCCATCCTCAGAACCTACTAGGTTAAGAGCAGAGTATGTCAGCTTATCCTCAGGCATCTCTTGCTATTTCTAGAAAATCAAGATTTAACATTCATTTGGTTATTTCATTTTGGAGTCAAGAGACAAGCATACATTCTTAATGCAGGCAATTTGTTTCTTGTAGTGACTTTGCTAACACTTCATTACAATTATGATACTTTACAGTTCCTCACTCTGAACTGTTTGTTGCCAGGAACATCACATCGAATCACAATAAGCAAACCTTATTGTTTCACTATTATTAATATTAATATAGTTTTAATTCAAAGTTTCCAGAAAAATGCTGCAATTATGCAGTGTTCTGAAGAAAAGGTTTCGTGCATCAGTTCAATTTAATTACGTTTTTGAATTCTGATAGGTGACTTTCTGTTTTATTACATTCTGCTACAGATTGAGTATACAGTACAGTTTATTAAATGAGGCAAAAATAAACGTGTTTGCATTTGCTTAATAACTATAAAAAAGAATCACAGGTCTCACTGCTTCAACATAAAATTACAAGTGGCAAATACTTGAAATGAGTTAGTAAAGTCTTTCATTCGGAGGGTATATGATGCAGTATTTAATTGAAAATTCCCTCAAATTAAATTTTTTTTTAGATTAGATTAGATTAGATAGATTAAGTAATCTAATCTAATCTAATCAGTATTTAATTGAACATTCCCTCAAATTAAATCAGTAAATCAGTTCGAGAAAAAGACAAACTGTACTTACAACTGCTAATAGAAAATTAGTTTCAGAACCACCCTGTTCCCTTATGAATAATGGAAGGTATTCTATTCTATTTCAGTAGGCCATCTAAATAAAGGCATTGAAGTCTTAATTGAAGATGAAGTTGCAATGTATTTTCAAAGAATTCGCAAGGAACTCTTGATGCCAGATAGCATGTCTTAAAGTAAATTATTGATGTTTTAAGTTAGAATATGTACCATTTATTTAGGGAGGTACATGTTCAGCTTAGTGACAATGAAGAAATGTAACAAAGACAGTGTGATTTTGCTTAAAATGTAAACCACAATATTTCAGTGCTCTAAAATGTGCCTTTTGGTCTTCTGTGAGGTATTTCTCAATCATAGATATTTTTGTTTTCTCTTTTAATCTGATCCACTGCTCGTGAAACAATGAAACACAGGTTAAGCATTGCATCTGGCTATGAGAGGATTTTATTCTATTACCTATAACAGTGCAGCTTCAATATAGATTAGATTAGATTAGATTAGATTACTTACAGTGTGGAAACAGGCCCTTTGGCCCAACAAGTCCACACCGCCCCGCCGAAGCGCAACCCACCCATACCCCTACCTTTACCCCTTACCTAACACTACGGGCAATTTAGCATGGCCAATTCACCTGACCTGCACATCTTTGGACTGTGGGAGGAAACCGGAGCACCCGGAGGAAACCCACGCAGACACGGGGAGAATGTGCAAACTCCACACAGTCAGTCGCCTGAGGCTGGAATTGAACCCGGGTCTCTGGCGCTGTGAGGCAGCAGTGCTAACCACTGTGCCACCGTGCCGCCCACAAATATAGAGTCATAGAGATGGACAGCACAGAAACACACTCTTCAATCCAACTGGTTCATGCCGATCAGACATCCCAACCCAATCTAGTCCCACCTGCCAGCACCCAGCCCATATCCCTCCAATCCCTTCCTATTCATCTATCCATCCAGATGCCTTTTAAATGTTGCAGTTGTACTAGCCTCCATTACTTCCTCTGGCAGCCCATTCCACACACACACCAACTTCTGCATGAAAAGGTTGCCCCTTAGGTCTCTCTTATATCTTTGCCTTCTCACCCTAAACCCTCTAGTTCTGGACTCCCCTTGCCTATTTACCCTATCCATACCCCTCATGATTTTATAAATCTCTGTAAGGTCACCCCTCAGCCTCCAACGCTCCAGGAAAAAAAGCCTTAGCCTATTCAACCTCTTCCAATAGCTCAAATCCTCCAACTCTGGCAACATCTTTGTAAATCTTTTCTGAACCCTTTCAAATTTCACAACATCCTTCCAATAGGAAGGAGACTAGAATTCCACGCATTTTCCAAAAGTGCCCTAACCAATTTCCTGTACAGCAGCAAAATGACTTCCCAACTCCTGTAGGAGAAAGTGAGGACTGCAGATGCTGGAGATCAGAGCTGAAAATGTGTTGCTGGAAAAGGGCGTATGCCCGAAACGTCGATTCTCCTGTTCCTTGGATGCTGCCTGACCTGCTGCGCTTTTCCAGCAACATATTTTCAGCTCCCAACTCCTGTACTCTATACTCTGACCAATAAAGGAAAGTATACCAAATGCCTTCTTCACCATCCTATCTACCCGCAACTCTACTTTCAAGGAGCTTTGAACCTGCACTCCAAGGTCTCTTTGTTCAGCAACACTCCCTATGATTTTACTATTAAGTGTATAAGTCCTGCTAATATTTGCTTTCCCAAAATGCAGCACCTTGCATTTATCTAAATTAAACTCCATCTTCCACTCCTCAGCTCATTGGCTCATCTGATCAAACAAAAAATCACAGAAAGATATTCAGTCATGGAGTACAGACTTTGTCCCAGTTTTCAGAAGACCTCCGAGAAAGGAATTTAATTTCTGCTGCACCTGCAGCACAGAAGTGGGTCTATTCTGCACGACATAATTTTTAATGGATAAATGCTTCGTGTTAAGAGTCCAGTAGCGAACCAGCTTCTTGACTTCCTGCAATCCAGGTAATTTAGCTACATTGTTGTCAGGGAGAGAGTTCCATGTACCAGATGCAAGGAAAGGATTATTTTGGTTGTATTAAATTCAAGGATGTAGAACGAAATACCTTTTAAAAAGCAAACTCAGGTCCACACCTGAATTGGAAACAATATAGCTATTGAATTCATGCTTTAAAAATGCACTTAAAGCGATTAAATCTGCTGGTCTGTCCTGCATTCAATTGCAGTCAAGAATAAATATCTATAATTGCATGGTGCACTCTGGATTGACAGCAGAGATTTCAAGGCAAAGGTGAGGACTGCAGATGCTGGAGATTAGAGTCAAGAGTGTGGTGATGTAAAAGAACAGCAGGTCAGGCAGCATCCGAGGAGCAGGAGACTCGATATTTCGGGCAAAAGCCCTTCATTAAAGGCTGGCAATTCCTGGCCTCATTCCTGACGAAAGGCTTTTGCCCGAAACGTCGATTCTCCTGCTCCTCGGATGCTGCCTGACCTGCTGTGTTTTTCCAGCACCATACTCTCAACAAAAATTTCAAGTTTTGCCAAACTGTTCCAATTGTTCCTGGTAAAGTCTCACCTGCTCCTTTTCAGTTATCACAGACTAGGAGCTTCCTCTCACGTGTCACTAATATCCACATTTTGAAAATTAAAACTGAGACAGGTTTGCATCACGATGGCTCATCCACTTGTTTTTCAAGATTGCAGCACATTGCACTGGCAGAGAGGCAGTCTGCAAGAAAAGCTGTCTAAGGAAGCCAAGTTGGGCAAGCTGTCTGCATAATTTGTTGAGATCTTTGCCAGAGTCTCTCGATAGAAGTCAGTCATAATGACCAAACTCAGACTAATGGATGAATTAATTTTCAACAGTGTCGTAAGAAAGGCAAGAGCAATCATCTCTATTTGCAGCTAGAAACCTACCATTGAGAATAATCATCACTCCAGTGTAGCATTACGCCTATAATCAATGCAGCAAAATTATTATTCATCATACTGTCACTTGTTAAGTACAAATGAAAAGTCATACAAATGAAAGCAATTATAAATATATTTGAACATTTAAAATAGTTACAACAGCTTGTGAAACCTCCTACCATTTTCTAGCATTTTTATTTTGTTTTTATTCAGCTGATGTTGTGCTGCTGAGTGCTGATGGTATCTTCAAGACTTATCTACAAGTTAGGAATATATGTATATATATATGGGTTTCCAGTTTCAATTGCTCAACTAGACTTGAAAATTAAAATAATGACTGCAGATGCTGGAAACCAGATTCTGGATTAGTGGTGCTTGAAGAGCACAGCAGTTCGGGCAGCATCCGAGGAGCAGTAAAATCTACGTTTCGGGCAAAAGCCCTTCAAATTAAAATAGACAGAATAAAGGAAATTAGCCTCACCACATCTTCATGCTGAGTTGGATTTAATGATTTTTTCTTTCATCCTCCTGAGAAATAAAAATGACATAAGTCAACAACAGAAAAAGGGTGATACTTGGACATGTCAGCAAACCAAAGAAATCAAAAGCAAATCGAATACTATTTGCAGTTGTAAACAGCGTACAATAGGAAACAATAATTTCGCACTACTAGTCTAAACGCTACACACAGATGCTTTGAACTTATGTCTTGAGGGTTGAAGCTATGGAAACTTCTTTCAGCATTGAATTTCTCTATCACAATTTTGAACAATACTGATACAACATAGCAAAGTGAAACTGCAACTCTTCTTGTTGTATATTTGATGTGAAGCTCGGCCTCTGACAAGGTTGCACAATGCAGGTTAGTCAGGAAGGTTAGGTCGCATGGGATCCAGAGAGAACTAACTAATTGGCTACAAACCTGTCTTGATGGTAGGAAGCAGAGGGTGATGGTTGAAGGTTGTTTTTCAGACTGGAGGCCTGTGACCCATGGTGTGCCACAGGTGTCGATGCTGGGACCTTTGTTATTTGTTATTTACATAAATGATCTGGATGTGAATATACCAGGCATGATTAGAAAGTTTGCAGATGTTATAAAATTAGGAGATATCGTTGATAGCGAGGAAGGTTATCGAAAATTACAGAGGGATCTTGATCAAATGGGCAAGCTGGCTGAGAATCGGCAAATGCAATTCAATACAGGTAAGTATGAGGTGTTGCACTTTGGAAAGTGAAACCAAGGTAGAACTTATATAGTAAATGGTAAGGTTCTGATGAACATTTCAAAATGCACAACATTATCGATAATTTCAAGGATATCCATCTGTTAACCTGTGTTCAAATGCAAAAAAAACTTATTGCAACCAATTTCTCTGCAAAAGCTAAATTCAAAAAACTGAAGCAACCCATGACCAAATGCAGCAAAAACTGGAGAACATCAAGGCTTGGGCTGAAAATTTGGAAGTAACATTCACGCCATACAAATGCCATGCAAACACCATCTTCAACAAGAGACGATTCTAAATATTATGCCTTAACACAGTGGCATCATCATCATCAGTGATTCCCCTGACTATCTACGTTTTGGGGGTTATCATTGAGCAGAAACAGAATTGGGCGAGCCACAGATATAGAACTTTAGGTCAAAGGCTAGGAATCCTGCAGGGAGTAACTCAACTGTTGACTCCCCAAAGCCTACCCACCACCCACCAAGTGCATGTTAGGAGTGTGTTAGAATGATCCCCATTTGCCTGCACGCTGCATGTCCTAAAGCACACAAAAAGTTTGACATGATCCAATAAAAATCAACCACTTGACTGACACCACATTCAGTCACTCCATTACAGATGCTCGGCAGCAGCAGTGTGTACCATTGAAATGCACTACAGAAATTCACCAAAGATCCTGACACAACATCTTCCAAACACACACTCATTACCATCTAGCAGGACAAGGGCAGTAAGTATATGGGAACACACCATTTCCAGGTTTCTCCCGAGCCACTCACAATCCTGAAATCACCGTTCCTTCACTGTCACTGGGACAAAATCGTGTAAATTCCTCCCGAATAGCTTTGTGGGTCTACTTACAGCACATGGATTGCAGCAATTCCAGAAGGCAGCACACCACCACCCTGTCAAGGGCAACTAAGGACAGGCAATAAATGCTGGACCAGCCAGCGACGCCCACTTTCCACAAGCTTTTTTAAAATCGAGCAGATATCAAACTTTGCAGTGTCATTGGCTCTCCAGGTTCTCCAGGTTCTCCAATATTCTTGAACATGTTTCAGTTTAAGTAAATGCAAATATTTTGCATGATATTTCTGTATCTAATAACGTTTTGTTTTGTTGACACACAGGATAAATGCATCTCTGGCCCAGAAGACAGTTAACAGTCAACCACATTGCTGTGGTTCTAGAGTCACATGTAGACCAGACTGGATAAGGATAGCAATTTCCTTTTCAAAAGGTCATTAGCAAATCAGACAGGTTTTTCTGATAACCGATCATGGCTTAACCGTCATTACTTCCAGATTCTCCGGTACAATCCAAAGATGTACAGGTCAGGTGAATTGGCCATGCTAAATTGCCCGTAGTGTTAGGTAATGGGTAAATGTAGGGGTGTGGGTGGGTTGCGCTTCGGCGGGTCGGTGTGGACTTGTTGGGCCGAAGGGCCTGTTTCCACACTGTAATGTAATATAATCTAATCTAATCTAATGTTCCAGTATCCTGGACAGTTACATTCAGAAGATTAAGGCAGGCTACTCGTTTAATGACATGGAAGAACTTGCTGCTATCCTCCTGCAGAAAGGATTTGTTACCTTCTCTCCGCCAGTAAGCAATAACATTTGAATCGTCGATTTTGAGGGAGAAAAGACAAAGCAAGAAAACTGTTGAACCTCTCTGCGCTGTTAATCATTTCAGATCTGGATTCACTTTGGCCAAAATACTCACAGCAGCTATCAACCAAGGAAACACACTGAGGTTAAACAAGAAGGACAGTCTGCACCAAATAACATTGTTATTCCAGGCGATTGATGCAACAATACTTTATGACACTTTACTCTTCAACTAATTCTCCAGTTTTTAAACTATTATCTGAACTGAATGTCATATTTTCTTCCTACTAACTCAGTGGCAAATGAGTTCTGGGAATACTTAACTTGAAAAAGAAGACAATAATAAAAGGTATTCATTTATTTGTCAAATGTTTTTAAGTTCACAATACGTCTTGATTACGAACAGTGAAGCTGTATAGCAAAAGAAACATGTACCTGCACAAAAGATTCACTGCAAACAGACATCTCCTTGTCAATGCCATATAGAAATATTGGCAGGGAAAATGTGAGACGATCAGTTGTGACTGAGGACAAAATAGACAAATGATTGTTAAATGCTCATCTCTGTGCCTCATTTAATCATATACATACGTGTGGTCAATAAGCAAATGACTACTTGCTGCATGAACAAAACTATATTTTCAAATAAGATCTGCTGTTTATGCTCTGGGAAACTGCCACAAAAATTGTGACACTAGATAGGGTACAGAACGGCATTTGGGAGATTACTGTTGGGACTTGAAAATGTGGCTGAGGAACGATTAAATAGGATGAAGCTTTTGCCTTTCAAATAAGCTGAGGCTGAGGGAAAATTTTATTGGGATGCACAAAACTGAGATGGGCTGAGACACAGTCAATTGGGAAGAGGTCATTAGCCTTCATATTGAGGTCAGTGATAGGGGGGTCATAGATTTAAAGAGATTGATGGAAAAACTTAACGAGGAGATGATGAAACATCTCCAGAGTGTGGTAGACATCTGGAACCTGTGGCCTGAAAGGAAATTAGAGGCAGATTCCTTTGACTCTTTCACAAGTAATTTTGTTTGGACATGTACTTGACGTGCTGTAATCTGCCATACTTCTGTTATGATACTGTCGCTTTAAAAGGTTATGTTGTCCTTTTTTTAAGACAGATTGAATGGAAAATGTCCCAAGCTGTCTCTAAGAATGTAAACAATTTATGAGGCCTTGGCTTTTTTTTAAAGTTGGAACAATGGAAGAAACCTGGGTGTGGCCAGCTCTCAAAGACCTGTTTTCTAGGCTTTTGTTTTCTAGGAACTGTGGAACTGCATGTCCAAATACGTCTGTATGTTAATGTTCCTTTTGATTCTGCCATTTACAGTATAACTGTATTCATTGCTCCTGATGTGGTCTCCTCTACATCGGAGAGACAAAGCACAAACTATGGGACCAGTTCAGGGAAGATCTATAGTCTGCACACTCCAATCAACCCCACCTCCCAGTTGCCAGACATTTCAACTGGCCCTCCCACTCCCTCAATGACATGTCTATCCCAGGCCTCCTCCATCCTCAAAAGAAGGCCATCCACAAACTGGAGGAAGAACACCTCATCTTCCACATTGGGAGCTTAAAACCATATGGCTTCAAGATAGACTTAACCAGCTTCCAAATCTCCCTAACCCCACCTTATCCTAGGTGCAGCCCTGCCTCTCTACCTTGCCGTCTTGGCTGGATCTAACCTGTCCATCTTCCTCCCAATCTATCCGGTCAACCCTTCCGACTGACCAATCACAATCACCTGCATCCACCTATCACCATCCCACCTTCCTTGCCCCCAGCCCCACATCCCTCCATCTATTTATTTCTAAGGCCCCTTCCCCCTCCCCAGACCTAATGAAGGGTCCTGCCCGAAATATTAACACTTCTGCTCCACTGATGCTGCTTGAATGGTGTGCTTTTTCCAGCTCTACATTTTATCAACTCTATATCCTGTTTATCCTTTTGCAATCATCCGCACTATCATCAACTTCATCAATCTTCATGTCATCTGCAAACTTACTTATCAGACGACTCACATCTTCCTCCAGATCATGTATGTATACTACAAACCACAGAGGACCCGAGACTGATCCCTGTGGAACCCAGTTACTGGTCTCCATTCTGAAAAACACTCCTCCACCACTATCCCCTGTCTGCTATGACCAAGCCAATTTTGCATCCATCTAGCCAGCCAATCTGCTATGTGGGACTTTATCAAATGCCTCACTAAAGTCCACATTAACTGCATCCACAGCTTTACCATCATCAATAATTCTCATCACCACGTCAAAAAATTCAAGCAGGTTGGTGCGACATGACGTTCCCAGTACAAAACCATGGTGCCTGTCACTAACTGGTCCATTTTCTTCCAAACGAGACAGGCGGAAGTATTTTGTTAGGATAACTGATTGTTTGGATAACTGATCTGAATATAAACAAAGGAAGCATTTATGGGACCTTGAGGTCATGTTCGGATAATCCAAAATTCGGATAATTGATGTTCAGATAACTGAGGTTGTTCTGTATCTATTACTAGATTACTAGATTACTTACAGTGTGGAAACAGGCCCTTCGGCCCAACAAGTCCACACCACCCCGCCGAAGTGCAACCCACCCATACCCCTACATCTACCCCTTACCTAACACTACGGGCAATTTAGCATGGCCAATTCACCTGACCTGCACATCTTTGGACTGTGGGAGGAAACCGGAGCACCCGGAGGAAACCCACGCAGACACGGCGAGAATGTGCAAACTCCACACAGTCAGTCGTCTGAGGTGGGAATTGAACCCGGGTCACTGGCGCTGTGAGGCAACAATGCTAACCACTGTGCCACCATGCTGCCCACTATCTTGCCCCTCAGTATCTTCTCCAAGAATGCCCCCACCACAGACATCAGGATCACTGGTCTATAATTTCCTGGATCGTCCCTGCTTTCTTTCTTAAACAAAGAAATAACATTGCCTATCTCCAGCCCTTTAGAACCTCACCTGTGGTCAAAGAGGATGTGAAGATGTCAGCTAATGCCCCAGCTATTTCTTTCATGGCCTCTTGCAGCAACCTGGGATAGATCCAATCTGGCCCTGGGGACCCGTCTACATTAATACAATTTAGGATATGCAAACCTTCCTCCTTTAACATATTGACATTCTCTCGAGCATTCACATACTCATCCCTGATCTCAACATCAGTCATGTCCTTCTACTCAGTGAATACCAAAACAAAGTATTTGAAGTATCTCTCCTACTTCCTGTGGTTCCCTGCATAAATTCCCTCCATTATCCTTGAGTGGGCATGCTCTTCCCCTTGCTACCCTCTTTCTTCTAATATAAGCATAAAAAGCCTTGGGATTCGCGTTGATCATGTTTGCTAAAGACATTTCATCGCCACTTTTAGACTTCCTAATTCCGCGTTGAAGTTCGTTCCTAATTTCTCAAAACTTCTCAAGGACTTTGCCAGTTGGTATCGAATGCTACCTTTTCCCTTTTGACTAAGCTTAAAATTTCCCTTGTCATCCATGTTTCCTGAATGCTGCCATTCCTATTCTTCAGTTTTGCAGGGACATACATGTCCTGCACATTAATCAACTGGTCTTCAAAAGCCTCCTACATGCCAGACAGAGATTTGCCCTCAAATAATTGCTCCCAATCCACATTCCCCAGTTCCTGTCTAATTTGTGTGTAGATTAGATTCTGTACAGTGTGGAAACAGGCCATTTGCCCAACATGTCCACATTATCCCTCTGCAGAGTAACCCAACAGATCCATTTCCCTCCGACTAAAGCACATAACATTATGGGCAATTTAGCATGGCCAATTCACCTGACCTGCATATCCTTGGAGTGTGGGAGAAAACCAGAGCACCCGAAGGGAACTCCACACAGACAGCCGCCCGAGGCAGGAATCAAGCTCAGGTCCCTGGTGCTGTGAGGCAGTACTGCTAACCACTGAGCCACCATGCCACCCTATTTAAGCACCCTCACCCGAGGGCCACTCCTCACCCAAAGATTGGGTTTCACCATATGTAACCTATCTGCAATTTATTTCTTGTTTTGCTTTAAAACGTTGAATCTTGAAACTTCAAATAAACCACGATATTGTGAAACATCCTCCTGATTTAACACTTCAGCTGAACTGCACTTTGACTAAAAGTGAGATACATCACCACATACCTCCCTTTATGGTTCACCATTCTTAAGATTGAAAATTGATAGTTTAGAAAAATGAAGCATTGTCAATAAAATTAAAAAATGACAAAGTCACAAGTCAACATTTTTTCTCATATACACCCCCTCAATTTCATTTCTTACTGTCAACTCTTTGATCACATTATGAAATAAATGACACATAGCATCAGAAATCTGATATCTGTTTTGCTGGTACACAGCTGGTGGAGATTAGTGTGTGTTTGTGTATGATGTTTGTAGATGAAGCTGCCCTTGAATGGTAACATGAATCATGATGTGATCATCTCCTAACAGATGTGGACATAACAATCCCAAACCTAAACTATAAACATGCTGGTATGACAGTCAGAGTCACAGAGTTATTTTACTGCAGTGAAAGCTGCCCTTTGACCATTGTGTTTGTGCTGGCCATAAAACATCTATTTATTCCAATTCCATTTCCCAGCACTTGGCTTTTATCTTTTGGCTTCAAGTACACACCTAAATATTTCTGAAATGTCTTGAGTTTTCCCATCTCTATTGTCCTTTTAGACAGTTAGTTCAAGATACCCACAATCCTCTGGGTGAAAAGAAATTTCCCAAACCCCCCTTAACTATTTGTTCCTCATCTCAAAACTGTGCCCCTTGTACTGATGCCTCTACTGAGTGGAAAGGTTTATCCCTATCTGCTCTATCTGTGTTCCTTATGACTTTATATGCTGCAGCAATGGATATTTGATGCGATAAGGTTTCAAATATACTAACAACTTTGGAAAATCGCAAGACACGGAATACTTGTAATTAATTACATTTTCAAATGCAACTGAAGTATTGGACTGATGGAAGGTTTAAGTCAATATTTACCTTGATTCCATCCCTGTGATACTAACCCTGTGATATAAATTCCAAGTTATCCTTGGAACTTCGAATAGCATTGCCCATCTGAAATTGTTTAGAATTTCTTCTTTGATATTAATCTTGAGGCAGAATTGTGCGTGCATTATATAAAACCTGCTGTAAAGTCATAAAGTTGTACAGCATACAAATGGACCCTTCGCTCCAAGTCGTCCATGCTGACCAGATATCTTAATCTGGTACCATTTGTTAGTATTTCGCCCATATCCCTCGAAACCCTTCCTATTCACATAGCCATCCAGATGCCTTTTTAATGTTGTAATTGTACCCACTTCTACCACATGCTCTGGCAGTTCAATGTATACGCACATCAACCGATGAAAAGATGCCCCTTTAGTCGCTTTTAAATGTTTCCCTACTCACCGTAAACCTATACCCTCTAGTTTTGGACTCAACTACCCTGGGGAAAGGTCTTTGGCTATTCACCCTATCCATGCCACTCATGGTTTTATAAACTTATATACTGTTACCACTGTCCGACACTCCAGGGAAAATAGCCCCAGTCTATTCAGCCACACACTATAACTCAAACCCTCCAACCCCAGAAACATTGTGTAAGGAAATAGATGGATTCTGTGATAATGGAAAGGTATCGGTGATGGTGACTAAAATTTTGACTGAAGAAAAGTAATGTCAGCTCATCCAATATTGGGTATTATTCTGAGTGCAGTGAGTGAAAGAGATGATTACTACCTTATGCCAGGGGTCCTAAAATATACGTTTGGGAACGGATGTGATGTTTCCACATGTTGACCCTTAGAAGCAACATGATTATGGGAAATAGCAGAAATAGGAAGGATCCCTTGATAGTTTCAAACGTAATATGGTGGAAATGTGCAACATTCCACAACAAGTAATTCAACTCAAAAGTTAAGAAACAATAGGGAAGTAGGAATCAAATAAATTCTTGGGGGTCGAATATCTGGAGTTTGGTTCCTTTGTAATTCATCTAAAAAAACTGCAAAGAGATCAAGTTCACTCATGCTTCTCAAGTTCACTGACCTGGCTGACCTGTGGATGGTGGGCCAGTGCTAGGCAGTGTAGTCTGTGGCATCTTCCCCCAGGATCAACTGGGCCAAAAGTTCAGGACTCCAGATCAGTCCGTGGAAGGTGGACTCTCTGCCAGAGGAGTTACAGTGGTTCAGCTGGAGTACCACCCACATCCTTTACCTGGCCTCTACCTCAGCCCAGCTGAGGAAACATGGCCAGTGAAATGGCAGGAGCTGGAGGCCAAAGTCTCAGCTCACCGAGGCCACCGGACAGGACTGCTCTGAGTGCTATCTTACAGGACTCGAGTGTTGGTCTTAAACCACGGTGGCCACCATGCTGTGGTACAGGCTGGTCTCTTTGATCCCTCCTCCTGGTTTTGTCGCTGACATCCAGAGAATGTTGGTTCACTTAAGTGGGTTGTGGCACAGGTTCTGAGCCTCTCTATTAAGGAGGGTGCACCCACACCCAGGGTGGCGACTTTCCACCTTCAGACCTTGTGGCAATACCTTTCCACTCAGCTTCCTCCTTGGTGGTGCACCCAGGTGATGTATTTTTTCTACCAGTTGGGTAATCTCAACTACATCACGCAGCTCCTGTTTATCGACCATGAGGTGCCCTCAGGACACTGCCTGACTTTTACCAAGACTTGATCACTGTCTGCAACATGGCCAAGGCATGCTAGACCTTCCCTTTGTCTGGCTATTGTCAGACAGCCGCTTCTCAGGAATCTGCACCTCCATGATTGCAGGTTGAGGGGAGGGCTGTGGCTGCGGGGATGACCAGGGTTGGGGATATGCTGGGTGGGAGCGTCAGAGGCCGTATGCTACTGTAGGGAGTAGCACACAGGGTGGCAGCCACTGCAATCCAGCACCTTAAAACCGTGGATGTTGATACTTGGCATTGTCCACGCTACCCCTGCCCAGATGGAATTCCACATTGACCCCAAGAGTCCAGACCTCCACTGGGAGCCTGTGCCCCACAACCTGAGCCGTCTCCAGGATGTAGGCAGTATGGATTTTTAGAGTGTAACAGCCAGCTCTGCACAGACTGCTGCTGCACACCATCCACCTCTTCTCCTTCATCCACTGGCCAGGCATGCCTGGCATGCCCATTTACCACCAGATAGTGGAGATCCCCAGTGGAGGGCTGTCTACCCAGGAGTCTGCCTTCTTTCCCTTAGGGATCTGCAGAGTGCGGTGTTTCATAGACTCCCAGCCCAATTGTTTACTTTGTGGTGCTATGGAGTTCGTGGACCATGTACATGTTGGGTTTGGGCATTTAGTTATCACAATGAGCTTCTCCTCTGTTTTTGGTTGCACTTCAGCCCCATGTTCCTGATCTTTGGGCAGGTCAGAGCACCTCCTCGTGGGTCTGCTCCAGGCAGACCATTAACAAGTCGAGCAGTGGGCCGTGGACTTACTTACACTGACTGCCTGCCCCTCTTCCATAGTTACATTCCAGTTCGTGTGTCTCTAGAAAAGGAGCACATGGTGTCCACCAACAATCATGATGCCTTTAGGGAGAGGTGGGTACCACGGAGAGTTTGGTGCTTTCTCTCCCCTTCTAACTCTGTTTTGATTTGATCACTTCCCTCCCCTTCACTTTTTGTTTCACACGAGCATTGCCTGACCATGGTTCTGCTTGTCACTGGTACCCTGGCCACATGGGTGTTTTTCTTGGTGGCGGAATATTAAAAATGTTATTTAAACATCTTTTTTTTTACTGTGTCTTGCACCTTACACACATACAACTTAGGTGCGAGGGAAAATAAACACCACTGCTGTATGGCAGTAGTGTAGAAGTTATATACAAAAAGAAAAAAGATATAATCAAGACATTCAGAGTCTTCTCACTTCAAGACATTCAGAGTCTTCTCACTTCAGGGCTGACTACAGCTGCCTGGCCAGACTTACTGTGCACATGTGTGACCTGGTGGTGGAATATCAGCCTCTGTGCAGTTATTTCAGTTTTCGCTTGAGAAAATGGGAATTATGATAGATCTAATGGATAGAGGAAATGTGCCTTCTGAGAGTCAGCCATTACTAATATCAGAAAAATGATGGGTTTGAACTAGGGCTGCACATTCAAAAAGTGAAATGTTGGCGAAAATGAAGGCAGTTTGCCATCTGTGCAGAGTTGTGGGCTGTAGGCTAATCTAAGCACACACATTTTCCAGTGGATAACATATAATTGATTAGATTAGATTACTAGATTCGATTACTTACAGTGTGGAAACAGGCCCTTCAGCCCACACACCGACCCACTGAAGTGCAACCCACCTAGACCCATTCCCCTACATTTACCCCTTCACCTAACACTACGGGCAATTTAGCATGGCCAATTCACCTAACCTGCACATTTTTGGACTGTGGGAGGAAACCAGAGCACCCGGAGGAAACCCACGCAGACACGGGAAGAATGTGCAAACTCCACACAGTCAGTCGCCTGAGGCGGGAATTGAACCCGGGTCTCTGCCGCTAAGAGGCAGCAGTGCTATTTAGATAAAATGCATGCAGAATTCCACGCTGATTGCAGTTCATTTGAAAAACTGACCAGAAAATCAGTTGTGCTGAATTTCAGCAGGATATCTCTCCTACAAGCACCGAGAATGCTCGAGACACTGGGCAGATCTTGTGGAGATAGAAACAGAGTTAACGTTTAGAGTGCAATATGACTTCTTCGTAGCTGAAAGCTGTTGGAACATTGTTTCTTTCTGTGTGCTTCTTGACAGAGGCAGAGGAGGAGCAAGGGAGCAGAGTCCCAATGCAAAAGATAAAGGTTGGGGGAACTTTAACTTTTGCATTAACAATTTAAAAGTGAAAAGTTTTTCATAGAAGCGAAAGAGAAAAAAGATGTGACAAATGTGTAAATTTAGGTGTGAAAGGGAGTCATTGTTTCGACTAAGTAAGTAAACATCACAAAGATGTGAGGGAGTGGGAAGGTAGGGGGGCAAAGAGGTGTAAAAACAATGAGAAATAAACATAAAGAGGTCAGTTTCGAAAGTTAGTGAGTTGAATACAGGGCAACCTCGATTATCCGAATACCAGTTATCCAAATATCGGATTGTCCGAAGGAGATCTTGAGGTCATGATAGAAACATTACATCAAAGACGTGTTTCCAAGAGTGATCGTGCCTTTTGCTTACAGTGATTAAACAGGCACCGTCTCCAAATGACTGACTGCCCCCCTCCCTCTCTGTTCCACTTTCCCTGGAGTTCTACAGAGGGGTTTACCCTTACCCCCCGCACCCCCCCCCCCCCACCCCGCTTCCCAGGAATACTCTCTACAACATTGTTCTGTGCAGGGCAAACGTGGAACCTGTCAAAAATTTGCAGTAAAAAGTTGTGTGTGTGGCTGTGACTGTGAGCTATTTGGAGACTTACCCCACAAAGGCAGCAGCAGTATTATTGTTAGTATCCAGTCTAGATGCCCCGGAGAGGGGCTGGGGGTGGATGGCTGGGCGGGGGGGGCGTGATGAGAGTGGGGGTTCGCCGCTTTGTACTGGGGTTGGAGGGTGTTGGGGGCCGGGGATGGGTTTGGACTGGGTTGGGGGGTAGTGTTGGATGGGGGAGGGAGGCAGTGTTGGGGGCGGGGTGTCACACACTGTGTGCTGCTGCTCGTCTCCTGAACCGTAAGCAGAATTTAATCTCCGAGCCCCAGAAAAAAGGCATTTTATTGATTAACCGCATAATCGATTATCCAAATGAAATAGTGCCTGTCCATCTCGTTTGGATAATCGAGTTTCCATTATATTGGGACTTCTGCAGAAACTAAAGTGTCCTGCCAACTTGTGTTGTGTTTCGTTGAAACCTTGTAGCAGGGCCAGGACAGAAATGTTTATGTTTAGAACATTATCTGGATCTTTGGAATACTGGGTCATTGCTTCCATCCCTATTTGGTGACATTGGACTTTGGGAATTATTCAGTGAATGTGATCATATCAATATGTTTTTCTATTAAATAATTCGTCATACTCTATGTTGTTCAGACACTACCACATTATTGTATATGTTTATGTCACAACATTAAATTTGCAAAAGTGTTACATTTGAACATAGAAAAATCATTACCCTTCAAATGTACTTAAAGTATTTTGAATTTTTTGTTTGATAATCAGCCTCTCACACATCAAAATCTTCAGCATTCTGTTATTTTGATTCCCCTAACAATATTAGAGCAGAATTTTACACTTGAAGATCTGCCCCGGCATGTTTGCCTCTCATTTCATTGATCTATGTTAATTTTTCACGCAGTTTCAACTTTCTTTTCAGATTGCTTCACCTCTTATTCTTCAAATGATCCATGTACCAATGCATAAAAGTTCATTTAAATGGCTAGAATTTCTATTTTTTCAATATTTCGAAGAGACTCAAAATTGAGTGTTATATTTAGCTCATCATAATGGATTGGCAATGCCTGTGCAATTCTTCATTTACATAGCATGCCATAACACTCAAAGGAGACATCTATACATATTAGATTATATACAGTATGGAAGCAGTCTCTTCAGCTCAACAAGTCCACACCAACCCTCCGAAGAGAAACCCACCCACCCTTTACCCTAATGCACCTAACAGTATGGGCAATTTACCTGACCTGCACACCTTTGGATTGTGGGAAACCCACACAGACATGGGGAGAATGTGCCGCCCCTAATCTGAATGACTTGTCTGATAAATTACTCGTATTGAACACTACAGCCTCCAAAATTAAATACATAGTAAAGAATCACTCTGTAACCGTAAATAACAGCTAACATCATTCTTACTCATTCATCAGGGTAAGCATTTCTCAATCATCATCAGCCTTAGCCAGTTAATAACATTTCTACATATTCATCAGCAGCAGCTTCACCCAGTCACCAACAATAGTATCTCACAATTACAAATGACACTCAATAACCTGCATCTTCCTTCAAAGCGAATTCCCATTGACTTCAACATCACCAGCAATACCCAGTCATCAGCAGAAACTCAGTTATTACCAGTAATGACCAGTGACTAATACAAACAGCAGTCAACAAAAACACTGTTTCCCAGTCATTGGCACATCACCATCATGAGTACTCAACCAGAAGCAGCAAAATACAAATTGAACAGAATGCCTACTTACTCACCAACACCATCACTTAGACATCAGCTGAATCTCATGCCCATAGCAATTTCAAACTCAACAGTAGCCCTTACTAATGAACCCATAGAGTTGTACAACACACAAAGAGGCCTTTGGCCAAAGTCAATGACATTAAATAATGGAATCTGCAAGCAGTGACATCATACATACACCATTTAGTAAAGCAGCCATAAGAAATGACATCATCAGGTTTCTAGCAGGAATCAGCAGCACTTTCTAAATATAAACTGCTGATCTGGGTGATTTGAGGAAACATTTCTTTCCTCAAATTGTCTCTACACGTGCTACCCTTCACCATAAAATTATGCCACCTCATTACTTCAGTTCAGGGAAACAACTGCTACCTTTTCATCTTGCCAATGCCCCTCAATCTTATAGATCTCAGTCAGGTTCCTGCACAACCTTCTATGCTCTGTAGAAAACAAATCGAGCTTAGCCAGTTTCTCTTTAAAGCAAAATGGTCCAATCCAGGCACCATCCTGGTGAACCTGCTCTGCGCCCACTCCAATACAGTCACATCTTTCCTATCATGTGGTGACCAGAACTGCACATAGTGGTCAAATGCATGTTCTGCACAGCTTCAACATAATGGCCATGATCTGATAATCTATATCATGACTGTGCATCATTCACCTTCTTAACTACCCAAAGAATCTGTCAGGTGCCTTCTGGGATCTGTGGTGAAGCACCCCATGAACTCTCTCCCTCTGAGCTTTCTTGTATCCTGCCATTCATTCAGTATTCCCTTGCTTTGTTACTTCTTCAAAAGTAGATCGCTTCCCATGGCTAAATTATATTTTCATTGACCTGCCTACCTGACAAATACACTACATCTACTCATAACTGACAACCTTTTTTCTCACTATTAATCTCTTGGCCAATTCTTGCATCATCTGCAAACACACTTATATTATACCTCATATTCTCATCTATGTTGTTTATCGAACCATTGAATCATAGTTTCGCTAGAGTATGGAAGCAGGCCATTTACCCATCGAGTCCACACTGACCCTCTGAAGAGCATCACACCTAACCCATCCCCTACCCAATCCCAGTAACCCTACATTGCCATTGCCAATCCAACTAACCTACACATCTTTGGACTGAGGAAGGAAAGCGGAGAACCCAGAGGAAACCCACATAGGCACGGGAAGAATGTGCAAACTCAACGCAGACAGTTGTCTGAGGATGGAATCGAACCTGGATCCCCGGCACTGTGGGGTGGCTGTGCTAACAACGAAGCCACTATGCCACCCAATTTATAAGTAAATCATAAACAGTAAGGGACTCAGCACTGACCCAGTATTATGCCACTGCACACCAACAGCTTATCACCAACAGCCCTCTGCCAATAAGTCAATTTTAGATCCAACCTTCCAAGTTATCCTCAACTGAATGTAGTTTTACTTTCTTCATTCATATCCCATGTGGGATCTTGTCAAAGGCTTTGCTGAAACCTGTATAAACTATATTAGCCTCATCTAGACATCTGATCGCCTCCTCAAAAAACCATCTAACTTAATATGTATGACCTCCCTCTGACAAAGGCATGATAACTATTCCTGAGAAAACCTCACCTCTCGAACTGGAGATGAATTCCCTCCTTCAGAATTTTCTCCAATAGTTTTCCTACCACTGATATGAAACTTAGCAGTCTGAAATTCCCTGGTTCATTCCTACTACCTATCTAGAAAAGTGGAATCACACTAGTCCTGTGGAACCTTTCCAGTGGCCACAGAAAAATTAAAGGTTTTGAATCAGATCCTCTTCAATTCCTTTGTAGCCTCCGGCTGCAGCCTCGTATACAATTCACCCAGACCTTTGGAGTTGTCCACCTTTATGTCAGCCAAAACCTCCAATGCCACCTAATTCTCTATGTCAATCAGCTCAGGAACCTCACAGATCTTCTCCCGAAATTCTGTACTACATTCTCCTTCTCCTGAGAGAACACAGATGTGTGAAGTACTAATTTAACAACCTATCAACATCCTTCAGCTCCATTCACGGATAGCTCCTTAAGTCTCTAATGGGCCAAACTCTTTCCCTGGCTATCCACTTTCACTAAATATAATTACAAAATATCTTGGGAATCTTCCTAAATTTACCTGCCAGGTTTGTTCTCCTTTTGTTCTCCAAATTGCTTTCTTATGTTCCTTCCTGCCACCGTTTCTATACTCCACTGAGACCTCCTCTGATTTCAACCTTCTAAAAGTCTTTTTCTTTTTATCCAGCCCTGAGTATTCTTAGACATCCAGGGTTCTCTGAACTTGTTACGCTTACACATCACCTTATTGTCATACTAAAGCCTTGTTGTCTGTTACCAAATGATCTGTGGCTTTTGGCCAATGGGGTCATGAGAGGGGTTGAAAGCATCCAAGGCATCATTCCAATATCGTTCACTGTTGCCATGTGAGGGGAGTATAAAGTGCACCTCCTCAGTCACTGG
Organism: Chiloscyllium plagiosum; assembly: GCF_037043375.1. Lineage (NCBI taxonomy): Eukaryota > Metazoa > Chordata > Chondrichthyes > Orectolobiformes > Hemiscylliidae > Chiloscyllium > Chiloscyllium plagiosum. Next base: position 77,497,343 of record NW_028270155.1, read on the forward strand.
CTGGAAGTCAAGGTGCCAGAAAGTTTGATCAATCTTCTCCAATACACAACCCTCAGTCTGGTTGCAACTGGCTCCCCCTCAACCTTTGTAACCTCTTCACCTTAGTTTCCACTGTTCTCTGCAGCCGATAGCTGCTGGCTGCTGCTTAATTTAGTTTGGCCAGTTTTCAGTCAGGCTCGATTCCTCTTATTTTGTGTCAATTTATAATGTTCAATTTTGGGCCTGTTGGCGCTTGACCACAGTCATTACTCTTCCCATTTCATTTGTGATCACCCTTTCACCCCTGCCATCCACTGCTCTGTTCTAGATTTACCCAGAAGTAGCTGTTCCTAGTCTATTTTGGTCATATCCTGCCTCTTTTCAATAACACTGGCAAAACACATTTTTTGCAGACTATCTTTTCCTTTATGTGTGAGAAACTTCAGAGTATGATTGTTTTGTGGCTGCTGTCACTAAAATGTTCTCCCATTGCCACCTCTAAAACCAGCTGGCTTTGTTCCTCAGAATGAGGTCCAGCACTTCACTGCCCTTGTTGGGCATTCTACATGTTGACCTAAAAATTTCTACTGAAAATATTTCAAACATCCACTCCCTCTCAATCCCAAATAATATTGGGCAAATTGAAATCCCCTCATACTCTTATGATTATTATCATTATTATTACACACCAGTGAAATGTCTACATATCTGCTTCTCTATCACTCACTGGCTATTTGATGGCCATGGCACACAAGCAATGTTTCTGCTCCCTTTTTATTCCTGAGTTCCGCACCCAGACCTCACTTGAAATCTAATCCATAATGTCAACCCTCCTTACTCCTTTATGTGATACCACCTTGACTTTTACACCCTCCCCTGTCCTGGCTAAAGATCTTATATGCCATGGAATGTTGAGTTGCTAGTCCTATCCCTCTGTCAACCACATGTCTGTGATGGTAAGAACATTGCAGTTCTATTTGTCAATACATTCTCTTAACTCATTTGTCTGATACTCGTAGCATTACAGGTCACTTTACTCCCTTGAGACTGAGCATAGCCAAACAGCTCCTTTATTATGTTAAACTGTGTCCCTAATGTATTAACACTATGTGTCCTCACCCCCTGCCAAACTAGTTTAAATTCCTCCCAACAGCAGTAGCAAACTCACTTGCAACAATATTGGTCCCACTCCCATTGAGGGGCAGACTGTCACACTTGTACAGGTCCAACCTTCTACAGGAATGGTCCCAGTGATCCAGGAATCTAAAACTCTCACTCTTGCACCAACCTCTGAGTCATTAATGTTCTGCATACTCCTCTTTCTATATTCAGTAGCACATGGCACCTGGAGTAATCCAGACATTAGACCTTTAGAGAGCCTGCATTTTAATTTATTGTCTAGCTATCTGAATTCTGGATGCAAGATTTCATCCCATACTCTACCTGTATCTTTGGTACTGACACCTTTTAACTTATTACTCTTCCAATTCAGGATGCACTGTAGCCATTTAGTGATATCCCTCTGTGATAATGTAAATGCCAGAACTTAAATAACTGTTCATGGATTGAGAGAATCACCAATGACTCTTTCTGGATTAAAGGCTTCATGAGATGAAAACAACAAGGAGAAACTGTTACGAAGAAAATAAATGCAACATGCTAATAAGCCATTCCTGGAAAGGTCATGTTTCACATATCCAGCTAACACTGAATGTAACAAGGATTAAATAATCTGAAGGATCGTCAATAATGTCACACCGCAGAACTTTGAAAATCAAGGATCAAAACTTGGACATTCAGAGACAGACACTGCTGTTTGGAATAGTAGCTAAATTCCATGATGATTTGGGGAATAGCCAAGTTGGGCTGTGAGACTTCATTACTTGAGGGGTCTTATTTTGGTTGCTACCTGCTACAACACGTGCTTCTTCAAGGTGAATTGGTTTAAATGCGATTGAAGAATTCAGACTGTTACTTGTAGACTGCAAACTTTCCTCACCTGTATTGGCTAGAACGCCATTCCAGCCGTATTAGCTTAAATGGGGCGGCCATTGCACGATTGCCTTATAACTGGAGAACAGAACTGTCGCGTTATATAAAATCCGACTGTAATTGTTTCAGTATTTGAGTTTTTTTTAAATAAGCACTCGGACTAAAAGCATCTTGTGATCATTTACACATACCACCCATTTCCAGAGTTACATCTATAGCCACAGAAACACCCATTTTCACACAGAATCACTACAGTGTGGAAGCAAGCCAATCGGACCATCAAGTCCACACCAACTCTGTAAAGAGCAACGCACCCAGACCTAAAATGCTGCATTTCCCGCGGTTAAGCCACATAACTTCCACACTCTGGACTTTATGTTCAATTTAGCATGGCCAATCCGCCTAGCCTGCACAGCTTTCGACTGCGGGAGGAAACTGGAGCACTCGGAGTAAACCCAAGCAGACAGGGGGAGAATGTTCAAACTTAATCCAGTCAGCCTGAGGCCAGAATCGGACCCAAATGCTTTCAGCGTCATGGACTTTGCCTTTAGCTGCATTCCCTGCAACAGTTTTCCAACACGAGCAAACCATTATTGATTAGAACTGCCTCCTGGAATTTCCGGTCTGCCTGCTTCACCTCTTTCCTCGTTATCCTCCACGCTAACCCTGTCTGCAACTCCTTTGTCTGCACCACGTCAGAAAACGTGCCCACACGTCATCTTTATTTAGCGTTGTGGTTGAACCTCTGAGAGTCCAAGCCGACGCGGAAGTTCCAAGACTCGGCACTCGAGCTGTTCGAATGGGCAGCATTTCCCTACAGATGTGGTCATCCCGACTTCCAGAACTAGGAGCACAGATTCCCACATGTTGCAGACAGTGCAACACATTATCTTGGGCTCCCTCTGACGTGTTCAGTTGAATTGAGAAAATCCTCACGGTAGCAATTCTTTTTTTTTCTCTGGGGGCTGGAAAGTGGACAGTCGAAGGTGCAGCAATGTTTCTTGTGCTTGGATAATTAGTCCAGTTTGCTGAGTGAGCTCCAAATTCTGGAGACGAAACTTATTTTATGGGAGCAAGAAAGAGACATTGGGGACCTGCCTTACAGCTGCCGAGGTTTGGAGCTGGTCTACTCATGGTGTGAATATATAATCATAAAAGAATGTAAAACAGATCGATTTCAGTGTATGTTGTCTCGAGAGGGCAAATGCCGCGCTAATAAACGGCACCATTGTGCACAGTCCCCCAGTTGAAGGAGCCTTTGAAAGGACTTAAACTGTGAATTGTTACGTCTGCACTGATGCATTTGCAAACAGGCAGTGAATTTCACAATGTGGAATATTTAATCTCGTGTCGCCACCTATGGCCACAGAAACACCTATCTTCACAGAGAATCACTACAGTGTGGAAGCAGGCCAATTGGCCCGTCAAGTCCACCCCAACCCTGTAAATAATATCGTACCCAGACGTACAACACTGCATTTCCCACGGCTAAACCACCTAACATCCACACCCATGGACATTATGCGCAATTTAGGGGTAAAAACAATGACTGCAGATGCTGGAAACCAGATCCTGGATCAGTGGTGCTGGAAGAGCACAGCAGTTCAGGCAGCATCCAAAAAGCAGTGAAATCGACGTTCCCTTCATCAGGAATTGGCTTTTGCCCGAAACGTCGATTTCGCTGCTCCTTAGATGCTGCCTGAACTGCTGTGCTCTTCCAGCACCACTAATCCAGAATTATGTGCAATTTAGCAGAGCCAATCCGCCTAACCTGCACTTCTTTCGACTGCGGGAGGAAACCCAAACAGACATGGGACAATGCTCAAACTTAACCCAGACAGCCTGAGGCCAGAATCGAACCCAAATCCTTTCAGCGTCATGGACTTTGCCTTTAGCTGCATTCACTGCAACCGTTTTCCAACACAAGAAAACGATTATTGATTAGATTGGTCTCTCGGGCTTTCCAGGCTGCCTGCTTCACCTCTTTCCTCGTTGTCCTCCACGGTAACCCTGTCTGAATAACGTCAGAAAACGTGCTATCCGTAGTTTTTATTTAGGGTTGCAGTTGAATTTAGAAATCCTTACGGTAGCAATTCTTTTTTTCTCTGGGGGCTGAAATAGTCAAAGGTGCAGCAATATTTCTTGAGCTTGGATAATTAGTTCAGTTTGCTGGTTGAGCTCCAAATTCTGCAGATAAAACTTTTTTTTGTGGGAGAGCAAGAAAGAGAAATTGGGAACCTGCCTTCCAGCTGCTGAGGTTTGGAGCCGGTCTACTCATGGTGCGAAGATATAAGCATAAACGAGTGTAAAACAGATCGATTTCAGTGTATGTTGTCTCGAGAGGGCAAAGGTCGCGCTAATGAGCGACACCATTGTGCATAGTCTCCCAGTTCAGAGGCCCGTCAGTTGAAGGAGCTTCTAAAAGGACTTAAACTGTGAATTGTTACATCTGCACGGATGCATTTGTAAACAAGCGGTGAATTTCACAATGCAGACTATTTACTGTCATGTGCAATGTGCGATATTCCCTTGAATAGCTATGTGTACTTTGATTGTTATCACTTCCGAGAAACCAATATTTGAAGTAGTCGCTTCGGTTATCTTGTGGTTTGTCAAATTGCAGCACGCCTATTATCAAATATTTTCACCACCAGCAGCGCATTGCAATGTTTCCAGTTAACTTGGACCAGGGGTGACCGAGGTTGTCAACCATATGCAACATGTTAGCACTTGATCTGTTGAATTACCTTTCGACATTAGGCATTATTTACATTGGTATATGCATTTAAGACTTTCAGATCAGTAGAAGTGGAATAAGAACTGTGTGACGATCGCTGATACTTAATGTTTATTGTAGTTTCCGCTTTAGTTACATTATACAATAACGGTTTTATTTCTATTTAATGCTCCTGAATTATCTCTGTTGATAATCTCTTTTGTGCTCATTTCTGACAGCCTCAGACACTGTGACCCCTTTCTCCTTGCATCAGGTCCCACAGCGTGTGACCGGAGTGAAAGGCGAAAACATTTCCATTAATTGCTCGGCGTCTTTATTCATGCCGAATGCAATGTTGGATGTTTATTGGTGGAAGAAAGGGCAACGCTCGACTTTTAGTATGACGAGAGAGAAAACGAAAATAGCGATGCCTTTTCACCAAGGATCTTCCGAGTTCCGCCTGATCAATGTGAGTTTCCAAGATTCTGGGGTTTATTACTGCGGCGTTAAAAAAGGGCCAGGAATGATGTCTAATGGCACTGGGACTGAGGTCACAATATACGGTGAGTGATACTGAGGAGCTAAAGGGCTCTTTGAAATTAATCAGCGAATACCAGTGAATAAGCAAATGAAAATTTCTCTCAGTGCTCATCTGTCATTGTATTTGCAGCGAATGCTTTCTGGTGAAATAGCCGCATTTATTGCAGGAGTGTTCACATTTGAATGCCAGACTCAACCAATAATTTCTTTCTGAGGGATTATATTTTTGAAGCACCCCTTTTTAATGATTTTTTAGGCTGAGTAATGTTGGCATTGGCACTATTGGTTGCTTACCATTTAGAGAGTTTTCTTCTTCCCATTTCCCAATGCCTTCTTCCAACATGATTGAAATTTTAATCCTACAGCAATAAACAATATGTAATATATTTCTAAGACATAATGGTGCCTGACTTGAAAGGGGTTGGAGGTCCTGGTCTGCTCATGAGGATGTAGTCCTTTTGTTTCCAGTTACAGTACTTATATGGTGGTTGATGCTAAAGGCTAGGGACTCTAGTGGTGCAGCGGTAGTATCCTTACCTTTGTGACAGGCTATGCCTTTCCAGCATCTGCAGTCATTACTATCTCCTTTGAGCCATTTAGCTTTGGTTCAAGTCCCACCTGTTCCAGAGGTATATAATAACATTCGAGTGCAAGGAGGAGAAAATGACGACTACAGATGCTGGAGATCAGAGTCGAGAGTGAAAGAAAAACAGGTCAGGCAGCATTTGCTCGCTCGGAGAAAGTTTCAGGCATAAGCCCTTCTTCAGGAATTCTGCCTGAAACGTCGATTATCATGCTTCTTGGATGCTGCCTGACCTGCTGCACTTTTCCAGCAACACATTTTTCAGCATCTGCTCGCTCCACAATATCCCAATACAAGTTGATTAGGAAATATCTTGATGCACAAGCCACCTTGGTGAGTGGAGGCTCATTACTACCTCACAGCGCTGGGGACCTGGGTTTGATTCCCGTGTTGACTGGCCGTCTGTATGGAAATTTCACATTCTACGTGTGTCTGTGTGAGTTGCCTCCAGGTACTCTGGTTGCCTCCCACAGTCCAAACATGGTGCAGGTTAGGTGAATTGGCTGTGCTGAATTGCCCACAGTGTCCAGGGATGTGCTAGGTGCTTTGGCTTTGGTAAATGCTGGGTTATCTGGATGGAATGCTCTTTGGAGGGTTGGTGTGGACTCGATGAGCTGAACAGCCTGCTTCCATACTGTCGGGATTCCATGGTGGCATGGATATTGCAGTTGGTGCAGACACGTGTAAATTTTGAAGGGTATGGCTGTTTAACATGGTGTGTGGAATGTAATTTTGTAAATTATGTTTTTTTTCCATGAAATCCAGTCCAGAATTGTTGCAACTAATTCCCCAAGACAATTAGAGAGCTTTCTATTAGATTCCTGGTTTGTAGGTAACGGAGAGAGTTTGACGAGATAACAGTTCACCACTTGCTGCAGAATACTCCTGCTGCATTAATGTCAGCAACTGTGTGACAATCAATATTGGGAAAGTTAAAGTCACCCATTACAACTACCCTACTCCATTCACACTTTTCCAAAATCTGCTGACCTATGCTTTCTTCAATCTCCCTGATGCTATTGGGGGGCCTGTAGTAAACCCCGAATGAGGTAACTGTTCCTTTACTGTTCCTAATTTCCACCTATACTGACTCAGAAGGCAGACCCTCCACGACAACGGTGACTTTTGTACCGGTGATACCCTCTCTTATTAGCAGTGGTACACCCCCTCCTATTTTTCAAGACAGTAACATTCTCATAAACAAACCCTTTGGTAATAAGGTAGATTCAAACACAGACTCTTACAGGCAGGACTCCAATCCAGGAGGGAAATGCAACAAGAGAGATTTCAGACCAAGGCAGTTCGCAATCATTTACTGAAGCTTGCAACTCCGATGTTGTGTGACTGCCACTAGAACTAGAACTGGGAGAACTGGACACTCCCTTTCCAGTGTTAAACTGTCTTGAAAAAATACTGATTCAGGCTGGCTCCCGAGCCGCTTCGGCACTTCTACCTTTATAACCTCTCTTCAAACAAAAACCCAGAAGAAAATAAGCTTTTTAAAGTGACAGCATTGTCACAACAGTGATGATAGATTTATGGATGTTTGTTTGGTCTTCGTGACATTGAGTTACTGACATAAATTCCTGCAGTGAGGGTTGAAATGTTACATGGGCAGGTTCTGTTTAATTGGGTCATAAGTTAGGGACAGTGTAGGCACAAGCTTTTCCCTCATCGGGTTTAGGTAAAAAAAAATAAAGAAATATGGTATGATCAGATTTAAATAATTTAATTAGGAGAACGTGAGGACTGCAGATGCTGGAGGTCAGAGTCAAAAAGTGTGGCGCTGGAAAAGCACAGCAGGTTAGGCAGCATCCGAGGAGCAGGAGAATCGATGTTCCGGGCATAAGCCCTTCATCATCCAGTGCCACACTTTTTGACTTCAAACACTTCAAGCTAAAAAATCACACAACACCAGGTTATAATCCAACAGGTTTATTTGGAAGCACTAGCTTTCGAAGCATTGCTCCTTCATTAGGTGGTTGTGGGGTATAAGATCCTAAGACACAGAATTGACGCAGACACTTCAAACTATTTATGGTGATTGAAACTCCAACTCTGAAATGATTTGCCTTCCAGGCATGTAATCTTGCTTCTGTTGTCTTTGGTATGGCATGAAACGTGTTTTCAACTTATTTCCTTTGGCTTATTCACAGTGCCTCCAACTCCAATAACGATTACTCGACTGTCCTCTCCATTCCTTAAACTTCTCTGTACGACAGCTAGCTTCTTCCCAGAAGAATTTAACCTTACCTGGTATGAAAATGACAGAAAAATTACATCTGGAATAAATACTACAAAGTTTCAGGAAAAGGAGGGATTACATCAAGTTTCCAGCTCCTTATATCCTGTGGAGATCGGGTTGGTTTATACCTGCCAAGTTTCTCATGTTTCACTAGTGGACCCAGCCAATGACAGCTACTTGGTTTCAGATCAGGGTAAGAGTCTCAGCTTCTTCATATTTCCCTGAACTATAATTTGTTAGATTTAAGGGGGCAATATCAGCACTCTGTCTCCAATAATCTGCAACAGAAATTAAAGTAACTACATGATTGACAAGAGATTGACTTCAAGTTTTTTAAAAAAAAATCATTGGATAGCATGGAAGGAAGCCACTTTGTTTATTTTACATTGTCATGTTCTTTGTCATGCTATTCTATTTGGCCCACGCATCCATTTCATCGCAATAAATTCTCCCTTTAGGTTTTATTCCAATTCTTTTTCAAATGTGATCATTGAAACATCTTTCCTGCTTTTAGAAACAAAAGATTCTGAATTATAACACATTATATAAGTAGAGCTGCCCCCATTCCCTTGCCAAACATTGCCTGTTTGTGTGCCAATTACTCTAAATACACACCCTTTGATAACCAACCATTCCACCACTCTTTTTCTTTACTGTATTTAAATATTGATTTTAAACTACTATATCAATTTGTCTTAATCATTGCAGCACCATGAAGAACAGTGCTGGCTTCTCCACTGATTTTACAGAATGAAAATCCCTTGTGTCACTCTGTTCGTATGTTCGTATGTGCATATGCACGCCTATGTACTATGAGGATATTCTGTTTTGGCAACCTATTCAGATTCTATAATTTAGTCATGCTTAATCCCACTCCAATCTCCATTATTCTTCAGAATCAAATGAATCCCTTTAATTTAAAATTCTATTCACCAAGTCTCTTGCATTTTCTCAACATGTCTGTGTTTTGAATATCCCACATATATATATATATATATATGCCAAGCCACATCATTCATATGTATCTCTAACAATGCTCCTCATACAGAGAAATGTCTCTGATGGCTCTCCAACCAAAAGAAAAACAACTGCCTGAGTCCTTCTCTAGCATACAGATGCATGAAGAGAGACAGGCAGAAGTGTTGAGGTATATTAAGCCCCCGCATATATTCACAAAATCAGCATGAACAAATCTTACATGCATATAACATAAACATTAATAAAGTTAAACATGATAATTATGCTGAACAAAATGCTAAAATGATCAGAAAATTGAATTGTGTGTTCTTTAATCCAAGTTTGCTCAGTTAATACTGTCATAGAACCTCTGGATAAATGGAGAGTTTATTAGATTGGTGAGAGGCGATGGGTTTGATGTGTCAGTGTGGCCTGTTATCTGTTGTTGCTTATTATTTAGCATCATTTGCTCTTTAAATGCTAATGTTCACATTCTCTGTCATCTTTAGGTAAAAAAGGAAATGGTTTCTCCTATGCCTTAGCATTCAGCTGGATAGCAGGGGGCTTTATAATTTTGGTTCTAGCAATTGTTGTCAGGCTGTACAAACTAGAGAGATCTCATGGTAAGACTGATTTAAAATTGTCTTTTAACATTAAGTGTACTGCAATGGTGCGGAAGTAGAGGGGTAGGTTATGACATCAACAGGCCACTGTAATGAGATAGTTTACCACACTGATAGGGCTCATCAGGATAACTTCAACAAACCATAACTGAATTGTAAGATTTTTATGTGATGAATGACAATGAGAAATAGAATGTGTATGTTAAATATGTTTGATGCTGGATTGAATAAAGAAGACGCAGCAACCATGAATCAGAAAAACAAATTAGTAAAACAAGACAGAAATATTTCAGCTACTCAACTGATCAGACAACATCAATGGAGATAAAAGCAGGGGTAATACTTCAGGATATGAACATAGGAGGTATGATTAGTAAATTGCAGATGACACCAAAATTGGAGGTGTGGTGGACAGTGAAGAAGGTTACCTCAGAGTACAACGGAATCTTGATCAGATGGGCCAATAGATCAAGGTGTGATAGATGAAGTTAATTTAGATAATTGTGAGCTGCTGCACATTGGAAAAGCAAATCAGGCAGGTCTATACATTTAATGCTAAATTCCTGGGGAGTGTCGTTGAACAAAGAGACCTTGGAGTGCAGGTTCATAGTTCCTTGAAAGTGGAGTTGCAGGTAGATAGTATGGTGAAGAAGGTGTTTTATATGCTTGCCTTTCACGTCAGAGCATTGAGTATAGGAGTTGGGAAGTTATGTTGCAGCTCTGTGGGACATTGGTTAGGCCATTTTTGGAATAGTGTGTGCAGTTTTGATCTCCCTGCTATAGTAAGGACATCGTGAAATTTGAAAGTGTTCAGAAAAGATTTACAAGGATTTTGCTAGGGATGGAGGCTTTGAGCTCTCGGGAGAGGCTGAACTTTCCCTGGGACAACTTTCCCTGGAGTATCAGAAGCTGAGGGCCTTACAGTAGTTTATAAAATGATGTGGGGCTCACAAACAAGATTTTTTCCCAAGGGTTCGGGAGTCTAAAGCAAGCTGGCATTGTTCTAAGGTGAGAGGTGAAAGATTTAAAAGGGACCTAAGGAGCACGTTTTAATGCAGAGAGTGGTGCATGTATGGAATGCGCTGCCGGAGGAGGTGGAACAGTTGCACCATTTAAAAGGCATTTGGATGGGTATATGAATAGAAAGGGTTTGGAGGTGTATGGGCCAAATGCTGGAAAATGGAACTAAGTATTTAGGATATCTCGTCAGCATGGAAGATTTGGACTGAAGGGTCTGTTTCTGTGCTGTATATCTTTTGGACACTATGATTGTATGACACATTTTTAGAACATTAACTCTGTTTTCATTTCCACAAATAATGTCTGACCTGCTAAATATTTCCAGGAATTTCTGTCTTTATGTAATACTTCCAGCATTTACTGCATTTTACTTTTGCGAAAAGTAAAATTGATCACATCTCAACCAGCGGTAGAATTGGGTATTAATTTTTTATTGGTGATTATGCTGCTCATACTGCTCAAATTTTGGGTTTTATCTTTTTTCACAGACATACCTGACATTTTGAAATTCATTATTGGTGTACATTTGTTCTGTGGCAGGTGATGCAGTTGCTGAGGAAATTGACAGCCGGGTTGAGGAGCAGGTCAGTTTGGTCTGTTTTTATAAAACCCAGGCGACTTTTGCAGTGCTCTTGATGCTTTCACCTGTCGTAGGTATATCTATTTTCCTGGTAGGTAGAAAATCACCAACTAATTGTGGAAAATGTGCCAAACATAATTCATTCATGTAACCCTCAGGATTCTGAGGGAATATTATAAATCCCATTGTTTCCAATGCTCATTCGGCATTTATCTAAATTCTTTACAAGGCATAGTCTGCTTGTTTTTGTAATAAGAATGATAATCCCACCTGTTAATATCTGAACGGCTGCTGAGTGTTGACTGCTGCTGCTCTGTATCAGGGATTTGACTGATACAGATTAGTTCAGATCTTTAGCAGAAAAATGCATCTTCAAAATTAAGCAAACTCAGAACTTGAATATCCAATAACCAGTAAGTGGACATGCGCCACTCCTTACCTCATCTGGTCAGGATGCGGAATGTAACTGTGAATTAGAATTAGCATTCAGATAAATGACATCAGCTCAAAGTTAGTGGTCGCAATTGTCCTCAGTAGAAAGTTATTGATTGGCCAATGTCATTTAAGGAGCAAAAACAGATATTACTGGAAAAATTCAGCAGGTTTGGCAGCATCTGTGGAGAGGAAACAGAGTTAATGTTTTGGGTTGAATGCCCCTCCTTTGGAACTTTTCAGAACGGTCACTGGACCTGAAACATTAACTTTTTTTTGCTACAGATGCTGCCAGGCAAGGATCAGGCAGGGCTTTGGAGAGTTACAAGTGGCCAGGAAGGAACTGTACATAGATTCCTGAACGTTGCAACCCAGGTTGATAGGATTGTTAAGGAAGCAAACGGTGTCTGAGCTTTTATTGGTAGAGGGATTGAGTTTCAGAGCCAGAAGGTCATGTTGCAGCTGTTCAAAACTCTGGTGCCTCTGCACTTGGGGTATTGCATATAGTTCTCGTTATAGGAAGGCTGTGAAAGCTTTGGAATGGATTCAGAGGTGATTTATTAGGATGTTGCCTGGTATGGAAGGAAGGTCTTATGAGGAAAGGCTGAGGCACTTGAGGCTATTTTCATTCAAGAGAAGAAGACTTTGAGGGACTTAATTGAGATGTATAAGATAATCGGAGGGTTAGATAGGGTGGACAGTGAGAGCCTTTTTCCTCGGATGGTGATGGCTAGCATGAGGGTACATAGCTTTAAATAGAGAGGTGATCAATATAGGACAGATGTCAGAGGTAGTTTCTTTACTCAGAGTAGTAGGGGCATGGAATGCCCTGTTTACCATTGTAGTAGATGCGCCGATTTGAAGGGCATTTAAAAGGTCATTGGATATACATATGGATGAAAATGGAATAGTGTAAGGTAGATAGGCTTCAAGGATGTGGGTTTGCTCGCTGAGCTGGAATGTTCAGTTTCAGATGTTTCATCACCATACTAGGTAACTTTTTAAGTGAGCCTCCAGATGAAGCATTGGAGTTGTAGCCCGCTTTCTATTTATATGTTTGGGTTTCCTTGGATTGGTGATGTCATTTCCTGTGGTGACATCATTTCCTATGGTTATGTCATTTCCTGTTCTTTTTCTCAGGGGTTGGTAAATGGGATCCAAGTCAATGTGTTTGTTGATAGAGTTACTGTTGGAATGCCATGCTTCTAGGAATTTTTGTGTGTGTCACTGTTGGCTTGTTCTTGGATGGATGTGTTGCCCCTGTCAAAGTGGTGTCCTTCCTCATCCGTATGTGAGAGTGTGTCGTGTCTTTTTGTGGCTAGTTTTCTGCCTGTTTGTCCAATGTCGTATTTATTACAGTTCTTGCAAGATATTTTGTAAATAACATTAGTTTTTCTTATTGTCTGTATCGGGTTTTTCAAGTTCATGAGCTGCTGGTTTAGTGTGTTGGTAGGTTTGTGGACAACCATGATACCAAGAGGTCTGCGTAGTTTGGCAGTCATTTCTGAGATGTCTTTGATGTAGGGAAGACATAGGGAAGACCATATACAGACTTTTCTCATTGAAGCGAAGAAGAATGAGAGATGACTCGATAGAGGTGTTCAAGATGATGAGAGGCACAGATAGAGTGAATAGTCAAAGACTTTTCACTAGGGCAGAAACGGCTATCACAAGAGGGCATAATTTTAAGGTGATTGGAGGCAGGTTTAGAAGAGATGACAGAGGTGGGTCCTTTACACAGAATGATTGGTGCGTGGAATGCACTGCCAGGGGTGCTACTAGAGTCAGATACAGTAGGGACATTTAAGCGACTAATGGAAATGCACATGGATAATAGTAATATGAAAGGTGTGCAGGTTAGTTTGATAAAAGAATAGGATAAAAGGTCAGCACAACATCAAGGACCAAAGGGCTGTACTGTGCTGTACTGTTCTATGTTCCATGCTGCAAAACCTGCTGAGTTTTTCTCACAATTTCTATTTTTGTTTCTGATTTCTAGCATCAGCAGTTCATTTAATGCCATTCAAGGCTCTGTGTGCTGTATTTGCTGACCCCAAATATGTTTTTTTGTTGATGTTTACCTGAACCAATTTTGCTTTTGTTTCAATTTGGTAAGTAACTGATATTCCTCACAAATTCTCCACAGGTCATCCATAAAGGAAAAGTGGAGGGTCCAACTTATGCTGATCTCCACTTCAATGAACACAGGAAAATGTGGAAACCCAGAAGTGAAAAAGAGGCTGTTGTTTATACAAACATAAATTACCATTCTGTCCAGGACCAACTCTGAAACAGGTATGCGATAACAGCAACATGAATTAATTCATTGACTTGTGCCAGCAATTAGTCATTGAGTGTAGCTAAACTGAGTTAACTTTTGGAATCCGGTGAATGTCAGAGTTTTAAGGTTTAAGTTTAATAGTTAATCTCTTACTGAAGTCTAGCCTTGTTTACATTTGTAAGTTAGAGTCAGGTAGTTCAGATACAGGCGCGTCGGCCCAACTCATCCATGCCGACCATGTTTCCTAAATTGAACTAGTCCTATTTGCCTGCATTTGGTCCGTATCTCTCTCAACCTTTCCTATCCATTTACTTGTCCAAATTTCTTTAAAATGTTGAAATTGTACCCCCCCACACACTTCCTCCAGCAGATCATTCCTAATAAGCACCAACTTCTGTGAAAATGTTGCTCCTCAGAGCCATTTTTAATCTTTCCCCTCTCACTTTAAACCTATGCCCTCTAATTTTCGACTCTGCTACCCTGGGGAAAAAAGACCTTGGCTATTCACCTTATCTTTGCCCCTCATGATTTTACAAATCTCTATAAGGTCACCCCTCAGCATCCTACTTTGCAGGGAAAACAAAATTTGAGCCTATCCTGCATCGCCCTAGAACTCAATCCCAGTCTCAGTAACATCCTTGTAAATATTTTGCACCCTTTCCAGTTTAATAACATACTTCCTATACCAGGACAACCAGAATTGTATGCAGTACTCCAAAGTCTTGTACAGCTGTAACATGACGTCGCAATTCCTGTAGTCATTGCTGTTACTGATGAAGGGGCAAGTGTACCAAATGTCGTCTTCACCATTCCGTCCACCTGTGACACCACTTTCAAGGAACAATGTTTTTGCACCCCTAGGTCTTTTGATAAAACTCCTCAGGGCCCTACCATTAACAGTGTAAGTCCCGCCCTGGTTTGTCTTACCAAAATTCAACAACTCACATTTATGTGAATTAAATTGCATTTGTCATTCCTTGGCCCACTGAGCGAGTTGATCAAGATACTGTTGTACTCTTAAGTAACCTTCTTCACTGTTCACTAAACCATAATTTTGCTGTCATCCACAAACCTCTTAACCATACCTTCTAATATCCCTCCAACTTGCTATGAAAATTTATTCCTGTCTTAGGAATTAAGAAGCTGTCCATTGAAATGACTGCAGAATGTTAATTAGGTAGCTAGCATAAAATGATTTCTCTAACCAACAATCTCATTTGCTTAGATTTATACCTTGTATCAATTCAAATGGTCTTCTATGGGTGGCATGGTGGCTCAGTGGATAGCAACACCTCCTCACACTGCCCAGGACCCAGGTTAAATTCCCACTTCAGGCAACAGTCTGTGTGGAGTTTGCCCATTCTCCCCGTGCCTACTGGGGTTTCCTCCGGGTGCTCTGGTTTCCTCCCACAGTCTAAGGATGTGCAGGTCAGGTGAATTGGCCATGCTAAATTGCCCATAGTGCTAGGTGCATTCGTCAGAGGGAAATGGGTCTGGGTGGGTTACTCTTCAGAGGGTCAGTGTGGACTGTTGGAATCTAATCTGAACTATGCAAGCATAGGGACAGCAGCTCCTCATTAGATACAGTACTTGTGCCTAGGAATGTGGGTGGGGGAGGATATACTTTGCATTTAAGTAAGAGCATAGTTTGCCGGATCAACTTTAGAATGCTACGACATAGCCCAAGGATTAATTGCGTACTGAGAAAATCATTATATGCTGTTGGACAGCATCAGGTATATATTTGACAGATGAGTATTTTGTTTGCTTGTCTTCAGAAAATCGTGCAAGTTGTGAGTCCATATAAGATTTTAAATGCACTTGTTTAGTTTACCAACAGGAGTAAACCTATTTGATTGGTTGTAACCTTATTGTGAATAATGATGTATTGATTAACAATTAGTAAATGTTGTATTGGGACTACGGAATGGCAGTTACTAAGAAAATCGGTGTGATTCAGAGAAAACACATCTTCATTAATTGTATGTAGCAAGAGGAGCTTCAAATCAGTTTTGATATGCTGGAGGATGAACTGCAGGTGCAGTGAAACTCAGTGATGGAGTAACTTACCTGGACAAATTGTTTCGGGGGCAGTCACATTCCTTCGGCTAAGAAGAACCTGAGAGGTTATCAGTTATTAATTATAAGATGCACTGCAGGTCAGAGGGCTGTGAGGAATCAATACATAGTGGTAGAAAGCCTTCGTCCTTGAAATTTGAGAACAGAGTCAATGAGAGAAAGACTGCAAGGTGGACGAGTGGACTGGTAACATGGAGAAAAAAGGCTCTTCTTTGTGGGACTAGACTTCATAACTTATGGAAGAGATGGATTCTGGTTGGATAGAATCAACACAAGGCGAAAATTAGACTGCAGATGCTGGATGTTAGAGTCATGAGTGTGGTGCTGGAAAAGCACAGCAGGTCAGGCAGCATCTGAGGAGCAGGGGAATTGACGTTTCGAATAAAAGCCCATCGACCTAACTGGCAGAACTGAGGATAGGTCACTCGACTGAAACTTTAACTCTATTTCTCGCCACAGATCCTGCCAGACCTGCTGAGCTTTTCCTGCAATTTCTATTTTTGTCACTGATCCGAAACCTGAGGATAGATTAGTCTAAATTTCTAGTTCTACTCTCGCTTTTTAAAGAAGAAGTATTTGTTACCTCACACTTCTTGTTTTACAGGCTGTTGGAGATAACCATGGTTGGGTAGGTATGCCTTTAAGCATGTTCATGTCAGTCTTATCTGGTTCTTTATGATGGCTGCATAATCTTAGTTTAGCTTTTCAAACAAATTTAAACGCTGAACTCACTTGAATTTTTTTTTCATGGGTTGTATCTATACATATAAAGAGTGTATGGGTGGGGAAATGGGGATAAGTTAAGTTTAAATTCATATCTATGTTTTGATTAACTTGAATCGACTTGAGGCAGCACCGTGGCTCAGTGTTAGCATTGCTGCCTCCCAGCAGGAGGGACCCAGGTTCGATTCCCACCTTGCATGTTTTCCCCGTGTCTGTGTGGTTTTCCTCCAGGTGCTCCGGCTTCCTCCCACAATCCAAAGATGTGCAGGTCATGATAAATTGCCTATAGTGTGTTAGGTGTATTAGTCAGCGGTAAGTATAGGGTAAGGGAATTGGTCTGGGTGGGTTACTCTTCAGAGGGTTGGTGTGGACTTGTTTGGCCAATTGGCATGTTTCCATACTTAGGATTCTAATCTAATCAAATGTGTCTCATTCCTGACACTGGTATTTATCTACCATGGAAACAACTTTAGCCCATTCTGAAACATTTCCATTAGTTGTCGGCAAATTGGTTCAGTCGCACTTTGTAAAACCTTTGATTTTTGAAGTAACTAGTTTAGTTTCAACAATGTAGCGATCTTTAAAATATTAATTTAAAAGTTCTGAAATCACCTATTGTTTACAATGTTTTATTAACGAAAAGCAGATATTTTGGTATGTAACTTCGCCAATCAGATCCTGTTTTAATGAATCCACAGTAAAGCTTTAGCTACAAAAGAAATCAATTATTCTGCAAGGGGAATGCTATCTAATCATTCATTAAGTAATTGTTGACCAAGTTACATTTTTAACTCACAGATTATTGAGTTGAATGACCTGCTATAAGTGCTGTAAGTTAAGATTTCATTCTTTTTAATGTTTTTAATACTTTTACATTTCATTTCAATTTGTTTTACACTTAAAAAGTATTGTCAAAAATTGTTCTTGAATACAAAAAAAAATGATTGAAGAGTGTACCAGTTACTGAAATTGAGCATGCAGTATAGCTGGTGGCCTTCGTGTCGAGACGATTTGAGTACAGGAGCAGGGATGTCTTGCTGCAGTAGTACTGGGCCTTGGTGAGACCACATCTGGAATATTATGTGGATTTTTGATCATCCCATGAAGAAAGATGTTCTGGCTAGATTTAGCTAAGATTTACCAGACTGATTCCTGGAATGCACCTATGAGGAGACATTAGATCAGTTAGGACTACGTTCACTGGAGTTTAGAAAAAATAGGTAGGATCGATAAAATTCTAACAGGATTAGACATGTGAAATGCAGGAAGTACATTCCCATAACCAGGAAGTAGAGAATTAGGGGTCATAGTCTAAGGATATGGCATGTGCCATTTAGGATTCATTTGAGGAGAAATCTCTTCACTGTGTGGTGAGCGATTATTTGAAGCCAAAACATGAAGTAGTTCAATATAACTCTTCGGGGTGAAGGGATTAAGTAGTCGATTATGAAAGCAGTGAAAGGGTGCTGAGTTGGTTGATTGTACTGATTGACTGAGGAGGCTGGAAGGGCTGAATGGCTTACTCCTTCTCCCATTTCCTCTATTTCCATAGCTTGCATTTTAGTATTGCTCAAGTGAAACAGTGAGTCACACTTCCAACGGTGAATGGAGCATCTAAACCTGATTGCTGTCGGTTACATGACATCAAGTCTTTTAAAAAGTGTCCTTAATCTTTGCATTCAAAAATGTCTATCTTCACATCATGAACATCATGCACCTTGCAAATGCTATTGTGGCATAGATCAAGTATAGAGTATTACAGTTTTTGAAAACAAATATTTTGGTCTATGTTACATTCGCTTGTGACAAACAATATTTCCAGATCAATTTTCCCCAATACTGTCTTTTTGCTCATTATTAAGGACAAGGAATGGAAACTTTGAGGCCAAGACAGTTTGTTCTGAGTGGGAGGGAGGTGTGGTGCTGCCAGTAAGAGTGGTGACGGATCAATTCATGCTTTGGTACTCCGTGTAACTACTGTGTTCAGGTTTTAAAAACTAGTTTGCACCAATGATGACGTAATCTCATCACAGTTAAATGATGACCCATATAAGTACTTTTCAAATCTGTCTTGCCTAAACTAGAAGATTACCAGTGTGAACCTGTGCATTCTGACACCTAATGCAAAGATAACAATAATCAGCATATCTGTACGCAATGCTCTTGGCAATATTCTTAATTAAGATGCTTAGATTTGATATCCATGTTGAAACTGCAATGACTTTATTCAATATCATCAAAAATGTTGCCAGGATTGGGGGGTTTGCACTATCAGGAGAAACTGAATAGGCTGGGTCTCTTTTCCCTGGAGTGTTGGAGGCTGAAGGGTGACCTTTTAGAGGTTTACAAAATAATGTAAGGTATAGATAGGGTAAAAAGACAAGGTATTTTCCTCGGATGGGTGAATCCAGAACTAGAGGGCATAGGTTTAGCGTGAGAAGGGAAAGAAATAAAGCGGAGCTATGGGTAACTTTTTCATGCAGTGGGTGATGCATGTATGGAATGAGCTGCCAGAGGAAGTGGTGGAGACTGGTACAATTATAACATTTAAAAAGCATCTGGATGGGGACATGAATAGGAAGGGTTTAGAGGGAAATGGGTCAAGTACTGAAAAATTGGACTAGATTAATTTAGGATATCTGATCAGCATGGATCTGTTTCCATGTTGTACACCTCTATCACTCAACGATTCTTAATCTGAAGAATAACAAATTAATTGATACGAGGTGAGAACGAGTCATAATTAATTGGTAAATAGACTAAATGCTATGCAGGTAAATGAACAACCAGAAACCTTTAAATAAATATTGGATGTAAATATTGGATAAAAACACACTGCACTGAAGACCAGAAACTCAGCAATAGAGACTCATTTATGTCTCATTAAGGAAGTTTAGTGTAGTGTTTGGTTAAAAGAAGAAACTTGAACTGTAACAAAAACGATTCACAAGGTTAATAATTAGAAACATGTTAGAAATCAGTAAAACATTGAGAAGAACTTAAAGAATAAAATATGAGATTGAATTATAAAAATAAAATCAGATTGCAATTGCATTGATAAGCATATAAAATGAACGTAGTAGCTAAAGTATGTGATAGTCCCTTAGGAACACAGTCAGAAGAAATTAGCATGTTGAATGTGGAAATTGCAGAAACATCATTCAAGCATTTTATACATTTTCAGAGTGGAAAATTTCAAACCAGAAGTGCAGTATATAGTAACATCACTGCTGAAAGAAAGTGAGGAAGTTAATATAGCAGTTAAGAAATATTGGAGAAAAGTGTCAGACTAAATTCTGACAAACCCCAAGTGAGGTGGCCTACCCCAGGTAGTTCTAAAAGAGATACCTGCAGAGAACTTGTTGCACGAACTATGACATTCCAATATTCCTTGATTTGTGAATGTCCCATCAGATTTTGCAATAGCAAGCCTTATACTGCTGTTTAGGAAGCAAAGTAAAGCAGAGAGAGCACAAGCCAATTAGCCTAACATTACTTGCTGTGAAAATGCCACAATGATCAGCACTGGGGCCTCAACCGTTTAGAATCTATGTCAATGACTCAGATGAATAGACAGTGAAAAATGTATTTGGCTTTGTTGATGATGCTAAACTGGTCGCAACTGCAAGTTGTGAGGAGGTCATAGAAAAGCCACAGGGTGATATTGGCAGATTAAGAGAGTGGGCAACAAGTTGCCTCGTGGTTTGTTAATAGTGAAGTTGTTCACCTTGATTGTGAGAATAGAAAAACAACACATACATAATAAATTTGAATCTGTGCAGTTTGTAAGAATTTATATTTGATGTGATCAAGAATTTTGCTTGCTAAAAGTCAACTCGTGATGCACTAAACATTTGGAAGGCCCATAGTTTGTTTGAAGTTATTACAAGAAAATTGCAGTTTGGGAATGAAGAGGTCTTGTTACACTCATAAAGAGTTTTGGGTAAGAATACATTGCAAGTGTTGTGTGCAGCTTTCAACCCTATATTCATCAAATAATTTCCTTACATTGGAAAGAGTGCACTGAAGATTCACTGAACTGCTCCCCAGTTGAAATGATTGTACTATGGTAAGAGATTGAATAAATTGGGCGTTGAATTCTCTGACGTTTCGAAGAATAACAGGCGATCCCATTTAGACAAGTGTGATTCTGGTAGGATTAACACAGAGAGATTGATTCTGCTTAGTACTCTGAAGTTGGAAGGGGAATTTATTTCACTCAAACTTTTCTGAGCCTGTTGAATTATTTACCCTGTAGGGTTATGAATGAGCTATTGTTGAATACAATAATGACATGCACAGAAATTATTCTGGCCTCTGAACTAGCACAACAAGGGATGTTGGCAGAGGGTGAAACATTCAGCTGAAATGAAAAATTAGCTGTGATCACATTAGATTGTGTAAGAGTCACCAAGGGCTGATTGGTTTACTCCTATTCATGCATCTGCTGTCCATGGTTTCCTAAGAAAATCATTGTTGTTTCCACAGACCAAGCAAGGGACAGATGAGAAAACACCTTCTGCATTTTGAGATCTCATTACTTCGAGAAAGTGTCAAGAGTGGAAAAAAAAAGAAGAGCATGGCAAGAATACGAGAATCCAGTGAAGCAAAGACAGAGAAACCTGGGTCTCATGGGTCAGAGAAGTGTGAAGGATCATGTCCTTGCTATTGTCTGAATACTAACTGCATAACCTGGACTTATTGTAAAGTGTTCCATAAATAAGTAGAATATGGAGGGAGAACAGGAAATATAGAGAAACTCTTCGATCTTGATCTTTGCACATTCTTGAAAACATTGATCATTGTAAGAACACTGCATTATTTATCTTACAAATCAAGTGGAAAGGAGATTGTGGTCTGTTGTTCAGTTCAGTTGAAGACAATAAGCTGGGTCAGTTATTTCAAATGTTACTATGTCACAATTTTATGGAAGACTTACATTACTGGCCACTAGTCTCAAGATGTCACTGATGTGTTGATACTCTTTACACTACCCTCATCTCAGCTTTCTTTATCAAACCTAATTCAAATAGCTTCCACAGCATGTATTTCTCCAAACCATCCTTAAATCCACCAATATTCCAGGTGACATCTTCTGCTGGTGGTAGCAATTTGGACATTCCACGTGGTCCTCAGTAAGGAGTTTTCCAGACGTGTATTTCCTCTTGCATCAGTGTTTTCTCATATTTATGACTTCTATTTCTAGAACCATGCAGAACAGTAATTGTTTATTTGGTGCTTACTCTGTTAATCCTATTTGTAATCCTAAATGCGCCTATCACATCACCCTTCAACCTTAAGACCATAAGAGGTAGAATTAGTGCAATAATTTCTATGACCCTTGCTAGTGTCACTTTAGCTCCACCTATTGATATGATCCAATACAGCTGTGTTTTCTTGGTATCCAGAAATGTATCAATTTGCCTAAAAAATGAAAAGCATTGTGAAATTTATGTCCACCATCTGAATTACAAACCTTCACAGCGAGGAAATATTTCTGAAACATTACTTCATATTGTAATAAATGAATACGCTGAACATTAAAAATAGAACCTTTGACCCTGTTACACTGACCTGTGAATCCAAAGTTTCATTTTGCTGAGTAGTCAACCTTGCCACATTCCTTTTTGGTTAAAAATACAAATATGTGCAACAGCTGGAGAGAACAAATATCATCCTCATCTTAATCCTGAGTGAACAAGCCTGTTCAGCCATCGAGTTTTAGTCTTGCTAGTGGTAGGTAACAAATTGCAACATCTATTACATTAAGTTTCTTCGGAATTTTATACACACCTCAATGAGTTTACCTCAGTTTCTGTTTGACTTCTTTCAAGGAATATTAATCTGTGCGATCAGTATTTGTGCAAAACACAATGCGTTGATACCAGCTGCCACTGTAATGAACAAAAACAGATTTCTGGAAAAAACTCAGCAGATCTGGCAGCACCTGTAGAGAGAAAGTAGAATGAATGTTTTGGGTCCATTAACCCTTTTTCAGAACAGTATGTCTCCAGTGCTATCACATCTCCCCTATATGCCAGATATGTAGATCCCAAATGAACTCCAGTATTTCCCAGTCTCTCAGCATTTACAAATTATTCTGTTGTTCTTTTATTTATTTCCTTCCAAATGTATAACCTAACCCCAACTTTATTCCCTCTTTCACAATCTTACCCATTCATTAAATTAGTCTAATATTAGACTCAATCAATGCAATTGGGTATTTAATTAGAAACAGTCTACCAATTACAAAGTCAAATGGCTATCTGATTTCTGTCCATTGATCAGTCCATGATTCATACTTACTTAAACTTAAATTCCATTTAACTTAGGTTTCATTAGCAAAAGTCCAAATTCCTTGGTTAAATGCTTCATTATCTTCGTGTCCATAAGTACACTCTATCTAGATAGAGGACATTATTGTCTCTAATGGTGTGAAGAGCTTCTTAATATTCTGTCAGCTTCCTTATGTGATTGTCCATTTACTTTTCGTTTGGTAGATTTTTCTAATTGCATTACACCATGTTAATATTTCTGGCAACATTCCCGAAGAAGAGCTTATGCCTGAAACGTCGACTCTCCTGCTCCTGGGATGCTGCCTGACATGACGTGCTTTTCTAGCACCATACTTTTTGACTCTGATCTCCAGCATCTGCAGTCCTCACTTTCTCTTAACATTGAAGCAGCACTACTATTTAATTCTGCTATGATGTAACAAAGATTATTGCTGATTTTGAAGATTGTCCACAAAGATTGATTTATTTGAATGATAGATATCACTTTGTGTAATATGGGCATGCAATTGGCATCAAAACAAGGTTTTTGCAATTTCCAGTTAAAATAATGTTACCAAGCATGGTATACAATCAATCATGTTGATTGTTTCTCACAGACAAAAAAATAAGTAACTAGAATACATTAAATATCCTTTACTAGTTGACATTATTGAAGAATTTGGAATTCAAATGTGAGAAGCAAACTTGAGAAGAAAGTAAATTATGGCCATATAGTGTTGTCAATGAAAAAAAAATACTTGCTATTGATCAGAATGTTATTTCAATAATGAGAAATTAATCTCTAAACATGGTTTCGCAAATGCTGAGTGGTGTTCAAGCAGTTTGCTTAATGTTGTGTCATGTGGCAACAGTGACAACTGAAAGCTGGCAAATTGACAATCATGTTTTTATTTTCATGAATGAAGTTTAAAATCATTAAAATGTTTTAAGTCTAAGATATTTTCAGTGAGAGAAAAGAGTGACTATTATTTAGTTGAGGTATAGAGTCACACAACATAGAAACAAATACTTTGGCCCATCATGTTTGTGATGATCAACAAATTCCAAACTATACTAATCCCATTTACCTAAACTTTGTCCAGTGAACACTATGCCTGGCATTGTATGTGCTCATTAAGATGCTTCTTAAATGCTGCAAGAGTACCAGCCACAACTAATC